>NC_054402.1:27656799-28256799 GCF_017976425.1 Toxotes jaculatrix | reverse complement strand
ACATCAGCCGATGTCCTGTGACACCAGTCAAATGTATTGAATTAGTTCAGTTTCTGAGATTTACGTTAATAAGCTAATAGGTTTCATTGCTTCAGTATGAATGAACCTTGTGCAGATGTTACATAAGGAAGGCTCGTGTCCTTAAAAAAAAAAAAATCAAAAGGAAAAACACTGCACCCTATCCTCCCTCCTGCCTCAGTACGTCAGCAAGTCATTCACTGCTGCCTGACTCATCCGTTTCATGAATGAACCAGACGATATAAATACACATACAAACTAACATCAGGCGGATGAAATAATGCTGAAATCACCCGATGCAACATGACTGTACATTACATCAGACCGGACCTAGATGTTTAGTCATAAAAGCAACTGTAAATATTACCACCCCTAAAAAAAAGGTGACAGCCCACATACAGTACAGTGCTGCAGAACTGCATCATGCACTGTCTCTGGCTGACCCAGATTTTCAAATGAAGCTGCCTACTTGCCTGTTTTCTTTTTTCTTTTCTTTTCTTTTTTTTTTTTTTTTTGTTCCTGGAAGAGGAGAGGGGAAGCAAATATTGCAGGCAAGTTATTTATTTACCTTCCTGTGTCTTCCTTTGAACACCACAGCAAAGGCTCCGTGTCCAACCAGGTCTTTTCTGCTGTACTCAAAATCTCCCACCGTTTCCATTGTGATGGGCTGATGGTTCCAGCTGATGCTGGGCACTGGTGGACAGCCCTGAATGTTGGTCTCCTCTTCAGAAGACAATCCTAGATCAAATTATCCACTCGGTCCTGGTGACGCTGCTTCTTTTGCACTGCGAGTTTTATTTCATGACAAGCTGCTCTGATATGCCTTATTGCATAAATAAAGAGATGCATTCAGGACATGATGCATTCACATGTCCTTTAAGCAGGGTGGGATGTTTGTACTATCACACAGACCAGACGGCTCTGAGCATGGCTAGCAACAATTCTAAGCTAAACTGTCTCAGTGCCAGCTGTCAGTCTCTGACCTAGTTGGATGGCTGCAATTCAGCTTTGCATTACTCTCCAAGGAGGCTCACTAACACACAGTGTGTAAACCCCCCCCCCTGTCAACTAACCTGTTCAGAGGGACAGTCTACATGATGCCAAGCCTGCTGGACATGACCATGCAAAGACTGAGGCAGCTGCAGACACCAAGCTATCTGTTAGCCTGACAGTGACATAACCCTGTGGCTACACCGAGCGTCATTGCTGCTGCCCATAGCAAGTCTCTGCAAACATGCTAACAATAATATGTAAAATAATGTTACCTGGTTGGGCGATTCGGAATAATTTAAGCTGCTACTATCTAGAATATACAAGTGGCAGCAGCCTATAAACCTAGCCAACATCAGCGAGCTAGTGCAGCCAGCGATAGCATAAATCTTGAAGAAGCAGGACAGATGTCAACACAGAGCTGTTGTTCATGAAGGCGTTAGTCCTTATTATCTGTCTTCGTCGGAAAGACGTCCGAGTCCACAAGACACATCTCTGTCCTGTTGAAAGAAGACTGCCGTTTCCCCAGTGAGCTTTAATTTCAGCCGTGTGGACATAAAAGGACACTTCGTCGTTTCTTTCGTAAAGTCTGATATGACAGGTAGCACTGGGACTAGCCGTCGCCTTCAGTTACACCTGCTTCCACGTTAACCCGCTAATTTAAATGTACCGTTTGTAATCAGTGTAAAACGCTACGGCATCATAACACACTGCTGATCCTCTGATGCTGCCGTTCACTTAAACAATACTGAGATCTAGTGCCGTGTTCCTGCTTTATACCCTATCCTTCCGCGAAGGCCGACTTTAGACCTTTCCTTCCGCTGCAAGGGTTAGTCCGCTTGCTGAGGCTCTTAGGACTGCATGAGAAAAGCTGGGGTTTTTTGATTTAAAAAAAATGGATTCTATATGAACTAACGTGAATATTTATTTAATAATGATGAATTGAATTGAAGGTATGACTGATGTGTGCACAGTGTCTTCCTGGAATGCCCAGGAGCTGACGAGATGTTCCCGAGGATGGGAAAATTAAGGAAATGTGTTAGTTTGACTTCAGTTCAAATCATGAAACATTAGAGAATAGTGTTTTTGGTTATATCTTACATGACAGTGTGCCAGAACATCCGAGTTGTATAATGTATATTTCAGATATTTACTTGTGTGTGGTTACATTACAAAAAAATAAAATAAAACCAAGACAACTGGGGTTGAAAGCGACATCAATCAACATGAAATTAACATGCCCTCGTGGTGTATTTCATTATATTTTTGAAAACGTGACATGATAATATAATACATGAATCACCACACTACCCAGGCTGTGGCTTAATGATGGCAATGATTGTTGTTGTAGCTTCTATATCCTCTGTTTAGATCTGACACCCTCTGGTGGCTGAAAACATAACTAGCTGTGCAGGGATGTCCTTCAACAACTATAACAAAGCCTTAATTATGAAACGCACAACAGATTTAAAATAAATTAGAGGCTCAAGACAAGAGTCGTGTGATAACTGTATGAAAATCCAGGCTAGCATTCACACACAGAAGACACTATTCAAATAGAAGATTGTGTCTCTTTGTCCACTGTTATTATTCCTTCTTATAGCTTTTCCATCTCCACTGGAAAAGCTATAAGAAGGAATAATAATAGTGCTTACACCTGCTATTACACTTCGATATACCCAAAGTACAAACCAGCCCAGGGGGCCTTTAACCCTTCGACATTAGCCTCACAGCTTGGATAGTTGCATGTAAATTTTTGCAAAAACTAAAATACAAGTGAATAACTTGTCACATTGGAAGTGTGAGTGGCCATGAGAGCAAAGTATTTGAATATGCTAAATTTCAGAGACTGGGTGCTGCGAGGTGATGTCAGTTCACTTCACACAGTACACTTTTGTAATATTTCAAGTTTCATCCACAGCGGTAACGATAGTCACAGCTGCACCATGTGCTGCCCAAGTCAAGGCCAGATGAGTAGCCAGAAAAAGCTATTTGCTCTATCTCTTCCCCTGTACCAAGGCATGGATCCTCTATACCTTGGGGGGCATGGGCTTGAGCCCTTATATCCAGTAAATAAAAGTAGGTACTGAGAACGGTCCCTGATGAAGTCCCAGCCTATAGGTTTGACAGTACCTTGTTCATGTGCACCTTCACAGGATGAACTGTGACCTGTTGCAGGATTTTAATCCATATTTTCTTATGCATATACAGTTTTAAATAATAATAAGCTGATGCTAAACTGTGTGGAGAAAAAAAAAACGGCTGAAGCTGAGCTTCATGGTTGGAAATGCCTGAAACTAATCTGCACTGTTTGCACATATTTGGATGAAGGAGCAGGTGAAGCTGCCTGAAGTGAAAAAGGGCTGAGCCAAATGTTTGATAAACAGCACAGAAATCAGAGAGCTCGTCTGTAATCAACTGATCCGAATCAGCTATTTGTGCCCAACTGCAGTCAGAGGTTGCCTTGGTGATTTCAAGTGCTTAGTTTCTACAGAGTGACACACGTATTCAGCTGAAAGATGCCTCCTGAACTCAGGCTTACCAGTCACAGCCTGTAACTCCTATCATCTCAGTGTAACATATAGTGAGAGACTGGAGACTCTGCTGAATGCAGTGATATACATTATTTGTTTGAGGTGTCAAAAAAAAGAACGAGTTAAAAGAAAAACAGTGGTGGCCCATAAGCATCTGGATAGATATCTAAGACTGTTAGCAGTGTGGTGAACCAGTGTTTTTGCTGGTTGTCCTCTATCAATCTCAAGGCCTCAGGAAACAAGCAGGATGATGATGATGATTTTTAACAGAAGGCCTGCCGTGTTATGAACTGGGGGCCCGTAAGGACATGGACGTTTACCAGACGAGGACAGTCTAATTTAAGAAGCTATTTTTGGGAAATGCAGGACGCATCATTTTTGGAGCTTGAGTCATACTGGGAGTTAGAAATCAGGATATTTCAACCTCTGCTTTGATTGTAACCATTTCTTTCATTTTTATCTCTCTCTCTCTCAGAGTTTCTAAACCTTCTGAGAAAGTAAATGACGGGAGTAGCCCTTTAATTAAGAACTGTGATGGTTTGCAGTCCAAAGCTTGTATGACCACCTCCTACATTTTGCTGGTAAAAAGCTTGGGAATGAGCCTGCTCGAAAGCTTAACCATTGTCAAACTTCTTTGAAGTAGACACTGCTGTGACCATCACAGACCATCTCAGGTGTTTAGTAATGCGTGTCTGTGTGTGTGTGCCCAGGAACTTAAAGATATCTCTTTAAACAGTTACTGCTAATCCACATGGATCGCATGTTGTTTACTGAAGTCAGGAATGAATTCCTTCTTCCTTTTTTTTTTTTTTTTTTTGCTGCCATTGAGGAACAGGTTATTGTCAGAACACCAAACTACAACCTGCTCCCACTTCCATTAGCAGACTTTCTGATGGTGCTTCTACTGTGTTTAGCTATATAGCCATGGATGAACACAATATGTTACCCAGTAATCAAAGGGCCTTCTTCACACAAAGTAACAAAAGCACCAGTGCACAGGCTGAATTTCGCTGAGCTGCTTCTGACTGAAAGCAGAGCCATTGTATATGTCACTAGTAACACCTGTGTCAGAATATCAGCTGTGAAAAAAATTACTATAATGAAGTCATTAATAAAGAAGGTATAAAATATTAGCATTCATCACATACTAGAAGAAACAATCATATAAATCTCTCCATCTTGTAAAAAATACAAGGGTGAAACTATAGAGTGGGTTGCAGATGTATTGGTTCCCATGAACATTTAACATTATGTCTTTAAACTGCTGGGAATTAATACACCCACTCCAGTGATATGTCCTGCTTGTGTTCATCCTAGTCTACAATAAACACCATAAGACCCAATTACATAAACATGAACAGACTGACCATGTGGGCTCTGTGATTAACCACCAGGGCTCAGTGACCCTCAGTGTCACACTTGGCCCTTTAAAGAATCGACATTTACCCTGATTTCATTAAGACACTTTATAAATGTATTAATTGGACTCTGATACTGATAAAAACACATAACGCATCCAACAAACATGGGTCCAATTAGTAATTAATTAATTAAAGAGCATATCACGAACAAACGGTCCATTCAGAAATGCAGAAAAATATATCTTCTAAAATCTGAGTAAATGAGACAGGGTGCAGTCTGCTAATGCATCACTTGTTCTTCTTGGTCTTGGCTGATGTATGTCCAGATTTGATGGTGGAGTTGTATGTGGGGGACAGCAGCATGGTGAGGAGCAGCAGCACAGGTACCAGCAGGTATGGAGCATATATGGAGACCAGCAGCCAGCGCTCCTGTGCAGTCTGGGGACCGGGGTGGGGCTTCATAGGGAACTGATATAAAAGGATGTGGGCCAGAATCGGGACCAGTGTGGTGGCCACATGTGTGGAATACACAATGGCAGGAGTCCTGATCCACTTACAGCCACCTAACAAAAAAACACAAAAAAACAAATTGATTAAAAGCAATCATTTATCATGTGCCTGTAAATGTCTCCAAATACTGATTAATGATGACAGCACCTCTCCACATCAAGTTATGTTTTGAGGCATATTTCCAAAAAAAAAAAAAAAAAGTATCTGAAAAAAGTTGCACAGTGTAGCTTTAAATACTCCACATATCCTCCAATATCCTCCACAACCGTGGTTTTCTTATGTTAATATATAAAAATCCAGGAGAGGTCAGGTTTGAGCCAGCTTCTTTCCTGACGCGCCGAACTCCATTAGAAAAAATACCAATTTAATGTGGGCTTGGCTAACTGTTAAGGTACGTCAAAAAAAATATTATCAGACCTATATCTTTGAGTCCACAAGTCTAACTGTGGTTCAACGAGACGCTGCCGGAGAAAACAAAACTTTCATATTCCACTAGCTCAGAATTTTTAGTAGACACTGTGCAGGGTGGTAAAGACACATGAGAGACAAGAGGCTACTTAAGGTGCATACGGTATTTAATTAGATTGGGAAAATATGTGCCGAATTCAACATCTGGCCGTCTAAAATTCCCCAAAAGAAATGAATTCATGTTTATATGCATGTATTTCTGTGTCACATTAGGCAAAGTTAGACATATTAGCACATTCAGGTACGACAAGATCCTGAAGGCAGCAACGGATTTTCCACAACCAATCACAAGTTCACGCAAGTTTGTGTCCACTGACCTTTTAGGAAAGCATAAGCCGCAATGGGAAAGAAAGGCATCTGAAACAAAGCTTCGCAGAAAACAAAGGACTTGAACCACTGTGGAGGATCCAGCACCATGGGGTCTTTGAACTCCGCTGCATACCACCTCAGAAGATCTTTCAGCTGGAGGACAGAAGGACGGTTAGCGCCTTCCTCAGAGCAGTTTATCTGAAGTTTGTTTCTTCTGCAAGCAGCATAATTTAGTAAGAAGCCCATTCACTATACTTCACCGGTACTGGCACTTAACAGCCTACTTACCGGCTGGGGGTACACCTGTTCCGGCAGCAGGGCTTGCAAGTCGATAAACAATGTGATGGGAATGTGAGAGGCAAAATATAAGAAAAAGATTATTTCTAAGAGCCGGGTAGACATTGTCTCGGAGTTACTCAGTGCAAATCATAAATAGGAAAGTGGGACCAAGTTCACAGCAGTAGCGTGACAAGATGACGCGCTACGTAAGCTGCACCAGTGGTATGAAACGATGTTCACTTCCTGTAGTGGGCGTGGTCGTGGGCGCGGTTTATGCAGCTGGTATGAATTAGCTGGTAGCTAATATTAATAGCTCACTTATTACTTATCTTATGTTAAAAATGAATAAAGTATCTATCCTGCATCCACTTGTAAGTCAGATCAGAGCTCACAGAGAGAAGTATCGTGTGTTCCCGGATATCGCGAGAGTGTGTTGCTTAGACACAGACTGGTGTTCAGGGTGTTCAGAACATATGTGGCTTGTGAAAAACGGGTCCAGTATTTCCTTCTGTGAGTATGGGACAAAACATAACCTGTGTCATAACCTGTGTTTCCGTTCTCTTCTCCCATTCGAGAATGAAAAGACTTAAAGGGGCGGGGTAGTGGCCTCCTCTCCTCTCTGAACTGTCCATGGTTTGTCGTAAAAACGCGTGTTCCCCGGATGGATCCCATTGGCTCGCAGAGGGAGATGGAGGCGTTCCTGGACTCACCATTCATCCCACACAGGAGAAGACATGGAGTACAGTGTGATCACATCAAATCCCACCATCCTTCACGGAAGTCGTTAATCGGACAGACACAGGGCCTTTATTAGAAATCTGTTACAGGGCGCTGCAGCTAAACTACACCACAACATCACTGCATTTTTATGCTTAAGTGGACAAATAACAGACAACTCCCAAGATTATTAATCACAGAATTTAGATTTTATTTGTTGTCAGATTCTGTATTGAGTTAAAAACACAGGTCACATATGAGACTGAAAATCTGGCAGGTGCTTAAAAATATAACATAATAAGAAGAAGAAGAAGAAGAATAACAATGATAATAATATACTACATAATATAGTTTGTCTAAAACATTAGAGCTAAGAAAAAAAATCATTTTTACAGAACATTACAAAACATCCAAATCCTTAACGCAGATTACTGAACGTCTGAACTGAATGTATCTACAAACAGAATACCAATGAATGCAAATGATGATTACATATATATATATATCTCAAAAATATGGCTCATGAATAATGGAACCAACTACATTTAACATAGTATAAATACAGAGTGCAGGTGTTTGTCAAACAGTTTAAACACATCCAAACACAGAGAAACACTTAAAAGAAAATAAGTTCTATGTATTGATTTGATTTTTGTGCAGTGAACTCAGTGAAGTTCATTCAGATGAGGTCTTAATCATCCAAGGTGACGCTGGCTGCTCGTAGACATCGAGCTTCGTGATATTCGGCCTTATCTTTCACCAGATGCTGTGGACTTTCAACATCCACATAATCCTGCAGAAGCAGAGGACAACAAAGGTTTAATTTAATCACAACAGACTCCTGGTTTACCTGTTAGGGAATGACACTAAAATTGTATAATAATTCTTTCATGACATCTCTGACAATACTCTGTTACATAATAAGACCAAATCATGTTCTTTTACATGCTAGATGAAGGTTTCATGAGGGTTTTTTAAGTTTGTTTTTCACAAATTGCAACAAGGAAAAGAGAGAAAAGACTCAGACTCAATCAGTGATGTCACCCCTAACGGATCAATAACTAATAATGTCAACCATTTAAAAGACAGCTTAGCCAGCTGACGCTTACTGCATCGGTTTCCATGATGTTCTCCAGCATCCGGACAATGTCTGTGAACGAGGGTCTCAGAGTGTATGGCTCCAGCCAACAGTCTTGCATGATCTGAAGTCTGTGAGGTTCAGATATTTCACATCAAAGGATTCATCAAGCTATCAATAACAGGGAACCAGCAATCATAACTGATACTGAAATGTTAGAATAAACATGACAGGCCTGGCCGAGGTTGTATTTAGTGGAAGTGATAATACGACTGGGGACTGGCTGATGTTTTGAGAGAATACTGTTTCATTAATTATTGATGATTAATGATCGATCAGTGACCAGGTCAACCTCTAATATCACAGAGGTGAAATTAAGACTCTACAGCTACAGAAGAAAAATTAAAATGGTAAAGGAAACACTGCTAATATACAGCACACATAATATTATATAGAATATAACATTATGATTCACATGCATGTAAGAAAATCTATGTCAAAAGGAAATGGGAAATAAAGGTATTCATTATGATTGTTGAGTTTTAATTGAATTGAAAGAATTGAGCTTTAACTCACATCTCTGGTCTGCAGCCTTCAGGGTTTGCGTTTTTATGACCCACACAGATGTGGTACATCACTGCCTCTGTTGTCTCCAGGTTCGGGTAAGGTAAGGTCCCTGAAAATGTGGTTAGATTTGACTGTCAGAATGGAACAGTTACTCGCCACTAAAACTAAAGGACATCCTCTGATCTGTGACTGTGTTTAGAAACGATTACTGGGCAACTAAAGGTCAAAGGAGGAAGTGGAACCCGCAAAGAAAACTAACATTTCTCTGCAGGCTTTCATGGCCAGAGAGGAACCTCCAACATCCCACCCCACACATCCAACCATTTTGTGCCACGTGTTACACCTGCCATTACCTGAGCCACCAACTCACCAAACGTCTGCATCTCCCACAGCACGATGCCGAACGCCCACACGTCTCCCTTGAAGCTGTAGTAGTTGTTCTTGAAGTACTCAGGTGGGTACCAGCGCAGCGGCACTCGCTGCTGTGTGAGTCACACACAGTGGAAAATGAGATTTTTCACTCAGAAATGTAAAATCTGATCAGCAGCACATTCCAACTGAAACTCACACCAACAGAAAGAAAGGTGATATTATGACAATAATAAAGAATTTGAAACATCAGTATACAGTGTCGTTGGTGACTGTATACATGTTAGTATAATTATAGTGAGCGGATGAGTTCATGGTGGAAACTCTGATGCAGTAATCACACTCTTACTGCTGGCCTCTCTCATCAAGACCACGTCTTCCTGAAACTGCTGTTTCCTGTGCAGAGGATGTTGCTAAATCCCCCTTATACATACCCTTATACATACAAACACACACACACACACACACACACAAATATAGATTCATTTTGAGCAGCAGCCTTGGTAACAGGGCAAGTTCAGATAGTATGATCTAAGTGTTACGTGCCGGTCAAAGACATTTTGAATTAGTTGTGTGAGGACTGGTCTGCAGCATCTGGATGCAAATTCCATGACAGTGGCACTCGATAGAAAACACTTAGCAAATGTCACCACTGTGAAAGTCGAAAGTCTAAAATCCTAAAATCTAAGAAGTATAAATAAAAATGAAAAAATAAATAATATAAAAAATAATTAGATTTTTTTTTTTCATCTTCATCCAAAAGGCTTCTCCAGCTCTAACTGACTGGTGGAGAGTCCAGGTCTCATCATTAACATCTTGAGAGTCTCAGAGGTCACATGTGGGTCATTGTCCTAGTGTGAATGTGTTAAGCTGACTTTGGAGGGGCCCCGAAAGGGTTGAAGGTGAAACGTCTTCCTCAAACGAGTCCAGGTGCCTTGGAATAGCATTTAGAAATGACCTGGGTGACTGAGGATCTATCTGGTGTCAGTTTCATTAAATACTAATGTTTAAAAAAACGAAAACGCTGATGATGGTGATACAGTTTTCACAAAACTGCCACCTGTTGTGATCTTATCATGCAAGACAAACTTCAGAAGAAGCGGGGAAACTGAAACGGTCACAGCAGTAGAACGTCCTCTGCGAGCGGTTCATGTCGTTTTACCCGCGGGTTCCTCCAGCGGGTGCTGCGGCGACTCGTGAGGCGCGTTAAGTCTCGGGCCAGGCCGAACTCTGCCACTTTCACTTCCCAGGGAAACTTATTGACCATGATGTTCCTCAGAGCCAGGTCGCAGTGTACAATCTGCAGGAAATACCACACCCACACACTGTTTAGCATGGATTTTGTAATTGTTATTAAAACATTATTAAAGATAATTAAAACATTATTCATCAACATACAGCTGAGTATACTCAGAAGTGTGTGATGTTGTTACCATTTTGGAGCGCAGGTGCTGCATGGCCAGAGCAATGTGGTAAGAGGCGATGGTGAGGAGACTCTGTAGTTCAGGATCAGCACTGAGGTGGCCTCTGTTGGTCTGCAGGAAGGTCCTTAGAGTGCCGTAGCTCACGTACTCCATGATCAGGATGTAAGGTTCTGCACAGAGCAAAACACACTCACGGAGAGAGTCTGGGGACTGGTTTCTCTCTTTGCTAACAGCCATCAGCAACCTGTCCCGTCCTTATAAATGTGTCTCACCCTCAGCTGTGTTCCAGTCCAGTAACTGGAGGATGTTCTTGTGGTGCACCAGTTTCCTCATGATGGAGACCTCTGTGTCCACATACTTGGGACGGACGCCTCAGAGGGAAAAGAAAAAACAAACAAAAAAAAACAACAACAAAAAAAAAACAAAGCTCTGTAATTTTTCATCTGATTCTATAAAGAGTCAAAGGCTCAACAGATTAAATTCTTCCTTTGTTTTAGCTCAACATTTTCTGTGATCATGATGTCAGAGAACATCTTTCCTGCTGCTGCTGCTGGGAATGAGGCTGATGAGAGCGCTGAGTACGCTGAAACCCGACACCACAAAGATCAGGGCTGGGAAACCAAAACAATGAGCTGAAAGACACTAAAATGCTCCTTATAGCTGAGGGGAACCGCAGAGTCTGGTGATTATTCTCATTGGGTTCACATGTACACGTAATCACTGGATCCACTGCTAATATGTCATAGCACACATGTACTGTTAGGGGCCGACAGCCCCTCCTCCCTCCCCTGTGTTTGTAGTGGTCTCCTCTCCCTACTGGCTCTGGTTTGTCCCCTGTTTGTCTGTCTTCCTGTCCACCTGTCCACACCTTCTGCATATATCCACCAGCTTCCCATCTATTGTGATAAACCTGAGGCCAAACCCAGCTGAGTTATATTCCAGTGCTCTTGTCCCTCTTGCTCAGACTTGTCTCTACTGTGTCCCAGTGCGGTTCCCGTCCTCATCAGTCTCCAGCTAATTCCTGTTCCCCTCCCTGGCTCACCAGCTCCTGCCCTCCATCTTAACTTGGACACACACCTATGGTCTGAGCCAGTCTCTTCCTGCCTCTTGTTGCAGATCAAAGAACTATTCTTCTTAGTGACGATAAACTGCCGACTCTCCTCCACCTGCCTCTGTCTGAGTTCTTAAATCTGCCTAAAGACACAACATCTACAAAGAGTTGAACAAGATTTGATACAAACATGTTGGTGTGTCTTATGATGCTTGTATTTCTAAACCCTTAGAATAGCACAGTAGTACCTTCCTTGGTGATCTTGCACGTGAACATGTTGTGGCCTTTACAGGTCCCTTTGGTCATCCTGGCCTGGTAGAAGACACCCTCCTTCCCTGCTTTGATCAGCTGCAGCAGGTTCAGGTCTGACTTAGTGAAACGGGGACCCTAGGATGGAGGACAGGAAATATTCATGAGAGGTGGCCGTGCAGAATCACAGCAGTGCACAAGCAAAAACCAACACCATCCAGGTGAAATCTTTCTATCTGCATCACGTGTTGCCATGAAGATGTTGGAGTAGCAGCAGCACCTGCTGCAGGCTTCTCCAGATCCTCCTGGATGAGGGCCTGACTGCGCTGCACTGCTGCTGCGGGGGAGTCTGGGGAGAAAGCTCCTCCTCCTGTAGCGCTGGGCCCGGCGGCCTCACGGGTGTGATGGGAGGTTCTAGCCCAGGGACAGGACCTAGCAACAACTTGGTCTTCCGCAGCTCCCGAATGGTGTGGACCAAAGAGCGATATCTGCAAGACAACGTAGCGTACATTGTAAAGTGTAGAAGATTTTGGGAAGGCGTTTGCTGGAAATAAAATAACTAAAATACAGAAAAATAGTTGCCAAATATATTTCAGTGTGGACATCGAGTGGTAGAGCCCCCAACCAGAGCCGCTAACAGAAAATTTACATTAATTTTGTATGAAAATAAAATACTCAGTACAGCTATTGTGGACCATGTGAACTCAACCAGGTGGATTTTGTATAATAAAAGAACAGAACAGAACGTTTCTGAGAGTTTAACATTTAAAACGAGTTACATTTACAGAGATCAACAACACAAACAGCACGGCACAAACACGAGTATGATGATGTCGCTGGAAAATATGGTCTCAAGACAACACAATCAGCAGCAGTGTGTTTTGGTGTCGGGCCAGTTTGGCAGCAGACATTTTGACACAACAGGAAAACCACGGGTGAAACTATTAACACTGAAAAAATGGCTGCAGCCCATTCACAGGTATTTACTCTGCGACTGAGTCAGCACGCACAGGTCCTCATCCTTATAGGGACACTTCAGAGGAGCGGACACATCATTCGTGTTGTTAGTTACACCTGTGCTGTTACACTGACATCAGATCAAATCCAGTGAATTTCCTCGTGAAATCATTTCTGCTTGTCTTACTTTCTGAGACACACGAGCCCCAGCAGAGTGAACAACAGGATGGTGGAGCAGAGAACCCCGATCAGGATGTAGCAGGGCAGGGTCAGGGTATGACCTGAAAGAACCAGCAGGACAGAAACACTCAGCTGCAGTATGCTCTCACGACGTGTTAAGCTGGATTATTACCTGTGAGGCCTCACCTGAGCTCGTGTTTTCACAGCCTCTGCTTGTAGACATCTTCCACTCACTTGAGGTTAAATTTTGTCTCGGGGCACTAGGAAGTAAAAGTCGGTCTGGAAGAAGGGTTTCATGGCGTTAAAATAAAACGGCAGCGAGGTAAAGAAATGTTGAGCAGAATGAATTTTAATAAAACTGAATCAGCAATCAAAGGATTAATTACATTTATTAGAATATTCTAAACTTCATAGAAGCTGCAGTGTGAGGTCTGAACAGAGCTACAGCTGTTTGATTCTGTCAAACCTGAAGCAGAAAACAGTAAGAACACACAGGAAGGAGACACACTCAGCTCATGCATTCACATTATTCCAACATAAAACTACCTTACCTGAATTTTGTGACGTCCATTCTTTAACTGACTGGGACGCTGATCAGAAACCAGCTGCCGCAGCTCAGTTGAAGCTGTCTGTCTGGGTCTGACTTGTGTTTGGAGTTACTAAAAAAAGAAATTGAAAAAAAAAAAAAAAAAAAATGCTAAAACCCTTCAAGAATTCAAGCATGGGTTGTGGAAACCTTGAACATCTCTGTCATTGTCACCAGCAGGAGCCTTCATCATGTGTCAACCACAACACAAGCAGAGGAAATGAACGGTAGCAGCAGGTGGTTTGAAATGCATGAAGCTCCGTGTAACATCCTATCTGATGCTCAGCAAGACTGTCAACGCACTGAAAGCCTGAGCCATGGTCACATCAGCTCTGCCACACATTAAAACTTGGCTTAAATGGGGGGAGTGACTGTGGGACAAAATAAAAGCAATAACTGATCACTGATAAGAGATTTTATTCAGATTTAAAGGTCTGATATGTAAAATGAGGCACATGATCAACCCAAGTTTAGCTGGTTTGGTTGGATCCAGAGCACACGAGCAAGTTCGTCATAATCATTTTTTCAACCAAAAATATTAAGAATTGTTGAATTGGTTCATTTTTATGCAAATATATGAAGAAAAAAAAATGCATAAATAGCCTTACCGCTTCAGTGATTGGATCATTTTGGTGCATAGACTCAGTGCTGGAAAAACTAATTTAGTAACAATGTAAAAATGACTCAATTAGAAGTAAAATTCCTTCATTTAAATGTATATTTAAGAAAGTAAAAAGGGTGAAATGTATATTTAATATGAAAAGTAAAAGTATTCATTGACTAGAACGGTTATTTTATCATTTTTATGGTGTGTATTAAGGTGTGAGCAACATTTTAATGCTGTAGCTCACTGAGGGGCAGCTAAATTTAACTTTATAATATTTCATGTGCTCGTAATAGTTTTTTAAAATATATAATAATTTTTAAATTTACAAAAAAACATAAAATAATGTACAAAAAGTAGTTCAAAAGTGTATCTACGTGCAGTACATGAGTGAAAGTGGATGGACTGATGCTAATCTCTAGTTTAGCATAGCAGCTGCTGGTGATGTGAGACCTGAGATCACTGCAGGATCACAGTGTTCCACCAACAGATCTCGCACAAAGTCCCCCAACCAGCACTTAGAACGGATAATCAAACGTGTTAATGTGTGAGACAGGACTGGATAAAAGCCCGTTCACATGGTGCGGAGGGAAGAAGCTTGTGTTTCAGAAGCAGTGTGGCTGCAGAGACCCTGCCAGTGTGGTTTCCTCTCTCATTTGCAGACACACTGCACCAACAGCATGTTCCTCTACACCGAGGCAGGAAAAGGACTCGAGTCCACAGCCATGGTAACAGCTCTGTACGGCTACGTCTAAGCACAGCGGGGCTTTGAACTAAACACTAATCCTGCACACAATGAGGTTGTTACACCCACTGATGTTGAGCGGGTGTAATATTTCCCATGCTGACCATTCCAGTTTAGCCGTTAACATTTGTTGATTACCACTAAACACACAGTGCTTAGTGCTGTTGCTTTGTGGCTATAAAATCGGATTCTCCCCTTAATAAACAAACTTTAAATATTAAATCCAACAATTACCAAAGGTTTAGCACATAGAGGTGAGGATGGTGCAGAGGACGGCACACACACACTGTGCATCTCCTGGTCACTGTGTGCTGGGACCAGGAGGCTTCCAGTTGAGTTTTAAGGGTGAAGACAGATGTTCCAGCAGCTTCTCACCAAAGTTATTACACTGAATGAACTCTGTCTGTACCAACTTTCATCACAATCCTTTCCAGGTTCCAAGTGGTGGATCAGCCCATCAACTGATCCCAGCTAATCCCAGAGCAACACCCTCCTCATTACTATTAACTGAAATCTGGATCGCTCAGGACACAAATAAAAAGCCACTTCACAGAGTCTGTGATCTTTGTTTCCTCTGCAGAATTTAATTTTGTTGCTTGGGTATTTTGTTACAGATCAACGGTATCACTCCATATACAACTACAAGTACAGTATTTTGTACAGTTCATATTCAAATACATAGTTTTCATTGGCTTATTTACAAAACACATTTTTTTTTATGTACATGTTTTTCATGTCAGTGCAATGTCACTTTCTTTCAACAAACACCTTACAAAAAAAAAAAAATCTTTAAATTAAATCTGGTTCAGATTCGACAGAAGTGAACTTAAATAAAAAAAAAGAGGCTACAGACACTGACAGACAGCTCAGTAGTAGATTGCACTGCCTGCAACACTGAACTATTCTTCTGGTAGGTGGGGACAGCAGGGTGGGGGTGAGGGGTGAGGTTGAGATATCAGCCCAGTGTTTTCAGCATCAAAGCTCAGTTCCATCGGGCAGAAACTCTTTGTACCTGGATTATGAAACGTTGTGCTGAAATTAACCCCAACTTTAAATGCTGTGTTTTTCTTTTCTTTCTTTCTTTCTTTCTTTTTTTTTTTAATTATTACAGTTTAAGCTACAGGTGTGTTGAGCTTAGCATCACACGAGTAATCGTTTGATGGGCGCATTCGCAACCAGAGGTGAAGAAAACAAGTTTGACAGCTGAGCATTTGAGCATTTTTCAGTTGGGTAGTGGAGAGACAAATCCTTTCATTTGAGCCATGTGATGACAAACACGGGCACAAACTGGACACGGGTCTACAGCTCATTGCAAAGGCATTAGGATGGAGGGGAAGGAGGGGGTGCAAAGCAAACATAAATAGCACTCATATACATTTCCATTTGTTCAACAAACGTACTTTTCGCAAAGGAAAATAAAGTTTCATTCAGTGACGGCTCTCTCTCTCCGAACGAGGCCACATTGACACCACTATTCTCATAAATACAGCAGCTAAAAGAAAAAAAGGGGGGTGGGGGGGGCACAGAGATTCATCTCCTGTGATCTAGAAGACAGAAGTGGGGAAATCATCAGGAGCCACTGATCTGCCGTCTGCCGTCCCTTCACAGTGATTAGACCGAGCCCAGGAGCACAGGGACGAGAGAACGCCGCGCAGGAAGCTCCGCTGCCTGGACTCCACCGCAGCGACAGCGTGGGCTTACTCGTTTCAAACTAACCTCAACACTCACAGTCAAACCTTTTGGGTGAGAAGACGGACAGAATTCAGAATTTCCATGAAATGGGTATATTTAAAAAACAAAACAAAACAAGATTATCTAAATGTTGGGTCCAGGTCTAACTACAGTCCAGATGATGTGCACCACAGCTCGAACAGATTCAACAGGCTTTGGTTGCTTTCCCAGGGGGGAAAGTCCAGGGACCCCACACATCACAGTCTGTTTACAGCAGTGTTTAGTGCATCTGTGAGGCCGTCCGATCTGTGGCTCCACCTGTGACACTGTGGCCGATACATGTGCTCAAAAGAAGCGACACCAGTCAGCATCGGCTGGGTGTGAACAGGAAAAAAAATCAAGTTCAAAGTTAGAAAGAAGGGAGCCGACTACATTAGCCGCTACTCTCATAACACACATGAATCTCCAGCCAAACTGTCGGCAGGTGAGCTGCATTATGGGTAATGTAGAAGCTGGGGTTTGACAAAAAAAAGGAGGAGGTGTGGAATAAAAACAAAACAAAAAAAGACAATATCTTTGGTTCTAATGCACTGATTCAGATTTTTGAACTGTCCATCATGAGTTCAGTGGTGCGATGGGAGTGAGATGCTAACTTTTTTTTTTTTAAGTTACTCTTTAAATAATATTATGTTAAAATGCAGGTAAAACATCCCAACGGTTCCTGTTTTTTTTTTTTTTACAGGGGAGGAGAGTATGAACATTAGTATTACAGAGGAGTCTGAATCTCAAACTGTTGACAGCTGTGACAGTGCTGTGAGGATAAGCCTGTGGCCCCTCCAGGTGTGGGCTGTGTGTGAGATCAATATCCATTCCTGAACCTGCCTTAAAACTTATAACTTATAAATCTTTTATAAAAACAATGCATTTGCAGAATCAAACGGGGAAAAAAAACAACCCCCAAAACGTATTAAACATATACTGTATCTTAATCTTTAAGCGTCTCTTGTCTGAAATCATGGCACCTGTCCTACGCAAACTAAGAATCACGCTCAAGCCTTTTTTTCAGGGAACTTATGGACACACACAGGTCAACATTGCACAAATTCACCACTGATTTGTTTTTTTTTTTTTTGGCAGCTGAGGGATGAACGCTTTGGCAAATAAAATGCCGAGTTTCATGTGGACGTCAGGATCTGTGTGAGCATCCTGTGGGGCGGGGGAAGGGGGGCTGAAATGTGTGTATCTTGTCTCCTACACAGGAAGGAAGCATTTTACTTTTATTATTATTAATACTGTCACAGAATGTTAGGGTTCAGTTGGCCGACGGACTGCGAGAAGCGATGAGGTAGCGTATGACTAATATTTTCCTAAGTGACACTATCGCTAATAAAACCTTTGGAGAACCCTTTTTTTTTTAAAAAAAAAACTATACTGGACATCCCAAATTCCCCCTGAATGCTGACCTGTGGCATCAAATGTGACATCAACACACAGGTTTGTGTTTTTTTTTTTTTTTTACACTTGGCATGAAAACTTTATCTGTATCCAATCGTTGGCCTCACGTTCCCACCTGGAATTCACCCTGTGATATCATCATGTTCCCTCTTCAGGTAAATCACAGGTTTTTTTTTTTTTTCTCTCTCTGACATCACAAGGGCTAAATGCACTATAACAAAGCAACATCATTTTATGACTTGGCCAAGCATTGGCATACATTCAGAGATGTGTTAGCATGGAAAGTATATGATACAGGTTATGTTATGGCGAGGGGATGTTCACATGAGAAGGGGTGGAAGGGTTTGTTTTGTCGGGCTCAGCAAAGTGCACCAGTTTTAGTGCTTTCACCGGGGCTTCGTTGTTGTTGTTGTTGTTGTTGTTGTTGTCGTCGTCTTGGCAAACCTTTGCGCTAAATTCGTGTTCGCGGTCGGGTGTACAAAGTGCTGCAACGCATCCCTAAAGGCAGAGAGCACGGCTCTGACTCTAGTCATTAGCAGTTTTGAGAATTCTTCAGAACGATCTGAAGGATCTGGCGCTTCCTGCTCGGCGGCGGCGGCGGCGGCGGCGGGAGGCAGCGGAGAGCAGGGTGTAGTGCTGGCTGATGGAAGACAACTGGAGAGATCACTGGAGGACACAGTATTTCTTGTAGTCGGACTCAAAGTCTTCGTCCATGCTACTGGTGTCGGCCATCTTCTTGCCATCGATCTTTGGCAGGAACTGGGAGTAGTCTACGCCTTGCTGCTCGTAGAAGAGGATGTAAGCTGAGTCGGTGTCGACCTCCTCAGAGTGCACTTCCTGGAGATTTAAAATAAATAAATAAAATACATGGTGGAGTTTTGTTTGAACTTTTAAAAGGCTTTTTTTTAAAAGGCGTTAAAAGCAGATTTAAGATGAAAGGAACACAAATGTTTTCTGCTTGCTCCTGTAATTTTGTTTTTGGAAAGGTGGCAACCTGTTGCTGTTGCTAAACTATGACTGAACCGTTCTACTGTCTTACCTTACAGCTGCTGTCGTTGTAACAGTACCATTTCTCATTGGGGTTTTTGGCATATGTCACATAGTGGCCTCCTCCCATGATTCCTGAATGGCACTGAGGACACAAACCAGAAAAAAAATATTTTAGACCTGCATCAAACGGTGAGAGCTGATTAAAACTGTGTGTGAGACAGTGACGTACTGATATTGCATAGAGGTTGTAGATGGCGTCCAGGCACATGTTGTCTCTGTGCTGTAGCAGGGAGTTATCGGGGTCCATGCTGCTCTCGGTGCTGTAGTCTGAGTTCAGCCCGTTGCTGTCGCCGTTCACCAGGACCACGTCGCAGTGGCTGCTGGACGCCTCAGTGCTGCACGATGATTCGGATGGGGCTCCCTCTCCTGACCCAGGAAGGCCCGCCGCCCCTGCTACTACACTCCCCTCTGCGTCTGCCTGTGCCGCGCTCTCCCGTGGCTCAGCCTCGGGATTAGCAGCTCCATCCAGGTTCTCCTTGCTGTTGGAGAGGCGGTGTCTGCTGCCCAGCTGAGGCAGGCGTAGCCGGCCTGGCCTGCGGCCCCCGCTGCCGCTCTTTGGGCTGCTGGATGGGCTGCTGTTACGGCTGAGAGAAGGTGCCGACTTCCTGCTAGAGGCAGGGGAGACTGTTGGGAGAGCGCAGGGGTTAAACACACTCCCTTTCTTTCATAGAATGAAAAGATAAAAAGACAAGAGTCAACATGTGGTACCTTTGGGGAGGTTGCAGAAACCAGCGGGGGCAGAGATGGAGGACAGGTTGTCTTCTCCGACCCTCAGCAGATCCTCGCTCTCGCTGCGGGAGTGGAGGCAGTGCTGCTCCAGGTCTCTGGGGGCCAGGAAGGCGCTGGGGTCAAAACTCTCCCGTGGGAACTTGACAATCTTCTGAGATTTGATCCAGCGACCGTTCACAAACTGGAAGCGCTTCAGGTGGACAATCTGGAGAGTAGAACGCACATGAACACATGTCCTGTGTCATCCTTAAACTATTTTCAATGCAAACAGTAAAAACAACTGAAAACCACACAAAGAAATCTATACAAAAAAAACTATCCCTGTGAGACCAGATATCAGGTCTGACATAGTCTGCCAGTCAGTGTGCCACTGACCAGAATGGGCGGCAGCCTCCAGAGGTCCAGTTTCTTGGTGGCTAGCCGATGGGTCTTGCACTTGGAGCAGTAATAGAGCTCGTCCTCTCCCAGCTCCTCCTCGCTGGTGAAGGCCTTCAGACAGCTGTCCAAGCTGATGGGCTCAGCCTGGGCCCGACGGGACTGCTCCACGCTGCAGTGCTCCTCCACGATCTGCAGGGAAACCATGACAGTGATGACACTGAACGAGGCGGAGACGCATTCACACCACACTACTTTACTGCACAGTAAAACTCCTGACTCTGAAAACCGTGACAGAGGTCATTCATATAAGAAATAAGCTGAGAATAAAATCACTTTCTCCGGTACTGTGGCAAGAAAGGCCAATTTAACTTTGGCAAGATAGTTGGTGTTTATAAGAAAAAGAGAGGTAATGTGTTAAGAGTAATTCTACACACAGTGACATATAGTCTTTACGTCTTTACTTGTGAGCAAACTCACAAACCAGCTGACGAAACATTAAAACTCTGATGGCGCAGCTTAAAGGTACCTGGATTCTGGACTCACTCTGATTTAACCAGCTCGCTGATGACTCTGTGTGGTCAAACTCATAACTACAGGTACTGTTCAGCAGACTCAATAACTCATTAATACAAGGACACAGTTGAGCCGCTGTGATAAAAGTCATAAACGTGAACATCTGTGCTGGAAAAGTCTGGAAATAAAATCTGTCTGTGATGATCAGCTACAGCGCAAGACAGGGGACACGAAACTAATAATGAGCTTTTGCTAATGCTAACAGAGCATTAATGTGAATGGCTAAAGAAGAAGCAAGAGAGCTTGTAGCTGGTATCTCAGAGGAAGTTTAAACACTGGCAGACTTTAGAGGAAAAACAGCTAAATTCTGCATTTCATATTTCATAGAAATTCCATTACTACTTACTTCTAACTTTGTTTTGTGCTCCCAGCAAGACAAGAGAAAGAGTGAGTGTGTGTGTGTGTGTGTGTGTGTGTGTGTCTCACCCTCTCCTGGGAGGTCTGGTAGCGGAGGTGCAGAGCAGTGGGGTCCCAGTCCACAGCGATATAAGCATTCCCCACAGAGGCTCTGTCCTCTGTGCAGTCTATCGTGCAGCCTCGACAGAACCTGGAACGGACAGATACGGCTGCAGTAAGTACACAGGCTCAGGCAAAGAAACTTGGAACCCAGAAATGATTCTGAACAGTTAAATCACAATTAAATCATTCTGATCAATTTTTTTTTAAAGAAGAGATTTTCTTAGATTTTAATGGGTTTTCTGTTTTTTTGAACCTTGTTTCTTCTTATGACATAAATTAGACATTACATTTAATATTATATAATATTTTATGTACATTTTTACAATACACACCTAGTCCACACAAAATGACATGGCATCTTACACTAGACGTGTTACTTTGTAAGAAATGTGTGTATATGAAATACTCTATGTCTTACCTGTACCAGGGACACCAGGCACACGAGTTGCCATCCTTACCCACAACCCGTAAAGTGAAGGGGTACTGGTAGCCCATACTGTCATCACTGCAGGAAAACAAAAAAAACAATGGGAACAGTAAGGGACAAGGATCTGTTCTCTCTCTGCCAACTGATCAATGAATGGGCATGTGGCTCTGTCAAAACCTGTCAGCCTACCAGTCCTGAGCGTGGTTGCTAGCTTCCTGTGGGGGCAATGGGCTGGCGAGCCGGGACACTTGGATCCAGACGGCGTCGTACAGGTCTTTCTTACTGGTGTGCACGGTGCAGGGGACTATGAGGGGCATGCCGAACAGACTGGGCCGGTTCTTCTGAGATGACAGGAAGTACAGCTCCGTGCGCATCTGAGAGTGGACACGAACACGCGTCAGTCAGTCACGAGAGCTGAGACTCAGCTGTGTAAAGCGTTGTTCAGCAGTTGTTTATACATATTGTATTACACTCACCATCTTCCTGTGCATGGCGATGATGTATCCAATGAAGGGGCTCTCCTGCACTGGTGTGATGTGTCCGTTGGAGACGCCGTTGGCCAGGGGTGTCTCGGGGCTGCAGGGCACCACGGTGCTGGGCCCACCGTTAGGGATGAGGACGGGCTTATTGCCCACGTGCCCGTTAGCAGCTGAGCCGTTACCTATTGGGGTGACGTCTAATGAAGTGGAGGAGAAAGAAAAGAGACAACACAGTAGGTCAGCGTGGACTCCCAGACACCTGGAGGACCTACAGTTACTGCAAACACAAAGTGAAAATGAGCGGGCCCCAACTCACCTGTCAGCGTGGGTGAGCTCAGAGACGTTGGCGAACCTGGCACTGGGATCTCAAACGCACACAGGAAACCATTTACAGACAGACGCACCTTCTGGTTGTCCTGAGGGAAGTTCTGAACACAAAGTATTTTTGTACATTAGACTGCAAGTAATTCACATGAGTTCTGTCCATAACAGTTTAGCCTGCACCCTCTCATATATAGTGTTACTTTTGATACTAGAATCACACACCAGTGTCTGTTTGATGAGCTGGCCTCTGGTAAAGTAAAAGTAAAGTAAAAAAAATCCTTACTGTACGTCTAGTTTTGGCATTTAGCCACAGAAAGTTCTGGTTTTATGTGTCCCTGGTTTTAATCATTCCTAAAGTTGCCAACTGATGGATTTCCTCTCTTGATTTGGAGATTTTCATTTCATTTTCATTCACTGTAACACCCACATCCTAAAGAAACCCAATGGTGGTTGGAGACCCGTCCTACACCTTACAGCTATGATGCAACAGAGGGAACTGGCAGTTAAAGATAACTGATTGACACCCAGAGTGGGTGTGTGTGTGTGTGTGTGTGTGTGTCTGTGTGTAGCACACAGTTCAAACCAATATTCTCTATTGTTAAACTGTAACCAATTCAGCATGAAGAGTTCCCTCTATCCTGTTCGCATGACGTGACAAAGCAGGCAATCAGCCGCACGAACCCAAACCCATCTGACTCCTCACGCTGAGTCTTTGACTCTTCAGAGAAGCAGCTTCCCTTCCCACACGCTCAAGAAGAATTTCCACGACTCAAATCTTGTGACTTTCCGGTTAAAACGGAGAAACTCCGCCTTGGAGAGAGAGCTGCTAATATTCCTGTTTTGACAAGAGTTAGTTTACTCTGGCGTTTGACAGCTGACATTAGACATTAGTGGAGGATTACAGGTGTATGTTGATGAGCATAGCGGCTTGAGCAGTAATCACAGCCAATGAGAAAGCTTGTAAGAGTCAGTCGAGCTTTGTTATGTAATGGCGGCACACATGTACAAATTAGCGATGTGACATTATCAGTCTCTAAAATTCCTGCCTTCACCCAAATACAGTGGAGATGAAGCGAACGTGTGGTGCAGGATGTGAGAAAGTGTTTGTTTGTTTTTTGTAATTTGAGCGTACTGAGCCTTTAATGTGACACTGATGTTTCTGAGGTGAGGAAGTGCAGTGCAGTTGGCGGAGCTGTCTCGGTACCTTGATGTTGGAGGTATGGAGCTCAGCAAGGAGGATCTGCTCAGGCTTCAGACCACACAGCTCGCTCAGCTGCTTCTTCAGTCCCGTGTACTTCTCATCCATATTCAACCTGAGGCCGAAGCGCACGGGCGTGGATCCATCCAGTTTAATGACTACAAACACACCACAACGTGACACGGGATTCAGGCTTTGTTATGAAAAGAAGGACTTAAGTTTCAGGATCTTTGTCCCCTCCCTCGTCCTCCAGCGTCCTCACCTGTGATCTCCAGATGCATGGAGCTGTCCATGGGCAGGGGTAGAGACAGGAAGTTGAAGGGGTCAAAGCGAGCGCTGATGTGGCCGCAGGTCTTACATTTCACCTGGGACTTAAGCTGACCGTGGAACAGATCCACCACAATGGAGCGGTTCCTGCGCAGGTGGTTCTCCCACGCCTGCAGGGTGGAGCAAGCACACACACACAAAGAGCAGTGAGATCACACACCGCTAATCCTGCAAATCCCTCACCTCAGGACCAACAGAAAAACAAACAGAACATCAATACAGCAACATTAGGGATTCAAAGGGAAGCTGAGCCGATGGACTGACTGGCACTGACTCTTCTGTTTTCTCTTCGTCCTACGACTTTCAGAACAGACGCCAGAGAACGTGACAGCTTGTTACCTCCACACCCCTCCGAGGAGACGAGGCCTCAGTGCTCAGCTGATTCAGAGAAGCCACAAGCTTTAAGTCATGAGAGGCCTGCACCCCCCCACCCCCCCACCGGCGTTTACACCATTTCATCATCAATCCTGTCTAAGTTAATCAAGATTTCAAACATTTCAGACAGACAATTGTTGACTTTTGGTGAATTAACGCAAACAAACACATCATTAGACAGACACACAGTGATACATTAAAAAAACACAAGTGTCGACAGGTACATGAACGCAGCAGAGATAAACAAGCAGAGATCTCTGACCTCAGAGGCCACCTCCCAGTCCGGCCGGCCATCGCTGTCCTTCAGCTCCACATAGGGTTTCTCATGGACTCGGTTTAGATCCTCATGAAGGCCATCCAGCAGGAAGGCTAGCAGCTCCTGAGAGTCCTGCTGCTGGAAGCCATTGAAGCGCGGGGCATACTTTGCTATCGTCCACTGGAGAGGAAGTAAAGACATCATAAACAATATTTCTATTTAACTTTACAAACAGAAAAATGACAAAACCTTAGAAGGTTCAGGAAAGCTACCGCACACACTGACAACTTAAAACCTTAAAACTTCCCAGTTTCCACAGCAGACTGTGACACAAGTCAAAAACACACAAACACACAGAGATGAAACTGCTCACTCTGAGTTTGAGAGGAGCCACGTTCTTCTGTGTCCCGCTCCACAGCTCCATCACCAGGTCACCGTAACACTTGGCCATGTGACCTCGCATCCCGATGGGGTTGGTTCTGTAAATGCACCGACACGGGCCAATTAAAAAAAACGACTCAGAAGCTCAGAAGGGCGGTGCAGGGATTTGTACCAGGGTGATGCTCTTAAACGCCACCTGTTGAGCTCATAGAGGTGTCTCCCTGAGATGAAGTAGTCTGTGAGAGGCTTGGTGTTGCTCACACACTGGATACTGGAGTTCATGAAGCAGGTGTTGCCGAGGTTACTGAGACCAGTGGCTCCTTTCTCTGTAGGAACTGGGTTGATACACAAGGATATATTGATGAGATTTGTATTACGTTCTGTATTCTGTATTACAAGTCATGTACAGGAAGTGGTTCACCAATACTTTTCTGCAACTTTTCTGAAAGTATTTCCAAAATCCTTCAAGACTCTTCAAACCATTCAGATAAAAAAATAAAATAAAATCCATCTTTTGCAAGATCAAAATAGATCTTTAACCATCTCATAAACCAGGATCTTATTTCCTCAGAAATGACACTTCCTTATGACATTTTCCTCTTCCATGTTTTTATATTACATTATAGCAGCCAAAACACTGATATAGAGAAATATAATCTAAGAAAACCTTTTGAATTTTGTTTCATGGCACACAAATTGAGAACAGACAAGAAACAGGTTCAAACAGGATCTTTTTTTTTGTGCAGCAGTGAGAATATTTTATTTTTTTTTTTTATTCAGATGGTTAGAAGTCTTTCTAATTCTGGAAACACCATCACAAGAGTGCTAAGTGATGTCAGATGAGTTTTCGTGTTTAGCTCTGTGACTTGAAAGTACTGATGATACCTGTGAGGTACAAACTGGAGCTATTCCTCACAGAGAAACGACAGGAAAATGCAGCATTTCTTTCTCAGCAGTCACTTATGTCTGCAGGTTTATTCAATTTTCAATTTCAATTTTCAATTCAATTTTATTTATATAGCGCCTTCCACAATCAAAATTGTCTCAAAGCGCTTTACAGAGACCCAGAGCCTGACCCCAGAGCAAGCACTTAAGGAGACAGTGGCAAGGAAAACTCCCTTTATGAGCTCTACCTGGGTAACTCTACCCAGGTAGAGACTCTACAAAATGAAAAGCTTATTCTGGGAATTTTTGTATCTGTCATACTGACCATGACTAAAAAAAAACTATTATTGAAATGACTTTCCTCCAGAATCCATTTAAATCACTATATTTTGTTGGAGCCTCTTATTCATTGACAGTCATTGTCTCCCATCTGCCTCACACTTTTTCCGAGATAATTCCTTATCTGATTTTCTGCTGGTGTACAAACGCACAGTGTCCTCCAGCTTACCTTTGTGTCTGTCCATCTTACTACTGTTGGCAATGAAAGACATTTCCTCAGGCCAGCTCATGTCTTTGTTCCTGACTGTGGGAAGAGAGAGAAGAGAGAGTTCCTGTGATTAAACCGTTTCGCTCCCACTTTCATGTGCCATTGTTCAGAATTCCACATTATCAGGGAAAATATCTGCTCGTTGCAGCACAATCAGAAGTCTGAAGAGTTTTGTTCATTTTGAAGAGGAGCGGAGGAGAAACAGGGAGGTGTTTCATGCCTTCAATCACGAGCTGCTGTTCGTCGTGGATCTTCAGACTCTCCAGTGTGTGATCTTCATCGTCCAGGAGGGTGAGGTAGTTCTGCAGAGCAACCAGAGGAGAAAATAAAGCTGAAACTGGGACTTACTCATCCAACTTTTTTACAACTTCTGATTGATTACAACGGTGGAATAATGACTCTGTAGTGCTTTCATCTGCATCAGTTTATGTTAGAAGCCATGCTCGTATCAACCTGCTAAGGAGCCCAGGACTAAAGATTAGCTGCTGGCCCCTTTAGCCGCCTGTTCTTCATAATTAATATAACCCATGAGATTATTTTCTGATCCCAGTTACCACTAAATCTGTCATCTTTTAGGATGAGCTTTATTTATGGCAGAAACAGCATTAAGATCCAAGCCTGGACCATCAACAAGGCTAACTGGGCAAATGCCTCAAGGACCTGGGGGTCCCAGACCACCATGGGATACCAATAGCCCACAGGTTCACTACACATCCAATGGTTTTAGGTCATTTGATTGACTGCATAATTTGTCTAGGAATTTCTGCAATTGTGGTACATTAGTGAGACACAGTGGTGCAGTGGTTAGCACTGTGGCCACACAGGAAGAAGGTTCTGGTTTTTGAATCCTCTGGCGTTTACAGGTTCTTGTACTAGCCTTCAGGTACTCCAGATTGGTGGGGGAGTGGGCTGAGAAGAACATTTTTTTTGCTGTGGGACCCCCTAAGAGTTTAATCTGGCCAAGTTAAGAACATAACAGGATACAAACTGTCCTCTGCAACCCTCTTCACCACCACCATCACCAACCACTGTTATCCTGTGGGTCCAGCCCCACCGTGACAGCAATATGGACCGTTACTGTGACAGCTTTGTGGCCCACCTCACTGTTGTAGAGCCACAGTCTCATATCCTCCTCCTTGATGCGAAGTCTCTGGGACAGGTAGAGGTGGATGTCCTTAATGGTGGCCATGCGGCTGAAGCAGCCCGTGTAGGCTAACACTCTCTTCAGGGGAGCGTTGGGAGATGGCACATTACCTGCTAGGGCACATACAGAGGACAGGGGACCATTTGACACTGTGTCTGAACACTGACTTTACTTGTTTTTACCTTTAATGTGTGTTCATTTGTCTTTTTTTCTCAGCTAAAGGGCGTCAAATTTGGACGGGACAATTTAAAAATCCTTCAGAAATTTAAAAACGTCACAATTCAAATCATTATACCCAAAATGTGTGTCTAAATCTGATTTGTTGCTCTGGCAACCACACCCTTGATCTTATGCTCAAAGCTTAAAAGAAGCAAACAATCACTGACATATAACTGACACCATGTGAACATCAATAATAACAACAGCATTCTGTTGACTGAGGATTAGTTGTAAGGAAGCAGCAAGAAAGGGCTTGGTGCAAACTTGATCGGTCAATCAACTTAGTGGACGGAGATTGGATTAAATCAAATACAAACCAATCAGTATTAGTCCTGTTAAATCAATACAAAACTTTCACTTGACTGATGTTGATTACTGATAAAATGAATCGTTTTAATATCAGATTTTTAAAAAAAAAAAATGTAATCACCAACACAGACTTGCCATTCAATTGCCTCAGGCTGTAAATATTCCGTGGAAATATGAGACCTAATGACATCTTTTTGATATTTCAGCACACGCCAGGAGAGAGCCCTAATGCCCGGCAACGACAAGCTGTTTGCTCAGACAGGGCGTGAGTCATGATGGAAGCCAAAGCTCCACTAGGGACTCAGGTCTGGTCTGTGGCCTGAAAGATGAGATGCTGACTTGATTTGGACCAGTGCTCTCATGCTTAGTATTGATGCCATCCACAAACTCGTCACACTGGACCAGCTGCGTACATCTCCACTTTATGCTTTGTCATCTTATTTTCTTATATAATATCCATTTAGACATCGTGTGAGGGGATAATAATAAACACGGGTGGAATTCAGCTTCAGTTATTTATTTGAGTAAGCGGATCTATTTATAGAATTTCCATTGTGAATAAATAGTAAATGGCTTAATATGGTAGAGCTTACATAAAACAATGTGTGACAGGAAATAGATGCTGAACAACACATAGACCTTTTTTGGGGGGGGGGGGGGTGGTGAAGTCCACACAGGCAGAGATATTTAAATTAGCCAGCGTGATGTCAGTCAACAAGCTCTGGCAACTCTGCAATCATACAAGTGAAAACTAACACACAAGAGTAGAGTGTTAGTTTCCAGGTGAGGATAGAATTAACACTGGCTGTTAGACTTAGCTTTTTTACTAATTACTAGCATGTTCTTCATTTCAAATGTCCTCTGATATTACTACAGGGCTCTGAAACTCGGTTCTGCTGTGCTCTGGACAACTGTTCTGTATTTGAAACATTTCTTTATGCCTATGCATATGTTTTGTCAGTTTGGAGGATGTGTTTCTTACTATGTTTGTGTCTTAGGTATCTGAAGTCATTCAAAACAGGGGCCACTTAGTGTTTTGAAATGACACAGAATTGTCAACTGGGGGCACATTGTGGAAATATTTTCTTATGTGTTGTTATTTGGCAAACGGATCAAAAAGTTTTCAGGGAAGAAACTCCCATATCGCAGTTTAAAGGTTTCGAAATATTAAAAACACTGATATCAGTGTAGTTAACTACAACAACGGTTGTCCAAACTACTAAATGAATGGCAAGGTCTGTGAAGATTGGAAAGATTGAATTAATTCATCTTTTACAGTGATAAGCAGCCATTCCCCTTCATGGGCTGTCGGTTCATTCTACTGCCCACTCCAGAGCACTGCCTGGGCTGGATCAGTCCACTAAAGGTAGGATTAAACGGGAGGATGCGGGGTTGCTCAGTGAAGCGCTTGCTGACGGCTTGCTCTGGTCTTGCTGCAGGCTTACGTTACCTCTTGGCGGGGGTAAATACGGTGGGAACATTCGCAGGCTGGTCATACCCATATTGACCCAGATGTTGGACTGTGGGGAGCGCGTTGCTGGCTGCTGGCGGAGGAAGAGGACGTAGCGGGGGAAGAGCTCCAGCTCGGGCTGGCCCGTCTTGCTGTCCAGGATAACCTGCAGGGGAGAGAAGGACCATTCTAAGTCTCAAGAATTCATGAAAGGTTTTATATTACTGCCTTTTTAGTTGTGGCCTCTTATGTGAACCAAGATCATTCACCAGAAATCAGCAGGAGTTGGACTGAGAAACACCTTTTCAAGCAGACTCACTGTACGAATGACAGATTTCACTAAATGTCTAAATGAACACCAGACCACATTTGAACCTCAGTAAACAGTTCAGGTGTGAAAGAATCCAAACATGAGCAGATATGATGACATGTCAAAATCATTTTTATAGAGATTATAGATGAAAAGAGGATGTACTGTTTTCATCTTATAGCTGAGTCAAAGTCAAGTCTTTCAGGTCCCTGAAATGCTGAACATTAAAATGACACAGTATTAGGAGATTTTCCTTTAAATACTGTGTTATTAGAGTTTTTCAGATAGCACCACTGCCTTTTAATTAAATATTCAAGATGTGGCATTGCAAGACGTGCCTGACATATCTATTTTTAATATTACTTTTATATTTACTAAACTTTTTTTACAGTCTGATTCTTAATTTTGTAATTTTAGCCTTCATTTCTTCAAAGAAATTCACTTTGAAGCTTCAAAGACAGGCAGTCAGACAGTGAGACAGGCAGTAAACACACCAGATCAGAAGAGAAAATGGGGCAAACTACAAACTTTTTTACACAAACCATTCATTGTAAAAACTGACTTCCTGGTTCAGCTCCAACCTACTTTACTTCCTGTAGTTTCCTGTGCAGTGGGGGATTATTACTGATGTTTCAGGTGCTCATGATAAACTGCTGGCTTGTTAAACCTGTCTCATTTTGTGAGTGTCTGTTTCTTTCTGTCTGTCCTGTTGGATTTGGAGCTGTTAGAAAATTCCTCCTTTGAAAACAAGACCTAAGTGGAGCTCCTAAGCGTCATAATGTAAGACTTATACAATAAACAATCACATAAAAAAATAAATTGTTTAAAATATAAAAATGAAACAATCTTTCCTCATAAATCTGCTTTTATTTTATAATGGCATTTCCCAGAAACACTTTTATCTCATGTCACTTCATTTCATAATGCCGCCTTTCATGTCAGTGGTGTAGTCAGTGCCCTCTCTGGCCTTTCAACTAATCACATGTTCCCTGCCACTAAAGCTAACAAGCTCAGCAACTGTTACCACAATCGGACAGTTATCAACACAATTTCAAAGTAACTCCGAATCAGTTATCAAGCTGCTGCTGTAAATAAACACAGTTAACAGACACAGAAACTATCATCTTTTGGCTGAGTAAGTTTGTGACCTTGGTTTATTACTCAGCATCAAAGTTAAAAAAGTTAAAGCATCAAAGAATTCCTTCCGTGATCTCCATGTCATCAAGCATGCTAAGTAAAAAAAAAAAAAAAAAAAATCAGTTTTACCTCATTAATACAAAAGGCAAATCAAAATCTAATCAGATCGTCTTGTCCATATGGAGTAGCTGCGGAGTAAGTCATGACTTAATATGTTAAAAGGAGCACGTTTCCTACTAATTAAGCCAATTAGAAAGATTTCAAGATATCAATTTGAACTTGTTAGCCTGAAGTGGTCAGGAGTTACAATCATTTTTGGTGAATCAGTGTTCTCAGTGTTTCAGTATCTAATCAGATCATGTATTCTTTATGGGGCATCTGTGTCAGTATGAAGAATGTGTCTACAGATTGGTCACAGACTCCAGCATGATGACAGAATGTCCCATACACCACAAAGCTGGGACATAAAAAAAGGATATTTTGAACCAAAATGTCTCTTATGAAATAAAAAAAGGACTCAATAACATTCAGCTATTCTGAAAATGAATGATGTAACCTTTCATGATAATGAGTTGAGTACCAGTGTACCTTGTGCACTGAATATTTCCCAGTACTGTCTGATGAAGACAGTGGGGTTCATTAGCTGTGGAGCGGTTATGCTGTATCGACTCACCGGTCGCGGCAGGCTGAGGTTGGCACCGTACCAGTGGTAGAGCGCCCGCCACACCGGCTCTGGCACCGTCTCAAAGTCTCTACCAGGCACCAGCTGCAAGGAGCGCTTCAGCCTGCCACCCTCCATGGTTAACGTGGGGGCCTGGAAGAGGCACAGCACAGACATCAGCATTTAAATATGTGCATGAAAGACACTATTCTGCCTACTCGAATTACACATAATAGACAGAGACAGTCTCCTAATGTTATGCTGGTGGCCTGCTATCATTAGAACACAATGTAGAGATAAGACAAAGGAAAAAGGAAGCTTGATCTGGTCTAGGACAGCCTTTGCCAGGAGGAGTGCTTCCTACTTCCTAATCTCAGATCATTTCTTCTGTCAAACCAGAGAAGAAACTGCCAAAAATATTCATCTAACACCCTGTTGCTTTGTTTTATGTGTGCTGAAGATTGCAAACGCTGAAAAGAAAAACATTTAGATTTATTGTCACTGGTCGCGATTATGGAAGCCTATAAGGGACTATATTAAAAGTGACGATGTAAACTTGAAAAAGTAATTTCACAATAGCATTATCGTTTTCTCTGTTTGTTATATGAATTAAAATAAAAAAAAAAAAATGCAATTATCCAAGAACACCCAAGCGAGTATGTGATTTAGTTTTAATTATTTTAATATAATTCCCTGTAGACTTCCATACATGATCACATCTGTATGTTAAATACATTGGCTTTGTACAACAGCTGCTTGACTCATGTGAACAGACGAGCCTGCTCCAGTAAGCAAACCCAGAGGGACCGCACCACCACCACCACCACCACCACCACCAGAGTCTTCTCTGAAACTGTGCAGCTTCTCTGTTCTCACATGTCAAACACACACCAAAGCAAAGCTGTGAACATGATATATGATCTGTGCTACATGATCAGCTCCAGACTGAAGTGAGTGGCGTTTCTGATATAAAGACTGGAACTGAAAGTGGGATATTTTTGGTCTGCAGATAATTACATTATTTACTGAAGCTTCACTCTTCTTCCAAGAAATCAACTCCCCACAATTCCTCAGAGGCTCATTTGCTCAACGTGATCCACGCTGGGCTTAAAACAATATAATGCTACTTAGAAATTTGGTCTTCATGTCACATGACATTAAAACCTTGTGGAAGAGCAAGGTGGCTGACGTTTCCAGAGTCCGCTGCTGCGGTTGCTCTCCTCCGGATGCACCAGCTGGGAATCACCTTTGTGACGACAGAACGTTGGTCTGATTGGCTTAAGGCTTCACTAACATCCATGATGTTCCAATATTTTTTATTCTACGAACTTCAGATCCATTATCTTCTGTGGTTAAGAGGAAAACGCCCATGGGGCCCAGCTACCATTGGTCACTGTGAGGCCTATGACCCATGATGTCACCAGGTCAACAAAACCCCAGGACTGCCTTGTTTCGCTCCCTTCTCTCCACAGCCGCTGTGAGGGAAGCAACAACTGCTTGGCCTCCAAAGCTAGTATATTTTAAGAGACTGAATTAGTGAATTAGATGTCCTCTCCCTTTTTAAAAGTGCAGTTAATGTAAATGAATTAATGTAATTATTATTTTACTCTGGCAGTCAAAGACTGATAAGCTGTTGCACCTACACAATGCCCTACACCTATCAGAATACAGAGCCAGGATATGGTTAGCCTAGCTAAGCACACAGACTGGAAGCAGAGAGAAACAGCCTCTGCACAAAGCAACGACTATGTACAAAGATGGACGACGCGTCTCCACTTTCTCTCACTGCACAAAAAGAAGCCAAAATATCCCAGATACAGGTGATGTCATGTTGCACTGGTGACGTCATTCAGAGTCAGAGTCTGTGCAGTAGATCAGCAGGTTGAGCCACGGTCTCAAGGTCTCGCCCACTCACCTGCCTGACTCAATCAGGAGCGCAAGCACGGCGTGTATAAGGTGTTTAGTGATCAACAACAGTTTATGAGTGTCCAGCTACAATGTGAGTTGCCAGGTAGGGTCCGTAAGGACAGGTTTAGGTTTTGGTACCAGATCTGGCAACCTCACTGCGATGACTTACTGGATTTCCATTATATAATGATGATTTACAGCCTTAATATTTTTGTACTTGACCTGCATCCAAATACAATTTCATCCCAACCACACTGCCTGGGAGCTACATCAGAAAGACAGATGTAATCCTGACCACAACGATGCTGGGGGTTTTAAATGTGACAACTTATATACTGTAACTAAGCTGGACAGTGTGTGTGTGGGACACTCTGCTTCTTACTGTACTTTCACACTAAGTACAGATTTAATCCAACTGCTCATAAAACAAAATACACAAACACAAACACACAAACAGTCCTTGCCTTCATGGGGTCGGTGTTGACCAGAGGCTGGTTGTCAATGGCTCCAGGTCTTTGTGCTGCCAGCTGGGAGGGGAGGTGGCCATTGGCTCCAGAAAAACACTGATTGTTGTTGTCGGATACGTTGTGCTGACGGGCAAAACAGCTCTCTGTGGCAGAGGGAGCTACCTGGGGGCTCAGGGCTGCTGGGACAGCGGGGAAAGTGGGGGAACGGGTTAAGGGGAAGCAACATGGAGACACATAAATGGAGAAATAAATTATACAAAATTTGAACTTAAAGTTACTCATTTGTCAGGTCGGGGTGTTTTTATTGAAGCAAACTCCCTATGTTTGGCATCGTAACGAAGCCTAAATGCTAAATTCTAACTGTGAGAAAAAAACACCTCTTATCTCTTTGAATGGGGAAAGTTCTGTTTTACACATTATTACTGTAAACCTTCAAATAAAGGCTGACATTCAACGAATAGCCGAGCCACAAATAACAGCGGAGGGCATGACTGAACAAAAGCCAGTCCGCCTCTTTCTCTCTCTGTATCTAAGCTGGCAAAACACGACTAAAAATTCTCCAGTAAAAACCAGCATTCAACTAACAGCCAGTTGCTAATACTGTTATGTGAAGTGGTGTTGACTGACCAGTCTCTGTAGCCTCTGAGGCACTGGACACTGCATCGGGTGACCTCTCCTCCGTGGGGCTGACAGGGCTGCTGAAGGTTCCCAGTCCTCCCAGTCTGTCCGGAGGGGTGGGCTCTATGATGGCTGTGGCCATTGGACTTCGCAGTGAGCTCAGGATGGAGGGTTGCTCCACCACGATGCCTTTATGCTCCTGGGAGACGAGATAACAACAGGGTCTGCCATGTCATTGTTTAAAAAATGATATCTGAGATTAATGTGGCGTTTGCTTTCGTGACAGTCGCTGCTTCTGTCGCAGTGTGAGGTTACTCTGCAAGATGCAGTGACAAACCTCATCTCATTAACTAATATACAGTACAGTATGTAATAAACAGTAGCACTGACAAGTGCCTTAGAAAAACTGATTGACTGAGAAAATGCTGATTTTCTGGTACATGTTGGTACATGTTGAACTTATACTTTTGAGAACCAGGTTAAGAATTAATTCTCTACACATCAGGAAGTTAACGTCACAGAGACATGGAGTGGCATGTAAGTGGCTATATGCTCAAGGTCAATCAAAATTTGAATGCTTTTATTTTGTTTTGACTTTGTACAACAGGGCCTGAGGTGAAACTAAAATTCCAAATAGTCCTATACAAGTTTCTTGATTTTAAATTATTAGCAATATATGGCCTGATTTTAGAGCTCTGAACTGCTGGTTAAAGGTTTTTGTCCTGAATCTGCATATCACTTTGACTGACATGAAAACAGTTAACTGCTTTTAAAAAATGCTACTGTTGACTGAAAATGATGCAGACAGGAGGGATCCAACAGCCGGCGGAAAGAAAACTGCAATTCAGTCTGATTATTAGGCAAAGAAATATATACTTCCTTTAACCTGTGTGATACGGATCACTGGCTGTGACATTTCCTTTGATATGGTTATGTAGTGTTAGTATCAGTTCCTATAACTATTCCTATTGACTTACGTATTTGACGTAGTCTTTCCACTGCTGCCACCAGAGCATGGAGATGAGGAACCAGTTCTGGCCTTGCTGCAGCCCATGTCTGCTCTCCCTCTCCAACCAACCCCTACACACACACACACACACACACACGCACACAAATCCAACGCTCACTGGGTCAAACAATATATTCCACAAAGCTGTGTTCAGGTAATGTGGCAATAACGAGGACATGTCTGTACCTGATAATTTGTCCCTCCTCTTCAGGAGTAGCAGGCCTGAGCCCCAGGACTATGTGGCAGACCTAAATGAGTAAGAGAAGTGGAAAATGCACAGAAAATGGCAATGAATAAATACTGCATTTCAAAGGCGACGTCGGTCAGAGTTACAGCTGTGTGGGATGTACTGACCTGGAAAAGCAGGTTTAGAAACTCATTGGCCAAGGCGCTCTTCACGCTCCATATCTGGTAGTCCTCCAGGGTCAGGTGACCCAGCTGGTGAGGAGTGAAGCAACATAAAGGTCAGCGTATTGCACATTGGTTACTGTGGGTGAAAATAACTTGGAAGTAAGACAAGAAGGCTCGTGGCTGGAAGGTTGCTGGAAGCGTACTGGGCAGCTCCCAGAGATAATATTGTAACTATAGGAATGTGAAGCAGATTGAAGAAGGGTGTGAAGTGGTGCTGACTCTCTCTAAATGCTATAAAATCAAATATTATGAGGTAGAAGTCAAAGGATTAACTTCCTGACAGCGACATCGAAGATGATTCTGTCACCAATAGCTGTGTCTCACCTTGGTTGTGTCATGCATCTTCAGGATGTCCTCTACTATGTCTGACAAGCTACTGTGGAGCTCCTGTAAGGCAACAAAAAAATATAACAGCATGAAGAAGTTACATATATATATATATGTATGTATATATATATAGTTATCCAATATCTAACTATGTAGAAATTCCAGTGTGTGTAAACTTACAGGGAGTGTGTCTGTGCGATTGTCCTTCCACACCTCCAGTAAGGCCACCACCATTTCATGCAGTTCATCTCGAGACAGAACTCCATCACGGTCCACATCAAAAACTTTGAAGCAAACTGGCAGTGAAAGAAAGTGAAGTAGTGGTGAAACACAAATATTATCCAGCAAAAACACCGTATAATATGTGTTCACTGCTGACAGGTAACAGATGCAAAGAAGAAACAGACTGGACTTCTTCCGATTAAAGAAAAAATCTTGGTATAATTATGCCAGGCCTTGGGGATTTATTTATCAGTAATGATTGTAAACCACAGCAGGGCTTACATTTCTGCCTCTCAGCGATGGGCCCCCTGCAGCACGCAGAGAGTCCACATGAGATCTCTTTAAAGTCGATGTGATTGTCCCGATTCTCATCAAAGGCGTGAAACAAGCCTGGAAAACAAGATCAGTAGCACAGATAATATTTAAAGTCTTTTAAGAGTGTTGTATTTACTGGTGAGGCCACGAATTAAAAGAAGAAAGACGAATAATAAAAATACCATGCAGCTCTAATGTTTGTCTATGTAGAATCTAAAAACTCCTGCAGCAAAAACCATCTGAGAAATGCAGTTGTGCATATACTGTCAAACCTTCACTCAGTGAAGCATGGATGGGAGGAGAGACCAGTGGGACAAAGGTTTCCAAGTCAAAGCGGCCGGTCCTGGACTGGGCTTTCAGCAGCCAGTAGCGCTTCTCCAAGTCAATGATGTCTGACTCCTCCACTGCAGGGAAAAAGGGAGAAGAAGAGTCAGAAACAGAAAGACCAGTTTTAGATTAGATTCAGTCTTAGTTTAAGTTTATGTGGCCTCCTCCATTAGTAACTACAAATCAGATGTGGACATCCTTTGTCCTTTTAGTCACTAAACCTTCCATTGTACAGAGACAGAAAGACTAGATGGGTATGAGAGATCCACTCAACCAAAAGGTTACTGATAAATAATGGAAAATAATAAGATATATAAATAATAATAAGCAAAATGTCAGTGTGCAGTGCAGGCAATACTAAATCTTTCAAATCAAAACATTCAAACATTCAAAACATACACGGTGTGGTGCATAATGTAGGAGCAGACGTGAGTTAAAGTATTAAAAGCAATTGCACTGTAAACAGTATGGGCATTTACATACATGTAGTTACCAGGTGGTAACAGTATATTATATTATACGATATCATATTCTAGTTAATGCAAGTCACTGACATGAAGTGATGAATGAGTATGATTTACTCTAACACTATAATAGTACAATAATAGGTATGTTATATTAATAGGAATATTCCAAAACAATGAGAGTCGATGCATTATACAATACAGCATAGTACAGTACAGTGAGGTATAGTTTACTGTGGCAGTAAATAAATGATTTTTTTAAAAATTATTGTTCAGGCTATAAAATGTAAGAACAGTGGAAAATACCCTTCAATAATTTCCAATAAAATTGGAGAAAAGCATCATTAAGTATTAAGGCACAGTAGGATAAATAATGAAGAAGGTACTAAGTGCAGAGCCATAAGAAAATGTGAGTAATTCACTAAAGAGTGGTTCTGGTGACTTCTGGTGGGTGGAGAGCTGTGTGGGAATAAGGAGAACAACACTGATCCCAGCCCACGCTGACATACACTCCTCATCACACAATAGCTGCTGGGAGAAAGGACCTCCTGTGGCTCTCAGCACCTCAGGGGGGGAACCAGTCCGTCTCCCCTGTCTGACCAGACTGTGGTGAAGGGGGGGGGTGGGGGGGGGGGGGTGTTGGTCATTATAACCAAGCTGATCGTCATTCTACTCTCAACCATCGCAGTCAATCACTTCAGTCTTATCTACCAACATACCACAGTGGACAAAATGGCAGAATTTCTGTTCCTGCTGAACTGATGTCCAAGGTTTTTTTTTGTGGACTTCTGACACTTGAGCAAAATAAGATGGGATTAAGTGCATCATCTACCTTTATGAAACAGTATTTAAGAGGACACAACTGAATTACATTAAACGGTGCAGCAGTGATTAAAGCATCAGGGTATTTCATCAATGCTTTCCACCTAAGCAGGCATTTGTCATTTCATTTACCTTTGTCTTGATCCATGTGGTGTGGTGTGAAGTAAAAGGATCAATCAATCAATGAATCAATCAATCAATCAATCAATCAATCAATAAGTGTAGACAGATTTGCTTCTTTTCTGTTTTACATCAGTGTAAACTGAATATGGTTGGGTTTTTGACAGCTGGTCAGACAAAACAAGCTATTTAAAGACTTTCAAAATGGAACCATTCATTGTGACGAGCGTCTGTCACTTACTCTGCAAGAATCAGGGGAAGAAAAAAGAAAAATAATAATCATTTGTTACAGCCCTACGGGAAAGGCCCAGGTTAAGTGATGAACTCCAACCACTTAAGTAACTTGCTTATACTGCTGTTAATTACAGCACTTACATGTTGTGACCTAGTGAGGAGCGGAGTAAACAAGACATGATCATGTCATGATACTGCAGAAAACCAAAGCTGGGGTTGTGCAATGGCCGCAGGGTGGACTGGTATTTGACTCCACTTGTATCGAAGTGATACGGATCAGACCGATATAGCATACGAAGCTCTGCCAGGGTCAATGAACCAAGCCTCCCCCTTTCAACATGCTAATCCACAGCTTAAGGTAATAGGATTCAGTGGCTAACCAGCTAGCCTTTGGCATGGAGTCAACACATTTGACAGGTGTCAAAACACAAGACGCACAAATGAAATGGCAGGTGGTTCCTGGCAGATATGTACTGTTGGCTTCACAGAACCTTCCTGACAGCTATTGGTCACAGTTCCTCAGACGGAGGATAGGTGACGCTGGTTGTGGTCCGGCGGCTGGCAAAGCCGCGCTGAAGACTGGGCTCTCTGAGGGGGGTGTTCCCCTCTCCAGACTCTGATTCCCTGTAGCCCAGAGGTGGGACTAGAGACGGGTTGACCTTGGCTTGACTGGGAAGCACTCAGGTTCAGACGTTTTAACTTAAACAGACTAAAAGGAAGCACTGAGTATGAAGTAAAGGGGAACATATGGATATTGCATGGGAGGAATAATGACACTGATGAATTATTGAGGATTATGGACTAAGGCAGAGGAGTGAGCACTGGAGACTAGCTTGGCATCTGGACAGTGCTAACTCAACAAAAAACCAGGGAAGAATGCTTCCTTTGCGAGAATCATAAAACACATGTGTTTTATGATTCCCCCCCCCCCCCCCTTACTGTTCCTGGAGAACAAAGCTAGGCCAAAAAGCACATGTATATCAAGCCCTGAATACGACTGGATGGGAGGGAACGATAGCAGCATCACCGTGAATCTGTCACTGATGAGTCCCAGTAGACAAGAAGCAAAATAAATACCTGCTTGACTGCTGCTCTATGAAAGATCTCCTCCTGTACACATCTATCCCTCTCAGGGTTGTTCCTGCTTCTATGAACAGCAGTGCGGTGCTCCTGGCTACGTCACTTTCCGATTTTCGGATCTTTAGAATTATGGCAGACTACGAAATCTGAGATCTAAAAAGGATCTTCTTAACAGTTAAAAAGTTGAACAGGATGACAGCAACTTGAGCTCAAACGCGAACAAACTGTTCCATCCAACAAACAATGGCCGATCCAGAAGTCAAATTCACTACTGCTGTCTCTACAGGTAGGTTCACTGCTGACCCGATACCCACCTAGAGGTGCGACTCTCTCCGAGTGGCAGCAGAGATACCATACCATCATCCAGGGAACATCCTTAGAAAGATGTTGCCACAGCCAGCATGGGTCATAGTAACTTCCCTGCGACAGCCATGATCAGAAACTACGTCATCCCGTCCAAGCGGCTGTTATTCCCGAGGATTTCTGCTCTCATATTACTGCGACAGAGTCAGAGGCTAGCGAGTTAGCAGAGGATTCACTGTGATAAGCTCTGCCATGAGTCAGTCTCGACCGTCTTGTTCTGGAAAGAGTCATGACCACACCAGGAGTGTGTCAGTCACTCTCTCTCCAACACACACGCACAAACACACACACAAACAGAGACGCAAAGTTAAGAGGATAAACCGGGAGCAGGCAGATTAAAAGGCAGAGTCCAGGTTCTCGGGACAAGACAGGCTCTTTCCAGCCCTCTGTCCTTAATTGGCAAAATAAAGCCTGGCTAAATTTACTTGGCCTGTATCACTGTGTGTAATAAGAACTGTATCACTGTAAGTTTTTTTTTCCATATAGTGACTTTAAAATATGTATGGCACTAAAAAACTTTATAAAAAATGGTCCAATGAAGATGTAAAAGGTGACGTACAGATTAAAACACAACTTCTTCACTTGCAAATCTGAATGAAATCAAGTAAAACAGTGAAAAGAAATCCCAACTGCAACTGCCATCTAGAAACCTGCAATTGCTGGGGCTGGGTATCTGAAAACTTTCTGCAGGTACAGTTACAATACCTGAGTTCTGGTACAGATGTGAAGACTAACTCTTTCTCCCCTGATATCCATTTGGATACTTCAGCTCAGGAAATCTGCCACTGCCAGGTACAGATCTGATAACTGTGCTCTTTTCTTCCTAAGTGTAAAATCTTTAAACCTCACTTTGTACAACTCAGTGGGATCATTCTTTATGTAACGTAACATGAGGTCAGAGATAAAGAAAAGCTAAATCTGTGACCTGCCGTGAGTGAAAGAACGTAAATAACAGAGGAAACACAGAATCTGTGAAATTGGATTAAAAAAAAAAAAAAGGTTGTCATAGTTAATACCTGATACAGCAAAATAATCTGTACCAGCTCTGATGTACAGATTAAAAAAAAAAAATTAACAAAAGAAGCTGAACTTCTCAAACGTTAAACGCTGTCTTATATCCAGCCCTACTTACTCTGCCAGCTAATTTGCTCTATTACTGACATCAAACTTTTTATGTGAAATTTCTTCACTTTCTGATTCAGATGATGTAACCTGACTTTCTCAAGTCTTTTTTTTTTTTAAAGAGAACAATGAAGCAATCTGGAAAGAATAGTCATACTACAGTCACCGCTCTATCGTAACTTTTTAACTAAAATGACTGTTTTCATTCTCCAGTTGAAGTCAGTTCCACTTTTTTTGTGTTAGACAACTATCAGTGAAAGTCACAACACTTTTCTGCACAGATGTTTCACATTAAAAGCCAGGTGTATAATCCATCTTTTCTCTGAGTTGCAGTTGTTTCACATTAAAAGCTTTCCAGTGGGTCAAAGGGCACAAACTCTCCCTTTCCTTGTAGGGTTTTAAAATGAAACTGCTACGAAGAGTGTCGCGTTTTGTTGATGGACGTGTGCAGCTCAACTACCACCGCCTAAAACTGTCTCTGGCTGAGTATGAACATCCGCAAGTAAACAGATTTTCCTATGTGGACAAGCACGACATGCAAAACAGATTGACTCTGAGCGCTGATGAACTCACAGTGTGTGACACCAGCCAGGGTCTGGTAGAAGGTTGGAGTGTCACTGTCATCAGTGAGCGTGACGCACACTCCTCCAGACAGAAGCCATCTGGACAAAGTGAAGGCCTCCTTGTTCTGTAAGAGCCAGTTCCTGAAGCGCTCATAGTTCACCTTGTCACCCTGGAACAACACACAAACACACAATTAGGTTAGTCTGCATCTGAGTCCATTTCTCAGTATTATGTATCCATGTGTTATCCCTGAGTGTTCCTGTCTCGATGTCTGGTTTGGCAGTTTTAAACAAAAATATTTATTAAAATAGTAACCTATTAAAATAACTGTTACTTGTGGCCATAGAGAGGACATGTGGGCCATCAGTCTGAAGCAAGTGACTAAAAATCATGGGACAGGTATCAGAAAAAAAAACCCCCAAAAACACTTCTTTTAATACCTGTGGAAGTCTTATTTGCTTCCAAAGTTTTACGTGCAATTTCAAAGTAGGCACCTTTCCAGAATGAGTGACAAATGTTGGGATGGGAACTTTAGAATTGATCCAGGCCAAAGAGAAAATAAATATACAAATAAATGAAATGCACTTTGCTACACCCCAAGGTGAAAGCTGCATGCAGCTGATAGACGTGCTGTCAGTCGAGCACCATTCGTTGTTGTAATAATTCTAGTATAATAACCAGTAATACCCTAATATAACTCTCATTACATTGTTATTTCTGGGCTGATATGTAATTTCCTAACACATTTTTAAATGATTTCAGTGCTCTGAGCATCCCACTCAAAATTCCATTCACATGAATTGCATTGGGGTGTAGGCTAACTTCTCAGAGGTAGTGTCCTCAGGACATTATATAGTGATGTTATCTAACAGTGAGAGAGTAAGCTGGGGAGGATTTTTACTATATTGCGTTGTGTTTTCCCCACAGTTGTTCGCAGTGGGCTGTGATTTGAAAGGCCCTTTTGTATTTTAATTACCCAGAACAATAACTCAGTGTAAAGCCAAAACTTTGTATCATCTCTGTTGAGTGGGCAACTGGCACTGGTTTTATGAGCATGTGACAAACACCTCTGTAATAATAAAAATAGCATCAATGGTACAAACCAAGAAGGAAACGTGGGTGACATTCAAGTTATTGATCTGTTCTGTTCTTGTTATAACTAAGTCTAAAGTGAGTGAGTGAGTGAGTGAGTGAGTGAGTGAGTGTGTGTGTCTGATGTGTGTCCACGTGGTGACAGACAGGCTGTGCTGTTGGCTGACCTCACTGAAACACTTCTTGAGGGAGGTTGGAACTTCTCCATCCAGGACCTGGAGAACCGCCTCTATATCTTCCCTGGCAGCATATCCACCCAGATCACTGGCAAACAGGCTGAAGAGGTCTGTGAGCACGCATACACACACACACACACACACACACACACACACACACACACACACACACACACACACACACACACACACACACACACACACAGTGTCAGAGAGAGTTCAGCTTTATCACAGGAAGGCAGGCCTCTTGCACGCAGCAGCAGTAAGGACAACAGAAGCAACAATGTCAATAATGTCCAGATCCGTTAAACTGCCTGCACAAACACAACTATCAGAATAAGGAAGAGGAAGACATAGAGAGGCGAAAGGGACAGAGATGGACAGTAGGATATAAAATATTTAATTTCATCATGGTTTGAATCATAAAATAAGTTATATGCATCAACTACTTATATAAACAGAAGAAAGGTTCTTTATCATCATCAAATTACAATTTAGCCAAGTGCACAACAACAACCAAGTAAACAACATCAAGATCAACATAGATATATATGTGAATTACAATATATATATATCGTGTGTGTGTAGATCATTCACTGTCTGTGAGGTTGTGGAATGGTGATATATGGGCAGAGAGATTTTGCCCCGTCTCCTTCTCACAGGGGAATTTTGACCTTTGAAATTTCCTTTAGTTCACTGGAATGTGGAATTACAGAGCTGAATTAGTTAAAAGTGAAGGTTCCTTATTTCAGTGAATGATTCATTTTAGGAGGAAGTGCACCTCTGTCTCAAACTCACTTGTCAAAACAGTGACCACGTTCTGTTCTCGGTATATAAAATTAATATACATATGTTCTCTTTGGTAAAAAAAAAAAACACTTATACTAAACAACTTACATTTGGCCTTCTCCTCATCGCGTCCTCTGGTCAGGAGCACCAGACCCACGATCAGATTGTTGAAGTGCAGCCCTTTAGATGAGCCTCCAAATGAGGTGTAAATAACCTGGAACACACAAAACACACAGCAAAACGTGAAAGACGTGGACAACTTCACTCTCACTTCACCTCGTCTTCACACTGTCTGCGACACTATCAACAAGTCAGCAGAAGTCCATTCATTTCCAGAGCTGACGGCAGGGACGCTCATGTGGACAGCATGTGGACGAGCGACAAGACATCAGCTGTTACCAGAGCAGCTCAGTCTCTCTTTTCCACGTCAGTGTAGTTGTGTTTCACAGACAATAAAATGGGTTGACACAATATAATTAACACATGTAAAATCTACTATAATCCAATGACGGTGCCGTGCATGAAAGACAACCTTTGTGAAACATTTAAAATAACGTGAAGCCCATTATGAAGTAATGAGACGGTGAGAGGCTGTGTACCATTTCCCAAACATGATTTACACTTTGACAGCAGAACAGTGGGCAGATGAGTCATGACATGGGGTATCAGATTACCAGATTACTTGATTTGTGGGTACACGTGCTTGTTCAAAAAATTATTTTCTGGTCTAAGCACAATCTCCTTTTGTTTTCATTTCTCCTCCCAGCTCACACACAAAGAAACATGAGCTCATCTGCTGCCTACAGGAACCTGAAAATTGGGGCATGAGAGAGAAAATTAAAGGGAGAGGGAGAAAAGTGGACGAGAGTATGGAACTGCAAAAAGATAGAAACAGCAGAAGATATAAAAAAAGGAACAGTGACCCCCACAACAAGGAGGTGACAAGATGACAAGATTCTGATTACACATCTGAAACTCAAGAAGCAGGAACCTGCCCTGTCTTTTAAAAAAGTGGTGAACAAGTGTGTTAAAATGCAGTTACTCCAATATGACGGTGGTGTCTCTAAAAATATATCTTTGTTTTTTAAGAGGACACTGAAGTTCACAAAGGGTTTTGTTTGTGGGGATGTTTTTTTTTTTTGCCTTAGCTGGCAGGTGTGACCAGTGACAGCATAATCACACTCATCCATTGCGGCTGCTGTTTGCTGCTGGTCTCCACATCAGCATGTCCCTTCTCACAATTACGGCTGACATCAGTTAGCTTTGCAGACTGTGCGTCGGGATGTTTGAGCTTCACTGTACAGAGTTTGCACACTTGACGGCTATTTTCACTTTTACCTGCTGAAGTCACACACAGCACAGCAGAGGGGAAAAAAAACAGAAGTGTGTCATACTATGCAAACTTCTGAACCCCACCACCAAACTTCCACCATACACTGCATATTAATCATCATCTGTGTTCTATTACTGAAACTACTTTCAATATGGTTAAAAAAAATAAAACAAAAAAAACCCTCTCCATTAACCTTCTTCCTTATTTAAACATGTTAATGTGATAACTGACCCGTTTATTCAAATGTCTTGTAAAATTTATGAAAATTTGCATTGTTGTCTTGAAACAGTATGATCTATATTTACTGACTGTGAAATTCATGTCCAGTGTGACACTCAGAAAACAAAAGTAATCATGTATATGTATATATACACAACGCTTAACAAGTTTCGTAGACCATCACCCAGTGTAAGGTTTATGCCACAGTCTATTATGTTTCCCTAATGGTTAATACACCAGTATGTAGAAGCTCTTTAACCAAAATGCTAAAATAATTATTAATAATTATAATTATCATTTTTATCCATGAATTTCCATTTTTTTTTCTTAACTATGTAACTCCATATGTGTTCCTTCATAGTTTCAATGTCTTCGGTATGAATCTACACTGTACAAAGTAATAAAAATAAAGAAAAGCCACTGAATGAGAAGCTGTGTCCAAACGTCCATATATATATATGAGAAAAGAGCAGATATTAAAGGGAAACTCCATCAGTTATATGGGTTCAGTAAGTTTACTCGTCATGGAAAGTACGACTCAGCTGTAATGTCACGCTTTATGAAGAGTGAGAAAATAACCCTAGTGATGTCATCAAGGTCACTATCTCAGCGTTAGCGGGTTTGGAGACTTCAAAATTTTTACAGAAGTCCTACGTTTCAAAGCAAAAGCAAAAAAAAAAACAAACAAAGATGGTAGAATTTTGGGAAGGGTAGGAGCCACTGCCTCGGCCTCTGCTACTTCAATTTTAACCATTTTATTTAATTTTTTTTTTTTTGGAAACCTCACGTTTTTTCCCCCCCAATTGTACAAATCAAACCAAAATAAATAATCCATAGCTGACTCTCAAAGATTATCTTCAGTGGCTTGACTTTTTCCAAACCACTCCCACACACTCTGAACCGTTCCTGTGAGAAATATAATTTCATGCAGATACACAGCCGTACTCTTCAGTTTGCCTGACAGTGACGTTTACTTCCCTGGTGAGATGGGAGCATGACATCTGTCACAATGTTTAAGTCACAAAGACACACAAAGGCGTTGTTTTGACTGACAATTGATTTATATCATAGGTCAGGCTGCTGTTTATGTTACAGTGTTTCAGGGCAGGAACGATGTTTAACATGCATTATTATTTTTGCATACTGTATCTGGTGAAGATGTTTTTTTTTTTTTAAACTGTATGTGGCTTCCACCTGGAAATTCTGGGGAAACCCCTGAGGCTGTCGACTCAGTCATGTTTGCCTTCTTCAAGCTGCACAAAGGTCAGAGGGTATTTTTTGACTGGATTAACCCTGCTAGAGAGAGAGAGAGACACAGTAAACACGCTGGATAGTCCTGCTTTTTATATCGAAACCCAAACCATAAATCACACAACTGTACCACCGCCTAACCTGTTATGAAGATTCTGCTTTGATAAAGAAAGCCTCACAGTTTGTGTATGTACTGTAATAAGTGCTGTCGCTCCATAATCGGCCTTAGGGGTTCAGTTGGGTTGACGTGTAGATGTTGAAGGCCATGGCATGTGATTCACATCATCCTAGGCCAGAGCAACTTTTAAGTATTTTGTAATCATAGGGTAAAGAGAAATTGAAATTATTTGAAATTATGATACGCTGAAAAGCCGAATGTCTGGGCATGAAAAGAAGTCTCCAAACACAAATATAACCCTGTCTACATGTGATGGGTAATCCAGCCATATATTATATAAATATATATATATGCACAGGAAGATTTTTAAAGGCTAATTATTTCAGATCGATGAACTTGAAGTTAAATATATATATGTGTGTGTGTAAAATACTGCTATTTATTCATAACGCAATGCATTTATTTTTCAGATTGTTTTACATTTGTTCAAACTGTTACTTTACTGTGGAGTGGCATTCATGAACACCCACAGATGGTCATATATACGTTCGGAAATCTTTGTAGATCCTCCGCTGTGGATCACATGACCATGCATTTGTCACCATCACTGAGATGAACTTCTCACCATAGTTTGTTGAGCTTGCACATCATTATAAACCCCCCCCCCCCCCCCCCCTCAAGTTCTGACTTTGACATGATGCTGAGTGGATCTGATGGGACTTCTCATTGTATTTGCATATGAGTATATATTTGTATTTGAGTAATGTTACATGTGTAATTTGGTTCGGTGGCGAACCTTAACCGAAACCAACCTTATGTTGACTTGAGATTATTGTGTTATGGTCGTGGCGAAACAGAGAATGATGTATTTATTCATGCATTTATTTTGTATAATGTAAACTACATGAAAAAAAAAACCTCATCTAACTGAAAACGCGAGGCAGTGCTGAGCTCCATTAACTGGAAGCCCATCCCTTGAAGGAAAAACTCGCTGTGTGACCCTCTGTAGTCTGCAAAGAATCAGTGAATCCAAATGTTTAGAAACACAGTAAATGGCACCGCGGCCAAATGTGAGCCGTCTCCTGTTTGAAACACTGATTCTATTTTTATCCAACACAAAGTGTTCTGTATCCTCCCTCTGCGTGACCATGCTTGTGTACACCATCATCAGAACACCAACAAACAATCAAAAGAAGAAAGTATTCAAACACAAATAGATGGAGGTTTTTGTATAAAGTGATCCGGAGCATTAACAAGAACACGTGCTTCTTTACTGGATGATTAGGCTCAGGCTCTCTTTGAACGATCAGAATGCACAGCAGCCATGTTTCTGTTTGAAGAAGGCAGCAGTAACCTTACATCTGGACCGCTGTCACCGCAGTAACTGCTGCCATGGTGACAAAGGACGACGGGGAAGGAGAAAGAAGCTGAGGGAAAGAGAAGGGAAAAGACGCGTGCATGTAGCGTTTGATGAGGTGAGCGCTGCGTTTAAGGATTCGTTTAAGAATGGGGGCGGCTAACCCCATCCCCGCCGACGTACTGTGAAGGAAAAGGTGTGTGTTTCTGATTCATCCTGAAATACACAGAGCGCTGTGAGAAGCCCTGGCTCACAGTCTGCAGTCCCCCTGAACTCATTTCTACTCCTGCTACAGTGATTAACAGAGGTAACCAACAGGTACCACATATGCAGGCTTTCCCCACTGTAATGAATTATTACATTAACCTACAGGGGGGGGGGAAGAGTCCAGGTGCTGAATCACACAGCAAAACCCACATCACTAATCAGTGAGGTGACTGTTTACACTGTGCTAGTAACTAAGATGTGTGTGATCTGGCTCAGCAGGTGACGGGGATTTATCAAAGATATTACACATGCAGGGGATTTTTTTTTTTTTTTTTCCCCAAATCACACTTTACAAATGAATGACATGTTTTATATTGTGTCATGCACACAACTATTCCAGACACCACAAATCAGTGTGCGTCAGGTCCCGAATGGATTTTCAAACAATAGTTCAAAAGGTCCAAACATAAAGAAATAAAGAAAAAATAAAGAAAACCTGTCTCTCTACATGGACTGTGTTAGTGATTAGTTCAATTTACCAAGAAGGTTTCTCTGAGGTAACCTTAAATCTCAGTTTAAAATGTTCAGGCATTAGCTGGATCTGTGACAGCACAATTAGTTTGGAGGCCGACTGTAGTCCAGTATGAGACCAGTTGCCATTTAGGACACAAGGTGTCCTAAAGGAGGCAACTTAGGTCTAGCATTTAAATGTTTGAATTAAAAAGTATATTACATTTACATTCTGGGTTTTTTCAATGAGGGAGAAGGAGTGGATGTAATTTTAAGATTTTTTTTTTTTTTTTTTTAAAGGTAAGTTATTTTTTGAAGGAGAATACTTTTATCCATCTTAAACTATTGTCTTAAATTGACACTCTTAAGCCATCATTCAGTACCATGGGCGATATTTTTAGACTTTCTGCTTCTCCCAAATCACATAGCTCACACAGTCTGTTTTCCTACTGAATCTGCCAACAATAGCCAGAGTCCCAGAATACCCATCCTCTATTGTTCAACTTGAGACTGATGAGTTGGTAGAAGTGTGGGCAAACAGCTCAGTCACTTACAGTCAGGTGGGGATGTGTGAGGGGAAACGTGAGGTAATCTATGCAACTTCTGGATGTCAGACAACAGATTTGGCTGTTACATGTTGTCATGTTGTTGTAACCCAGTATGCTCTGCACCAGGCTGAAGTTCCTTTTAAGTCAAACACTTACCAGCTGTATTAGCACTGCTTGATAAGGGACAAAAAAAAAAAGATCTGATATATAAATATATAAATGTATTCTAATCAACGTTTTCAGATGTTTATTCCTGGATTTTCACAAACAAATAACAGAATCCTATCTGTAATACAAAGACTAATCCTGATTTAGTCCAAGACATAGTGGGCTATTCCTACTGCCGTAACTGATGGCCGCATCGGTTTACACTTAAGATGGATCCCTGGCTCTCTAATGTCTGGCCTCATCATGCTCTTTCGACAGGAAACACAGTGCATAACATTAAGGTAAGTAATAATGCCTTTTCATGGGACCTGTAAATCCTTTAGTGGTATGCAGAGCTGGACTTTGTACTGGGCAAAACTATCAAAGAAACTACTGATAAAAAAAAAAAACAATTCTTTTCAGATTATTAATTAAAAGATAACTACACAGGCCAAAAAGTCTGTCGTGACTGACCTCAGTTATCACCCTGGCACCGAGCCATCTGCTGGGAACCCTAGATGTAATGCTATCCAGGCCAGCGGTGATCACCATGTCCCCACAACAAGCTCAGTAAAACACAGGAGAAGTAAAGAGCCTTCTCCTGTGCGTGTAAAATTAAGGGGCTACTCACTTTTATCCATATCACTGTGCCTTACCTCCGCAACTTTAGGGGGAACTCCATCTCCCAGCACTTCCCTGTAGAAGCACTGCTGGGTCATGTAGTAGGAGAGGCCGCTGGTTCTCTTGAAGGCATCCTTCAGCCGCTTCAATTCCACATCAGTGACTGCAGAGGTGAGATAAGAAAAAAAAGAACAATTTTCCTTTCCTTTAACTTGAAATAGTTTAGTGAAGTGATGAAAGGTGTCGCAGTTCTCTACACTAAAGCAAACATTTAGCAACGAGGTCTGTGGATTCTCTATTCAGTTCAGATGTTTTCATATATGATTTTAGAAGCTCTGGGCACAACACATTTACATTCAGCTTCACATTCAGCTTCATTGTAGAGGGACTCGGATGAAATAACTGTCGTCAGCACAAATCCCAAATCAGCAGCAGCATAAAACAAAACTATCCGATGACGACATATAATAAGGGGAAAGGGGAAAAGCATTTCAAAGTCTTGCACATTTTTATGTGTTAAACACACACACACGCACGCACGCACACATGCACGCACGCGCACACACACACACACCAAAACCTCCTCCTCTGAGCTACGGTGCCTTGGAGATGTACCTAAAATGGCTGCTCAGTGTTGAATAATCTCAAAGTCATCAACACCTCAGTACTGAGGTGGTGCGTTTCATCCATTTCCCCAACAGAGCCCACACTCAGCTGATATGTGAATGGTCAATATGCGATAATGAGTAACGTGGAATGGTCATAAAACATCAGCCACATAGTTCAGCAATCAGCAGCCAATCATATTTCAGTTAGAGACAATTCTATCCTCGGATTTGACAATTTCTAGGCCATGGTAACAGAGTCAGAGTATCGTAGGTGGAACATAAGATCAAAGGGTTAACACAGGAGGAGGAAGAAGGGGTTTACGTGGGTGACAGCAGAGGTAAAGTAGCGGGTGTAGCGTTGTAGTGGTGAGAAGTGTCAGCCTGGATGTATATGACTGGATGTTGCTAGTGAACAAGCAGCAAGGAGCTGACAGAAAGATAACTTCAGTGCTCTACCTGATCTCATACCATGCCTCTTTACTTTCTTGTGTTCTCACCTACTGGAAATACTCTGTTTGGTTTAGGCGAGGGGTGGTGCCTGGGCAATGCGTGCAGGACGCAGGACAGACAAAGTCATCAACATGTCCACTCACTCGCTGAGAATTTTCTCTAGACAATGACATTCACACATCGGCTCAATTGGACATTATGCAGACTTTGTACTAGGGAGCTGACAGGGTAAATTCCGTTTAATGTCTGGTCCTGGCATTCACACATGCAGCTCCTCCGGGTGGTGTCCAGGAAAGTTCAGGGTTGCAGCGCATGTGTGACAGCAGCTAATGATAATGATCTTATTCATTCATATTTTCCAAAGTGCTGGTTTAAAAAAGCAAAGCAGCAGTGGGAGCTGTGACCATCAGTAGCATCAGCCATGCAGAACTTCATATCACACATATCCTATTGTCCTCTGTTGCGCTTCCACCTCAGGTCAAAGCTGTGTCACAGTGTGATGGGAGTGTGTGATAGGAGAATGGAGTCCCAATGGCAACAATTACCTTGCTGCTGCGGCAGTGAACACACATACACTTCTATTGTCACTATATCCAGATCAAACACTGATGGAGTTTTCCAGTTACAGCAGCACTGGACTGGACCATCACCACTCAGGGGCCAGTAGAGATGTGGAGACACTAGTGCTGAAACCACTATGACTGGATGAATCAATAGGTCTACTGACCTAACATTATTTTGACCACAAATGAATAATTGAACTAATTCACTAATAAATACATAACAAAGATTACCTGGTAATGAATATGGCTCAGCTGCTCTACTCTACAGAATGAGCACAAATGACATTTTGGTTTAAGCAAATGTGGTAAAATATTGTAACTGTAAAGCAAAGAGGAAGGGTAAGGGCCATTTTCATCTACTCATCTTATCGTTGATTCATGTTTAAAAGAAAACATGGGATGTCATATCACTTATACATGTCAAGATATCACGAAAAATGGACAGCTTTGACTCACTGGGATGGTTCTGTCACAGAGAGGGAAACAAGGAAATTAACAGGGAAATGCTGTTTTGGTTTGTTCCGACTGTTCTGATTTGATTCTAATGATTGTTTTTTTTTGTTTTTTTCAATCAATAACTCCGCTAAATTTATTCAAATTATCTAAAGCATCATCATGTGTTTGTTGAAAATGGATGGCATGCAGATTCACCATCCACCATCATGATTGTGAGTTGTAACATTGTGATTGTCGTGAGTGTGTTTAAGCGTAAAAAAAACACCATTAATTAAATAGTGTTTTTTGTTTTTGGAAAGTTACTTGACCTGTTAAATAAAAACCGATGGATTGCCTTGATTGGTCACATACTGACGTCATGGATTTTAGCTGTGTGTATGTCGTATTATATGGACTGGATGTTACAGCTGCTGGAGTAAAGGTTTGTGATAAAACGCTTACACCACGTCCCAGCTACAGAGTCAGCGATATTTTATCTTGGTTACAGCTGCCTACCTAAAACAACATTAACCCACTCACTGACAAACATCTGCGAGCACAGTTAACATGACTTCTCTTCTCTTTGAGCTCATTAACACCATCATCCGTTTGTTTTTAACTCTAATTTCACTCTTGAAACCACAACCACAACTCTCCATCAACAATCAGGTCACATTACCGGTAGCTAACACTTTTCTAATCTGCTCCTGTCTGAACTCTAGTTAAGTGCCTTTTTTTTTTTTTTTTTTTTAAATCTAGACAGATTTTTTATTCTGTCAAGGCTTTGTAATTTATCAATTTCCATGGCACAAAAAATATAACACAATATCAAAGTATGAATTAAATATTAAGGTGCTGTTGCTGTCACTGTGCAGCGTGATGGGCTCTGATTACAGCAGGTCAGCTTGTATATTCTTGAACAATCAGTGTGTGTGATGATTAACTGATTGTCAATCATTCAGGAGGTACTGTACATACTGTTAGAATTAATGCTTCATTTTGAAAAACTGTGGGAACACTTTATTTCATGTCCCCCACAATTTGGCATTTATGAGCAATAGCTGTTATAATGGCTGACAACTACATTAACAAACACTTCATTTGCTGTTATAGCTGCTTACAACTTCATTATCGTGTGTTATAAACCATGGATTAAATGTGTGTATGCTGCTTATAAATAGTAGCGTGTTACAAACATGTTAATGCCATCCTTAGGTTGGTTCTGACACCAGCCTGTAGAGGGCAATAGAGTCCATATGGCTTCAGGTTTAAACATAGAGATTCCCCAGCTGGTAGAGACATGTATATACAGCCACGTTCAGCATGTTGGGTGGCAACATGTTAGAATAATCTAAGTTGACTTCTGGTGCAAAGTTCAAGTTTAAGTTTATTCCTTTACTATCCCTCAGTGGGGAAATTACTCTGCATTGTACCCACACCAAGAGAATGAAACACACACACACAAAGCATGCACATGCACTAGAGACACTGGGGTAGAGGGCTGCCTACTATCTGCGACCGGGGAGTTGGTGTGAAAGTTATGTAATGAGTTACAGCTGTGACTACAAAGACATCAAATATCAAACCTATTACAGTAGGAACATCCTATTATCACTGAACAGCAGCTGCTTTAGACCAACCAACCTTCACAGCTGTCTTATCAGTTTAAAATACTACTGCTGCTTCTACTTTATGGTTTATATAGAAGGAAATAAATACAAGATAATAACTTGAATTCTCCACAACAAAGTAAAAATAGGGGGCTGTTTCCATTACATTGTTTTTAAGGGATGAGAAAATTGTTGCAAGGTCTTAACTGTGCTCTTGCAGTGCAAAAAAAACCCCTCCATCCACAGACCAAACCTGTGGTAAAACAAAGACCAGATGATTTGACTTCAGAGGCAAGGAGAGCAGTCAAAGGTCGCTATAGGTTACTGAGGGGGGAAAAAACACTTAGTGTGTACATGTTACTGGATGTAGAAACCGAAGGTCTCTCTGCACTGCTGTGACTTTACCAGAGCATGAGACAACAAATGAGAAATAATGAGCAGAGGGAGAAATGACTGCTGTGAGGGGGGAAACGGGGGAAAATAAAAAGACTTATGAAATTAGTTAAGAGTGATAGATTTGACATTTACCAACACCTTTATCTCACACAACCCATTGACAGAAAAGCTGAGTGTAGCTCATGTGTAGAGTAGTCAAGATTTGGTGGCAGGGTTACACAGGGACAGTCACACAAACACACACACACACACAGAGAAGCTGTGGGTTTAATCCAAACTACTACTGCACAGTGCTTCATCCTCACCCTCTGTGCTGCAAATGGTGAAAAAAAAAAAAGAAAAGATTTAAAGCAAACTGCTTCCAACAGCAATACCAGGATGCAGAATTGACTATGTATTGACAGGGGAATCGGTGGGTCTTCAGGGACTGAAGTAAATAGAGCTGTCAAAATGAGGGGATCAGCTGTTGGTCCAGGTATTGTTGCAATATATTTCCACTGTTTATATTTTTTTTAACGTGCTGTGGGAGGTTTATAAGAAAGGCTCCAGAAAACTGCACAAGAAGGACTGGACTAGAGGCTTTGCAATATTTCTGGGCTAATGAAACACTTCATCATGTAACTACACATGTAACTACATTCAAGAAATAATTCAACATTTTGGCAAATTCTCCTCTTTCAAGGAAGCAGAAGTACAAAAACTGAACAGTAAAAAAAAACAGAAAGCTGTGGTTTTTCTGGGGGTAATGTACAGGACTATTTCAGTGACTTCCTGGAGGACTGGAGTTTCCGCTGGTTGCCTGGCAATCTCTGAGTGACACAGAGACTCCAGGAAGTCATGGTGCACGGCAAAGACACAGTCCCGCACACCACCACGTGTCATTTTTACACTTCAGATTTTCTATACATTAACATTACACAGACAGCAAATAGGTGGACCTTGTCACCCTTCGACATAGCCATTCAGAGATTCCCCCCATTTCTGACCAGACACTGAAAGCCTATTTATGGTGTACTAAAAAACACAATGCATTCCTACAGTCATATCACATCTATTGTCACGCAGTATTGTAATTTGCAGAGCTTCTTTTGATTCTCTGTGAGCGCACTAGAGCTCAGGTACAACATAATTCTGCTTCAGCAGAATTATGTTGTACCCAGAGGTAACTGAACTGAGAGGGAATGACTGCTGTGTATAAGGATGACTCTCAGGGAGGAAAAAAAAGGTCAGAGTCAAAAGTTAAAGCACCATTTTGAACCAGGGCTGACAAGTTTAGTCCTGAGGACATGCTGCTGGTATAGGACAGTCTGCAAAGGAAAAATCCACCAGCTACTGGTGATGCACCCTGTGTTTCTGGGATCACTTTATGCTCTTGTGTCTTTTTTTTCTGTTGTTTTATATAGTGAAGGAATAAAAAAAATTGTCCTTATCCTGAGATAATCCACTTGACAGGAAATCAGGGTGGAATAAGTTATTTAGCAGATCTATGTCCAGTCCTGTGTTTAACACACGATTCAAAGTACAGCAGCTGTGAAAGATGCCCCCCCCCCCCACCCCTCACAACACAGAAATTATCTCCCAGTGCACAGTGTTGCAAGTAACTAAATCATATAATGGTACAAATGAAAACCAGCAGCTGCAATTAATGATAACTGCACACAGTGAATGTGACATTGAGCATCAGCCAGTGCTGCAAGCAGTCTTTCCTACTTTATTTCATTTTGCGGGTGGATCATGTCTCTGTTGCTGCTGTGGGTCGAAAACTGTAATGAGGTGAAGCTGAAGTATTTTAGCTGAAGTCCTGGAAATAAAAACGAGGCTGTTCAAATCCAACCCAAACCATTCTGCACTTATGGAGAGAGCAAATAGACTGGCTGAGGAGTGCTGCTTCACACATCCAGGTATCAATGGATTCAAGGACATATCATGAAACTGAAAACGGAGAGAGTTTAGACTTGTTCTTTGCTTTGTGATCAATAAGTCATAAGCAAAAACACCAAGGCACACTGCTTTGCAAACATTAAAAAAAGGCCTTAATAAGCCTGTGCCTTGGTGCTTTGGCCCTTGTATCAAAGGCTGTTTCATATCAGTTTCAAAGTCGAAATGAAAAAAATAAATTCAGGTAGTTCCGGCACTGATTTGAGATGCACTGTTTTCCCTCTTTCTGCCAGTGGTTCCACTGGTCACCTGCCCAGCTGGTGGGTCTCATTTCTGGGATGTAGCTCTTTGATGCAGCTTAATAATAACTAGAGCCAAACTCCTTCCAGCTGGAAAAACATCAGTGCTGGACACAGCAGAGAGCAAGGACATCACAACGACTGATACTACGGTACCAAGTCGATGCCAGAATTCTGTAAATGTGATGGTCCCTGTTTTTCTACAGTACCGTAGGTACTGCAGATGTCACAGGTACTGGAGATGTGATTCGTCCTGGACTGACACGGGCAGCATACAGTGCATTCAGCAGAACCCCTCACTTTTTTGAATTGTTTAAAGCCACATCAATCTACACTCAATATCCCATAATTATAAAGTGAAAACATGGTTTTTAGAAATTTTTGCAAATTAAAAAAAAACAAACAGAAATATTGCATAGGTATTTTGACGCTTCACTCAGTATTTGGTTGAAGAACCTTTGGCAGTGACGTTTTCCGCCATGCTACTCTGCAGATCCTCTTGAGCTCTGTCAGGCTGGATGGTGACCATTGGTGGGCAGCCATTTTCAGGAGATATTTGCATGGGTTCACGTCAGGGCTCTGGCTGAGCCAGACAAGGACATTCACAGAGTTGTCCCTAAGTCACTCCTGCTTTGTCTTGGCTGTGCTTAGGGTCACAGTCCTGTTAAAAGGTGCACCTTCCAACTGAGGTCCTGAGAGCTCATGACATGACTCAGAATTGAGGCCAAACAGTTCAGTCTGTGTTTGATCAGAGTGTTCCCACAGGATCTCTGGAGCTCGGCCAGAGTGACCATCAGGTTCTTGGTCCCCTACCAAGTCTTGGTCACCTACCAAGGTCCTTCTCCACTGATTGCTCAGTTTGGCCCGGTGACCAGCTCCAGGAAAACTCCTGGTTGTTCCAAACATCTTCCATCTAAGAATCATGGAGGCCTCTGTGCTCTTGGGAACATCCAATGCAGCAGACGTTTGTTTGTAGACTTCTGCAGAGCTGTTCCTCTACACAGTCCTGTCTCTGAGCTCTGCAGGCCGCTCCTTCACCCTCTTGGTTTGGTTTTTGCTCTGATTTGCACTGTCAGCTGTGACATCTTATGCAGACAGGTAAAATCAGCTACAAACTCTGCTGCCTCTTATTATTCTCATACACGATGGCCCGACGTGTTTCACTGAAGACTAGTCAGACAACGACGTGGCCTCTGAAAACCCAAACGGTAAATAAAGCAAACCTGTGGTTTGTGAATTGGAGATAAGTGTTCCACTATACTACTGAGCCGGCTTGATGACAAAGTAGCAGGACGGATAATAGCAAAATTGTTACAATTAGATGGACAAATGGGGAAGAAAACAAAGCGGTAAAGATTATGGAGAACACTTTGAGTATTGTAATGCTGTGATGCAATGGGTGGACACTGGGCTGCATTAACTCAAGTGGTTCCCATTCAATGCACAGTAAACAATGGCTCTGATTTCTGAAACTCCTCCCACACACTTTCCATGAACACATACAGTCTTCAGACAAAGCACGGAGCCGTAACATAATAGTTACTGCAAATACACATCATTGTGTCCTTAACTTTCTCTCTCTCTCTCCCTCATCCTGTACAAACACAATTGCGTTCCAAGCACACACACATTCACAGCAGGTTCTTGGTGTTCGACCACCTTACCAAATCATCATGGCAGCAGAGCAGCAAGTGGCAGAGCCTTCTGCTGTGAAGTGATAGGCACTGTCCTTTGAAATAAGCAGAACCTAGCCGGCTCGTTGCTATCACCAAGACTGGAAACACCCCGGTGGCGAGCACCAAGGCTTCTGGAGCAGCATGCAAATACTGAACTCACATGAGCTCCAGTGACCTTTTACTCACGGCGAACTGTCAACAGAAACGCCTGCAGGCAGAAACAGACAGGAAGTCCTGTTCTTGAAAAGCTCATTACACCTGTGACCATGACATCAAACCCTGAGCACGAGGCCGCTGTTTAATGGGATTGGAAAGAGGAAAAACAACATAAACAACTAAATATTTTCTTTCAGAACCAATCAATTCATTAATTCCACAAATCCTCATAATAAAACTGTAATCTGTTTAGCATGGCTTTGGTTTCTGCTGCAGGTGGTGGTCCAGTGATGGTAAAATCTGGGAAAAATGATACAGTCAAGCCTTTCAGAGGAAGTTAAAACCAAAAAGTTCCAAAAACCAAACTGAAACATTCATATTCAGCCATCATGACTTTACACTACAGGGCAGTAGTGCTGTGTTTGAGCTAACCTGTGTGTTAGTGAGCTTTCTACGTAACAGGTGACACCCTGACATGTCACAGTGGGAAAGGCACAGGTGTAAATAATAAAACTAACGACAGCTGAACTCCATTTACCCGCTACAGTTTCACAGTCCTGGTAATTTCCATGCTGGCTCATTATCTCACACACTGTCAAGACTTACTGAGACACCCTGAATATAAGAGAGCCACCATTAACATACTCTTTCTATGACCAGTCTGTCTACTGTTAATTATAAATAGAGAGCCTAGCCAGTCATATGGATCAGTGCAGTGGCTACTCTATCTAGGAGTGGGCGCCCAGCTAGAATGCTCACTGAGGTAAAAAAGAAATGTAACAGCTAAAGGTTGAATGGAGGATGGTGTCCATGGCATGGCACTGTACACCTGAAGTTTGCCAATGAGCATCTTGACACTCCACAGCGCTACTGGGAAAATGTTTTGTGGATTGATGAAACTAAGGTTAAACAAGGAAGAACACAGAGCAGAAGCAGGGAGGTGAGAGGATCACGAGTCGGGGCTTTTACAGCCTCGGGGCCTGGACAGCTCACCATCATCAAGGGGAAAATGAATTCCCAAGTTTATCAAAGATCACGTCAGGGTGGCTGTCAGCCAGCTGAAGCTCAGCAGGAAGCTGGGTGATGCAGCAACTCAAATGATCCTAAAGACGGAAGTAAATCTACTACAGAATGACTTCAAACAAGGAAAATCTGCTTTTCCAGGACTCAATAGTGTCTCAATCGCATTTGTGACTAGAAATAGATGTGTGCAAATAGTTACAAAATTCAGCCTAAGCAGCCGCTATTTTTTTTCCCCAACAAAAAGTGTTGATAACACTACAATGAGAACAATGCAGTCACTGAACTGAACCAGTATTGTCCGTTGGGAAAAAAAAAAAAAATCACGTGATCTATTCGTTGGTGTAAAGGACCCTCTGAGCACCACTTTCCACCCACATCTGAAGACTTGATGCTGATCAGCTTGGAGGGGTCTTCAGTAGAGTAATTTGATCCCGGTCCTGCTGTGGACCGCAGCGGACCTCATAGCAGGCTAGACGACCTGATTATAAAAGCTGCTGGACCAATGATATCCTGTGTGTCTAAACATGCTGAGCAGACTTTTATATGACATGTAGAACTAAGAACAACTGCTTTATTATAGAGGAGTTCGTACCTGAAGTTAGCCACACCAGCCAGAGTAGGCAACTCTGAATCCTATTTAAAACTGCTGGCTAAGGATTAATGTAAATATAGCGAGACTGTTATTCACACCAGCAGTAACGACACCCAATTATCCCAGTCTGAGCTTACAAAAATTTATGTTGAGTAGGTGTGTACATATGCAAAGACAATGTCGGAATCTTCAGTTTTCTCAGGGGTCCTGGCCGCTGGCTGTCCCAGTTTATTAGTGGACCGAAACCAGGAGATTTAAATGAGGACTATTAAACATTAGATCACTGTTATCTAAATCTGCATGAGTAAAGGATTTATTTCAGATTAACATATTGATTTATTCTGTCTTACTGAAACCTGGCTATGTCATGAAGACTGTGTTATCCTAAATGAATCCACTCCTCACAGTCACTTCCTTGAGGCTCTGGCCGAGGAGGTGGAGTGGCAGCCATTTTCAGCTCCAGTCTTTTAATCACCTTTAAACCTAAACTTAAACATCACTCATGTGAAAGCCTCATTCTTGGTCTTTCACACCCACCTTGGAAAACACTACAGCTGATTCTGTTTGCTGCAGTGTACCATGCTCTTTTTTCAGGTTTACTCCTTAACATAGATGAAGTCATTATAGTAGGTGATTTTAATATTCATGTGAACATCAATAATAATAGCCTTAGCTCTGTTTATCTCATCATCAGACTCATTTGACTTCTCTCAGAGTGTAAATAAACCCACTCACTGTTTTTACCACACCCTCCACCTTGTTCTGGCACACAGCATTTAAACTGAACATTTAACAATCTTCCCACAGTCCTCTTCTATCAGGTCACTGTTTGATTACTTCTGAATACCTGTTACTGGACTACACTTTGCTAGGTGTCTACCTGATGGTGCTGTAGCTAAATTTAAGGAAATGATTCCATCACCACCTAATCTATCGCCATGTCTCAATATAACAGACGACACCTGTGCTAACTCAGTCCATCCCAAACTTTCCATCTTGTCAACAGTGCTGCAGCTCAATGTCAATGACACTTGACTCTATCGCTCCTATAAAAAAAAGAAAACAACAAAAGACAAGAGGTTTGCTCCATGGTTTAGAAGAATCCCACTTATTCTGGTAAGAGCGTCTTAAAATATATAGTTTGGAGCAGCCTATTACTCTTCATTAATGGAGGAAAATAAAAACAGCCAACGGGTTTGTTTTCAGCTCTGTATCCAGGCTGACAGAGAGTCACAGGTCTATCGATCCATGTGTTCCTACAGCTCTCAGTAGCAACGACTTCATGAGCTTCTTTGATGATAAAACTATTTAACTATTAGAGACTAAATTCATCACCTCCTGCCCTCAACCAGCACCGATTTATCTTCAAACACAGGAACAATAGAAACAGCTGTATTTATTTAGACAGTTTTACCCTTAGGTCATCTTTACTAGATATGAGCAATCTGTTTTAATAAAGTCTATGTACCACAGTCCTTTAAAGTAATTGTAATTAAACCTCTTCTTGATTCAGCCAAACAAAAACCTATGTCCAGACTCTCTATGAATCACAGCACAGAGACAGCACTGCTGAAAGTTACACATGACCTACTAACTGCATCAGACAAAGGACTTGTCTCTGTACTTAGAGATAGTTAGATCTTATTGCTGCATTTGACACCACTGACCATCACATCCTACTACAGACACTGGAACACTTAATTGGCGTCAAAGGAGCTGCACTAAGCTGGTTTAAGTCTTACCTATCAGATTGATTTCAGTTGGTGCACGTTACCAATGACTCCTCCATGTACCCAAAAGTTAGGCAAGGAGTTCCACAAGGCCCAGTGATTGGACCAATTCTATTCACCTCATACATGGGTCCGTTGGGCAATATTAACTAAGCACCTCAGGAACACATTAATTAAAGATATAGTTACTCTAGATGGTATTGTCCTGACCTATGATACCCATCGTAAGGAATATGAGAGTTATCTTTGATCAGGACTTGTCCTTTCATACCCACAGAAAACAAATTTCAAGGACTGTCTTTTTTCATTTACATAACACTGAAAATCAGGCACATCCTGTCTCAAAAAGACGCAAAAGAACTTCTAGGTTGGATTACTGTGATTCCTTATTATCAGGCTGCTCCATCAAGTCTCTACAGACTCTCCTGTTGAAATGCCTGTCCAAAATGCTGCAGGACAAGTGCTAACAGGAACCAGGAACACAGACCATATTTCTCCTGTATTAGCTTCTCCGTATTGGCTTCCTGTAAAATCCAGAACAGAATTTAAAAATCTGCTCCTCACCTACAAAGCCTTCAATGGTCAGACACCATTATATCTTAAGGAGCTCATAGTTCCCTATTACCCCACTAGAACACTGTGCTCCCAGAATGCAGACTTACTTGTGGGGAGCATAACTAGGGGGTGGTTCAAGGCTTTGCCCCTAGTTATGCTGCTATAAGCACAGACTGTAGCAAAGCTGTAGAGTCTGGATCTGTTGCTGTGGGCCACCTACTGTACCCATAATTAGCCACATTAACTATTATTCTTACTTTTATTTTATTATTCTTATTTACACAGGACAAGTGATTAGGTTATTTGATTCAAATAATTTCCCTTGTAAATATCTCCTCAAATCCCTTTATTGAGGAAAAACACATTATTTGATACATTTTCATTATTTCCATTGCTATTTCCAGTGCTCCTTGGGGGGGGGGGGGGGGGGGTTTCCCTGCTTTTAGAGTGACCCAACCAGAGCCCAAGAGAGATGCTGTGGAAGGACCTAAAGAGAGCTATTCACAGCAGACACCCTGAGAATATGGGTGAGCTGAAGCAACTCTGTCAGGAAGAATGACGACCAATTATTAAATCAAAGGGTTCACTTACTTTTTTCCCCAACTGTAGTGTGAATGTTTGATGGGTGTGTTAAATAAAGACTTGAAAGATTATATTTCTGTGTTATTGACTTAAGCACACTGTGTTTGTCTGTACTTGTGACTTGACTAGCTGAAGGTCAGATCACATTTTATGACCAATTAATGCAGAAAACCAGACAATTCAAAAGGGTTCACACACTTTTTCTTGCCACACTGTATTTTTTGACGTCATATTAACCAAACTATGACTTACAAAATCTGTAGATTAATAATTAATAATGAAAATAATCATTTGCAGCCTTCACTTTGGAAAAGCAGCCCATTTCTTTTGTCAGAAAACCAAGGTTTTTGTCATCTTACAGTTTTTGGAACCACCATGGTATGAACTAAATCATGGAAATACATGTCTGAAGTTCCCATCAAGAGATTTACAACAAGGTTTGTGACCACCTGTCAGTTCCCCTTTATTATTATGGTTTAAAAAAAAACAATAAAATGATGACGCCGATGAAGAAAACCTGTGATAGTCTTTTGTATTAATGCAAATTTAATCAGTTGCCAAGCACATTGGATTGGTTATAAAAACTCAAGTGTTCACCGAGCAGCTGTGTGATTATAAGTACAGCATTAGACTCTGTCTTGTCATAGCATGTACAGAGGGCTTTAAATGAGATTTTAATAATATAATGTAGCATTATTTCACATTTAGACACGAACTGTAGTGCACGTCTTGGAAAACTCAATTTAGTATTCTGCATTTTACATGAGGCCACACTATTCTGCAACACTTAGTGGACTGCATAGTTGTACAGGCAGAAAAGGAGAAGAAACTACACACACCCTTGTTGCGCAGCTTTGCTAATACTAATGGCTTAGGACTGTGTTATTGATTTATTCCATTTGCAGGAAGTGTATGACTGAAACGACTAAGCAACTCTCAGATCAAGAGGACTCTTCAGCAACCTGTCAAACTGATGTTTAAATGTTAAAATGATACATTTTTATAAATGAGTAATTTCTAAAGGAAAAATTTATACTCAAGTTATCTAAAAAATGACATGTATTGCAATGTATTACAATACTCAGAACATACACTGGAGGTTGGTTTGTTTCAAATTTTTGAATATCTCAGTCAAATGTCATACACACGTCTTTCACTTTCTATAAAACCTTTAACTTGTACCAACGATAACCCTACTATCTACAGCCAACCTAAAAATATACTATTTATGATACGCTGCCATGTAAATTACGATCAAAACAATAACCTGCCCATGTTTCCATGGCAAACACCAGACTGGAAGTCTTTGTGGCAGCAGCAGACCAATCTACATCACATCCAAGGAGCACAAGGTAAAAATGCAAAGCAGCGGTCTATCACCCGGGCTGATAAGGCCTGCTGACGTCGACTAGAAATGCAAGGCTGTGTGGTTCTCAGGTGACTGTTAGGCTGTGTCAGAGTAGTTAGTGTGATGACCGTGGTGACTGCATTACCAGAAAGGGTTTGACCACAAAGGGTCAAATGGCACTTGAAGGTATTCCAGGGACTTTCTGAGAAAGACTATGAAGTAGAATCTGATTCATAACAACATTATGTACACATAAGATGTACAGTCTGTTTTCAAAATATCCCCATACCCTTATATAATCTTACCAGACCTGCTCATACAAACACATATTTACTTTTCAACTGGAGCATGTCTAACAAAAAATGTAAACACATTCAGGCTACATACGAATTATCCAGCCTCACAAAAACTGACATTAGGGATCAGTGACTTCTATGAGCATGTTCAGGTGGAAGATGGATTGCTGAGTGTTACAAAATAACGCAATGCAATACAAAAGCCCTGCAAACTGTGGCTTCAGAATTACAACTGAGGTTATTCAACACTCCTGGCAAAGTCAGACAGGCGTTCTGGTAATTGAACATCATCAGGTATTATCTGTTGCAAGGATATACAACCAGCTGCTACTTCTGGGAGTATTCTTCCACCATCGTAAATTGCCATTTATTAGGAGATTACTTTAAACATTAACTTTGTTGTTACTCAACACAGACACACTGGCCTTCTGGACAACTTTACAACACCACAAGGTGGCAAAGGCTTCATCTTCATTCATCAAGAATCATGTTTTTTCAGTCAATTTTGTACACTGAAGAATTTCTAATATGCACATGTTCTGCCCAGGGCTATGAAATGAAAAAGTTTAGGAGCTCCCGAGCTTACGACAGGATCAAAGCCTAACCTTTCCAACAGGATGCTCCCAGGCCATTATCCTTCTAGAGCGTGCTTCCATGAAAACTGACCCCATAATTCCGCGCCCAGCCTGTTGTGAGAATTAGGAATGCTGCCATGTGACTGGTCAGATAAAGCTGGATGGCTGGATAATTCCACCACCCCTGTGTATAAGTGTGCGTGTGTGGTCACATGTGATCATGAGAGTGGGAAACGGCAATCAGCTTGAGGAATGTTCAAACCACCACCCAAGACAGTGATATTGAAAATATGTCATGAAGGTAATAAAAGACAGAACAGGTCAGTGTTTATTTTTGCATAGGCCTCAATGGGAATACAATAAATTCAAAGAATTCTGACTAAAAATAACTTCATCAACACATCAGATCCCAAGATCATAATCATAACGCTAAATGTGAATGCACTGGACAGACCAGTCTCACTTCCCAGTAGTATCCTAGTAAAGACATGCCCCTGTCCTGGATGAGTACGTAACAGTCCCATAACCCGGAATCAAGACTGACAAAGGTCAGCTGTTGCCAACCCAGGGAGTAAAGTACGGCACGGAGGGCGTCAGGGATAAGATCTCCTATGTGCTTCCTGAGAAATGCTCACCCACATCTTAAATAAGTGCAACAACACTCACTGTGCATCAGCACAGCTTTACTCAGATTTGTGCGTTGCTTGTTCTGTCTCGACTTACTTCTGTTTAACTTGATATGAAGGCAAAATACTTCTGTTGATGCATCTATGAGTGAGACACATCAACAGACGCTGCAGTAGATACAGGCCTTGGAGTCCCTGCTTGATGTTATCAGAGATCGACCAATGGCCCCCTCAGTTTAAAAATGCCCACGAGCTAAATTTAAGCGCCTGAACGCAGCGACAGCAATGTAAAGCACATCTGTTTGTTGTTCCGCTAAACGCCCTGACAACATAGCTATCTCATGTATGTACAGAAAAGCAGAAGAAACACGACAGTCCACTAGCACACACACACACTGACGACTAACGTTAGCCGATGTCAAGCAAAGAATAAAACAAACAGTCTGGAGGCATTTCCCTCTGGGAACTTAGCTGTAGCGAGCCAGCTAACTGTCTAGCTAGGTAAAGTAAGCTACGCGCAGCACAGATATTAACGTTTCTCAGCAGCAGCTAGCTAAGGTGATATAAGCTAAGAGGCACACTGTACTGACAGCCAAAAAAAGTTAGCACACATTCAGAGCTGTCTGCACAACTGTTTTGATAAATACTGTCAAGCCAGTCCATCCCTTGCCACACAAGGAACGCTTTCTCAGGTATGGGGAGAACGTCACACCAAGCACGGTCCAAAAACCGGTCAATTTAACGTGACATCGCTTATAGGCAAAGGCACACGCCTCATAAAATGCCAGTCGGTGCTGTTTCGATATTGCTATAAAGAATATCTGATTTCGGGAAGGAAAGAATCCATAGATCGACTTTTGACTACAATTTATTTAAGATGTATTTACTAGGAAACGCTTCTTACTGAAGCCGAACAGTGTGTGTTTTGGGTGGAAGTCGACCGCTGAAAATACAGGCTTAGCTGCTGTTAACCTTAACATATAATTTAAATCCCGGCAGTTTCCCGAAATGTTTCTATGCCGAATTCAATTATGGATCCTAGCGGTGCCGTAGAGGCTGTGTGTTGTTTTTCGATCAGTCTCTACCTTGTACAATACCAAAGGCCACTTTAAACCGCTAGATTTTAGTGTATGGTCAGGACGTCCTCCTCATATTTACCAAGCTAGCCTAATAGCAGATATTCAGCTAAGCTAGCGCAACTGAGGTGGATTTAGGCACTTGCTTTTCGGCTTACCTCTCTTGACGGCCTCGTCATACGACAGGAATCCTATCCTCGACTCTTTGGCCCCCATGCTCCCCTCATTTCATTGCAATGTGAGGAAATAAGTGTTACGAGCTGAGTTGAGCAGAAGTGTTCGTCGCCTTATCCATTTATTGTGAAATAGGGTTCCTGGTGGTGTGTGTATGTGGTGAACGGGTGAATGTTTTCAGCGACGCCTCCATTCTGTCACATGATCTGACTCTACAGGTCAGTTGATCAGCTTCTTCAAATGCTTGTAAACACAACAGAAGTGACAGACTGAAATGCCTTATTTCAACGTAATTTTCTCCATAGTGTTTCCCTTTGTTTTTCCAAACTATAAAAAATGCATTTTGACTCATTATGCGCAGACATACCAAGCTGTGTAAGTATGGGTAGCCTAAGTAAAGAAGTGTGAGTAGCCCCATCTTGTGGCTACTCTGCTAAACAACAGTAGCTAACGCTCACCGCAGCGACAGTGCAAGGGGCAAATGAAGTGCGTAAATAACATACAAATATGCAAAACTTTAAAAGTTTTTACCATGTAATGTTTATTATGATTATGTACTTGGTTGTAATTTAATTCTGTGCACATATGGACAATTTTGTTTAATACTTGGTTAATCTGGGTCGTTGCCCTTCTCATGTTTACGCCGAACTCCGTTAAAAATGTACGAGTTTATGGTTCTGGTTGGGGACGTTCACGACTTCCACAAAACTCGAACTATAAGTTTAATTCATTTTCAACCGTTTAATTGGTTAGCTATTTCCTTGCACTGAACATGTACCACGCCGAAAGTTAAACCTTTACATCTTAAAAACGTGCTGGTATGGTGCTGTTAAATTTCCAGATTATAGACTGGAGTTTGGCGTAACGCTCTGCGCGAACGGCAGCTTGGCAGGCTTACGTCCCGTCGTCGGTGTGACGCACATAAAAAGCGACCACAGCACGCCATAGCTAAAGCAACAATACTTTATCAGCTCGTGGACAGCGTAGGAAGATACAAATATAGCTATGTCAGTGGATCCGCTGCGACAGATGCAGCGTGCGTGTTCTGATAGGTAGAGAGCTCGGCTTAAAAGGCAGGTTGCGTCATCTTTTTTTCGCGAATGAGGCTGCATCATCCGTAACTGAGTGGGGATGGGTCTCCAAGTTTTGCTGTACTGGCCCAATATTATTGGTGAGAAAACCATGTTTTTTCTGTTGCTGGATTTACTGTTGTTTTACATGGGTAACAAACAGCCATACACAACAAACTAAACTCTTCAACACTTCTCATGGCAACCCAGTGACATTACAATTGGCATCAGTGTAAAAAAATGAAGTAGAAAATTATGGGGAGAAAAAAAGGGAATACTTATAATAACTATAGGGCAAATTTGTTGAAATACAAGGAAAGTTGCAAGGTCATTGTTAGTTGCTTAACAATAACCTTATATGTTCTGTGTGCAGAAGAGCTTTCACTTTGTCAGAAAGAGAAGTCCGCGCACCGGTGGTTGAATGTTTGGCATCATGTATACTGACAACTCTGTTTATGATATCCAGTAAAGACTGTAGTCAGTGACTCTGTCAGAAAGAATGAGGAAGCAGTCATCATCTTTTTTTGCTGCTCTCAGACCAACAGAAAGTGTAAGCTTGTGGTGAAAGGGTGGACCTATGGGGCTCCTACTGGACCTATCATCCAGTAGGAGCACAACAGCACTTTATTATCAAGTAGGTCAGTTAAAGTTGTAGATACCATTTTCCAGAAATGGACTATCCCAGGGCAATCCCAGTTCATGTGTAGAAAAGAGCCTGTGTCACCATTAGGACAGCTGTTGCAGTCAGGAAGAGGATATGAGCTTCATCAGATGAAGCTTCCTGGGACTGAGATCCATCTTAATGCAGAAATGTAAAGTGTTTCAGTATGTGCTTAGATTTTTGGAAGTGCCTGGAACTGTTCCAAACGGTTAATCAGCAAATGTCATCCACAGCCAAGATCCCTGCCCCAGATTTTGATGGACAAGAGATTTGCAGACATAAGTGGACCAAGTGGACACTTGGCAAGTTTAGGAAGCAAAGCAGAATAAACAACATCCTGTTAGCAATGAGGGAAGGACAGGGTTCTCCTCTGTCGGTCTCCATGAGGACTGAGAATTGGGGTCAAACCATGTATTTAAAATTTAGGACAGCTAAACCACCTTTGGTTTTACTTCTTTACAGTGTGGACAGAGGAGTGCGTGGTCATTCACCACCACACACAAACTTAGATATTACTTTGGTTTGTCCCAATAACTATTTGGTGTTAGGGGGAGGATATGGGGTCATATTGTAAACCGTTTCCATTTTGATGATGGAGATTCGAGCTAGGATGTTTTGAAAGTTCCTCGTGGACATAGATTGTACAGAGGGATGGTTAACACCTAGATACTGAAAAGGCTGGAATATGAGGTGAGAGTGTAGAGGGGTTTCAGGATGGATTAAGAGGCATTAGTTGGGATTTAGACTAACAGATCCTATCTCCGGAGAGAGAACTAAATTGGGTAAAGACGTCCAAGATGGGAGGTATTGGAGAGGAGGTGTTACTGTGATACAGTAGTACATCAGACCCACATTTGCGCCCTCTGTAGGGTGTCCATTAATACTTGGTGTTGATTAAGACGACCACACTTCTGCAGGTGTTTGTCTGTGCTAAGAGGGCGGGGGATCTCTGTTCTCTGTTGGCTCACCCCTCTGTTGATGCATGGACAGCGTCCTTTTTGGTATATGCTGCTGAGTTCCAAAGGGAGACGAGCAGTGTATACGCTGGGGTTTTCACGGGGTACGGCAGTATGTGGTTGTTTACCCCCTGACTGGATGGTGAGTGCAAAGACTGGTCTCAGGGCAGGGTGGATCCTCAAAGGGGTTAACCAATAGCAAAGACCATTAGAGGACTACTCACCAGGAAGTACTGTTTCTTATTGATGTATTTGTCTCTTTCAGGATACATTAGGATTGGACTTGTGTTGGCTGCGTGGGCTGCCTGTGAGACACCGGCAGTGTTTGTCCCTTTTTACTCAGTCTCCATTGCACTTGATGGTAATGTAGCGTTGAGGGTTTGGTATATTGAACAAGCTGCATCCTATAATATCATCTAAAACATGACAGGATTTTCAATGAATGGTATTGTAGTTGCCTGTAGTTAGAGATGTAAGTAGCTTCAAAAACCCAGTGGTGCCCACAGGACATCAGTATTCTATGTCTAGTATGTCACGATGTCTTCCGCAGGAGTGGATGGGTGGCTGGCGAGGAGGCTGGGCCAGAGCTCCAGGTTTGGGGCCTGGCTGGACGTAGTGGTGGACAATCTGGGCAGAGGCATGCTGTGGAGCCTGCTGTTTGAGGTCTGGTGGCTGCAGAACATTCCACATCAAGTCTGAAGATAAGCACTGTGTGAACAGTGGAGTAGAGGATTTTGTTCTGATGTGGACAGCAATGAGATCTAAACTCATTCATGGTTTATTTCTTCTTCAGTCTCTGCTGTTAAATATGAAGTCCAGGATGTCACTTTTCTGTAAGAGCTGTTTTGAATGGATGTGCACTGTGCTGATTTATTTTCCAAGTCAAAGTCTGTTTTCTAATTGTGGGGCAATACTATTCAACCTGTGCAAATTATGGTGTTACCAGTTTCTCGTCTAACATCACGTGTGCGTTGTGTTGTAGTGGGGCTGGCTGGTGTCGGCGTTGGAGTGGTGCGTGTTCGTGTGTAACCACAATACGAGAGGAGGCCATTGGAAGAACAGCTTCGCCTGCAGCCCTCGACTCATACAGGCCATCATGGCAAACGGTAACAAGTCTGTCTCTGTACACGTTGATGTACGGATCCCAGACGCTGTGAGTTCATTTGAACTTGGTGCTGTAGGGTTTCGGACACCGCTGGGCGTGTGGGTGGTGAGCGGGCTGCACTGCCTCCCTCTGTGGCTGTATGGGTATCAGAGGGATTTACTGTCTCACTGGTTGTACCTGCCTCTGTGGATCCAGGCTCTGGGGATCATGCTGCTGGCTGTGGGCAGAGTACTGGCTCTAACAGCAGAGGTAGGAGCTCGTCCTTTAAACAGCCAGTAACCTGTGCTGATCGTGAATATGATGACAAAAGTTGTATTAAAGTACTGAAGGACTAAATGTGTACTGTAATCCCTCTGCAGATGTGGTGCGTATGGACTCATATTAAACACCTCACCCACGATGAGCTGGAAGAGAAGAAGAACTGAAAGCCTCTCAGCAGAGTAATGTGTTCATCGGAGACGTTAGGCACTGTGAGGGTGGCCGAGAAACCTGGACTAAAACAATGAGTTGCGGCAGTCTGGCGGCAGCACTTCCCAATTCCATTTTATTTGTCAAAATGAGAGTCTTGTTCAGAAACTCCACAGTAAAAAAATCAACCAGAATCAGAACCAGAAAGAGAAAAGTAAGCAAAAAATAAAAAAATAAACTCACTTCTCAAGAAGAATCAAAATAATACACAACAAAAGAATTCGCTCTAAACTGCCTTCCTGGCTATACCCTTAAAGCTCGGGCCCACGGCAGGAGCTACGTTCTGGAGCTGTGTTCAGGAGCTGTGCTTCTCTTCTCTGGCTCCTGGCCACCACAGCCTCCTCACTTTTATACTGGTGGACTGTACCTTCTCAAGAATCAGAAAAAAAAATCAACTATCTCTTCCAGCACACTTACAATAATAACAATATCAAATATAATGTTATCAAACAGAAGTTTACTTAAACGTACTTTAAAAACACCTGTTTCTTTTTAAACAAGATACTGATACTGGTCATTCCACCACAAAAGACAAAACACCCCTCCCACTCTACCACACTTGGTTTCTTCCCCTGTCACCCCCCCTATTTAACCAAATGGACCGCTCCCACCCAGGTTTGGCTGTTCCTGGTCTGACAGAGGGAGAAGTGCAACAAAGGAGACAGGTGAACACCATTTAAATTCAATAAATCAAATATACAATCACAATGCCTCTTCTCTTCTTCACCCCTTCATCCAAATGTTCATACCACACACATCACCACCAACAGTTCACACCAGGATCAACATTCTGATAAAAAGAGTGAGGAAGAGTGTGTAGTGCATGTGCCTTACTTTAGGGCACGGGGTCTCCCTGTGACAGACGCCATATCAGACGTACGTGCACATGAATGTTTAAATACATGTCTGTTTTTAAACAGATAAATGACAGTGATCATTTAAACCTGTCACTTATTTCATGTAAAAAAAAAAAAAAATTGAGTCTGAGCTTCTCTTTTTTTTTTTTTTTAAATCAGTGCACATGACAAAGGGTGTGGCTCATCTCACCTGCTCCACCCTGTTACCTGTGAGACTGTGTCGTAGCAGACAGTGGATTTTTCAGACACTTAGGGAAAAGAAGCCTTTCTGGTTTGTTGAGCCGTTAAAGGGAAGACAGATCTTATTTATTATTTATTTATAGGAAACAGAATCCAGTTACTCCTCAGTCAGAAAAGACTGGAATCAACATTTTCTGAGACTGTTACAGGAAAGTCAGCAGGTCTGTGCTAAAGCTGTAGCGTTACTGTACATCAGCAAATGTGTATTTTCCACCTGCTGCAAAATATTAAAAAAAAATATCTTTGCTGACTCCACGACAACGGTATATTACTCTTGTACTATGGAAAACTTAAGCTGTAGCTAAAGTGGTGGTAAACTTGTTTAGGGAAAAAATGTTCATGTCGTGTCACACATTTAATATGAATAAATAGAATGGATTTGGTCTTTGAAAGATATATATTTTTATGTTTCTTGGTGTGTTGACTGTGGCTTTATTTGTTTTTGTCCCTGATATTTATTATTACTTTAAACAATAAAAGTACTGCTGATAGAAAAACTGTACTGTTTTTTTTTTAGTCACCACACTTGTCAATAAAGTTTAATGAATTTAAAACTAACAATAATCATATTACTGTATTTCTAACATGCAGTGTGAGAGCAGGTGCATGTAAATGGGTCTGCTTTAGGAAATGGACTCCTTGAGCCTGTTTGCCTGCTGGGCCTGAACCAGCAGTCAGTCTTCCCTTTCATCCCAAAGGGAGGGGACCAGCCAAGGTCGAGACCAGCTGTGTGTAGGTACAGACATAGCTCTGTGCATGGTCCTGCATGTTTACGACATTTCATTTCACACAAGAGAAAAATGCATGTGGCGTTTGTGATCAGTGATACAGGTTTTAATGTTTTTTGCAGCTAACAGTGAAGCAGTAACAAGACAACAGTGAAACATCCCCTCGTCCCCCCTTAGGAGCCAGTCGTCTCGCCCGAAACTCTCCGAGAGAAAAGGAGAGATCGCAGCTGTATACTGAGCTTTTATTTGTCCAACATTCTCAGCGAGCCCACGCCCCTTTGACCTTTCACCTCTCTCCAGCACCCAAACTGTTTCCCTTTCCCTTTCAGATAACAGTAGATCACCCTGATGAACTGTACTTATTGTCAAGTCAAACCATGTCTCCTACATTCTGTCAGGGTCAGTTTTAAAGGAAACACTTCCCTAACACTCACTTATACACTGTTAAAAAAAAAAAAAAAAATCACATTTCTGTTTTAAATGTTTTTTTCTTGTTGGTCAAACAGAGAAAATTGTGACACCACAGAAAGAACCTGACACTTCAGCCAGAGTTTGGGCAAAAAGGCTTTCATGTCAACAATCTTTCTAGAAATGTCACAGGTGGTGCAGACAGAAGTCCGTCAGGCAGAAACCTCCTGCCAGACGGGTCAGGAAAAAACCCATAAAAGACCAGTGCAGCGGGGGAGCGGGTGGGTGCTACTAAGGCCGGTTCCTCCTCAGCTGGAGTCACTCATTCACAACACTGACAGAGAGTGAGAGACGTCTGACAGCACTGAAGCAACAGCAAAGGCAAAGCTTATTTTCTTCATTCATTAAAAAAGATAAAGAAATACAGTGGGGGGCCTTATCGAAGGCATCACGCTCAGGTTTTCATGTTTTCCCATCAGCGAGCAACATTTGAGAGCAAAATTTCATCAGTTATTTCTCTGCACAGCAACAAGAACACAAAACACACAGCTACGACGGCTCGTTCTGTTTTTATCTGAATTCTAACCACACCTCTAACTGGTCTGGGCTCAGAGATCACCATCTCTTAGAATACATTAGAAATAGAGGCAACATCAGCATTTCTATTCTGGTGTCCTTCAAGTTTACTCCAGTTTTCATGCACTATTTTTTTTTCTTTTCAGTTCCACTGGAACTTGTAGTGTTAAAACCACCGGAGCGGAGCCATCGGTGGTTCCTGACCACACTCACAGGGTGTCCTGACCTTCAGATGATCACTGGGACCAGAGAGAGACCTCTCCAGGCCTCATACACTGACTCTCAGTGCTCACAGCTCAGAAAAACTCATATACACAAGTGTTCATGGGTAAGAAGCAGAGTCAGACTGATGAAGTGAACAGGCCAGTATGCTGGCTGATGGCAGTTCATCATGTTACAGGAAATGTCAGCAGAGAAATACCCCAAAAAATATCAAATTGCTATTACACAGTTTGTCCACTAGAGGGCACCGACAGGTTTGTGTTTGCATTGTTAACATGTCTGATGTAAGAACACATCCAGGTTGAACGTTTGCATGAACCAGATTAGCTTTACGTTTGGCTAATACTGAACATTTTTTTATGTTGTGTGTTTATGTAAAAAGGTAGAATATTAGTGGACACATCCTTTTTTTTTTTTAAACACCGATCAGCCTTTAAAAATCTGGTTTGGGAACCAGTGCTCTTACAGGGCCAGTGTCTCTGCACCCCCCCCCCCCCCCTCCCCCCTCCACACAAAGTCAATGAAGCTTCAGACCTCTGGGAAAGATTTGGCTTCAGATCGTTTTTACTGATGAGTAATTACAACATGAGCATCATAAAATGTTAAAATCCTGTGTCATTGCTTGTTTTCAGGGTTTTTTTTTTTCCTCCACCTGAGCCGCTCTGATTGAAGACACTGAGATAAAGACAGTTCAGCTCTGTTAATGATATAACAGATGAGATTTTGGTCTGAAATACTCGGAGGCTGATGGAAAAACTAGTTAAAAAAAACAACAAAAACCTTTGCATTAAAGGACCAGTGTGTAGGATTTAAGAGGATCTATTGGCAGAAAAGGAATAAAATATTCATATAATGAACTAAGAGTCATTGTGTTTCCATTAACTTAGACTCAGTCCTTCATATCTACACAGGGAGTGAGTCCTCCACTGCCATGTTTCTACAGTAGCCCAGAATGGACAAACCAAACACAGGCTGTAGAGAGGGCCTTTGGTGTTCTTACATGAACTTAAGGCTACACACTGGGAAAGGGAGGTGTCCTCGGCTGGTTGCGATCTGAAACCTCACCACTAGATGGCACTAAATCATACAAAGTGGTCCTTTAATGGGATCTCTGACGGGACGGAGTGGAGAGGAAAGGCCAGATGCACAGGCAGGCCGGCCGGCAACACACTCACACACAAACACACACACAATAATGTACAATATTGGTCCCCATTGTAGTGCCCTTAAGGGTATAATAGTTTATTTAGCACTTAGAAATATGGGTCCGTCTACAGACAGGTAACTGCAAGCTGGTGTAAGGCTGGTAGTCATCAGTGGAGCACTTGGGCACCCAGAGTTTCTATCTGTGAATACTGACGCACACGTACACACTCATACCTGAAGCCGCGACTTGTGATTAACGAAGGAAGGGAGCTGTTTAAGCCCCTGTACATGTAGCATCTTCCTCTTTTCACTCCTGTTCACATCCTTTTGTTTTTTTGTTTTTTTTTTAAAGTAATGGTGTCGAGCTGTTCCTCTCAGAATTCAGGGCTTACTTAGTAGGAAAAGAATAAAACAAAGGGCTACATAAACATACACGTCTGCATATAAGTTATTGGCATTTTTAATTATGCTATGTCAGGACTAAGTTGGAAAAACAGATAAAAATCGATTGAAAACGAGACCTGTGAAGCCTGTTATGTGTGTAACAATATAGCCACTGGTTCAACACATTCCACTGTTTCACTGCTCCCCGCCGAGCAGTTCAAAACAGGAAGTCTTCTTAGGGTCCACTTTCATTTCCTCGCAAAGAAAACAACCCCCCCAAAAAAAACAAACCAAAAAAAAAACCTTCAAGCTGAAACTTAAGTGTACAATCTGCTGTATTATTTTACTGTACACGTGTCAAAGACATTCCACAACTTCCGTCTGTGATTCACCGAGAAATGATGCGTGGTGGATGTGGGCTGAGATCCATCGTTCACAGATGTGGGTGGGGCACTGAGAGGGGGGATGGGTCCTTGGAGAACATGATTTGGATGTGTGATGAGTCTCACATGGCATTCAGAGCTCGACTGGCTCAAATACAAAAGCAAAACAAAATCCAAACTGAAAAGAAAGAAGGCGAGCGAGACTAGAGAAGAGGAGAGGTCATCTGTCATCCTTACAGGATATTTGAGTTTTGTTTTTACTTCTCCCCCTTCAGTCATTTGTCCTCTTTCTCCTGGAGAAATTGCAACAGTCTGCTCTGTGGGGTGAAGCTGCATCCAGTCTGAAGTTGCATCTCGGTGGTTTGTGTGGGTGTCGATGAGGTTTGGTAACGGTGTCTTCTCTACTTCTTTTTTTTTAATTTAATGATTAAATGTGTGTGTGTGTGTGTACACTGGCAGCTGAAGTCGACTACAAAGCCAACTACCTTTGCCAATGATGCTTGAATTTACTGTGTCTTACTAATTACTTGTGTGCAACTTGAAGCATCACATTTGGGCTTGTTTCGCGTCCTCGCCCGGCTAAAGCCCACGTGTCTTTTCTTTTTTTTTTTTCTTTCCTTTTCCTTTCATCCCTCATAACAATCAGCCGAGACAGGGGCGCGTGGGGCCCATGCTCTGAGCCAATAAGAAAGCTTGGACCACTTCCTGGGTCTGCTGGGGTGTGGTGTTGACATCCTCCAGGGCGTCTGCCACAGCAAACTGCCTGTCCCTCAGTCGGTTCCAGTTGGACAGCACGTTGTGGTATTCAAACACCTTCTCGTAGTTTCCCACTGAGTTGTAGAGTTTGATCAGGCCTCGGTAGTCGTACTCCAGCCCGCTGTAGCCCTCTCCGAACAGCTTCTTGCCTGTGGGGACGAAGCAAACATTACGTATCATTGTATGAAATCAAGCTAATTAGGCTACTGATGGCTAACTTAATGCTCCGCCGTAGGCCTCAGAACCCAGGACTCGGAGCTGGGTTCATTTTTGAAGCAGCACTTTTGGAGCAGAAAGTAAAACCAGTTGTGTTTTCTGGAGTCCCCCAAGACACAGGAGAGACCACAGACCTTCAATTCAAAGTGAGATAACAGGGCTAGGTTATCTAGCTAACTTTGGGCTTAATCCAGGCTTTCTGGTGTCAAGAAGCAGGCTCACTTACAGCCAGTGTAAATCATCATGCTGAATGTTAGCTTTAGCTTTATAGGACTGCTTCAACACATGTAGCTTGCCTGTCTACTGAGCCCTCACTGGAAAAACTTTTCCACAATACGGGGTCCTGGTATGGACACAAATGAAGTGAGTAAAGTAGTATTTGTTTCTTTATAGAAAACCACACAATGATAACAAGTGACCCTCAGCACGAGCAGCTGCTCTGTCCCCTCCCCGTGTCTGACCGATAGCGATGGAGCGCAGGTAGAGCCTCTCTGCGTCTTCATACTGGTTCATGTCGTAGTTGTAGAGGGACGCCAGGTGACCCACGGACAGAGCCACCTCATAGTCCTCGTGGCCCAGAAGCTGCTCCTTGATCTGGATGGCTTTGATGTGCATCTCCTCTGCCTCCTGGTGGACATACAGAGATATGGATAAAAAAATATTAACACTCAAGCACAGGGAAAAGGTAGAAGGTGGCCTCTCAGTACCAAGATCAAGACATTGTAGCAACATTGGGTCTTGTGAGCAGCTGAGAGAGAGTGTGTGTGTGTGTGTGTGTATGTTTGTCTTTCTTTGTGTGAGCCTCTGTGTGTATTTGTCTGTATGCGGGTCAAACCAAACTGACCCAAACATTTTTCTGAGGGACATGAATGTGTAGGGGTATTGTAGCATCTTCACTGGAAATAAGCTGAAGCCATGGGGTTCCAGGTCAACTGTTTTTTTTTTCTTGTGTCACTTTTCTTTTAGTAAAAATCGAAAACGGGTCAATTTGACTCCACACAAGGGTTAAATATAGTAACGTAAGTTTAGATTGAAGAATCTGAGTGTCACTGTGGGGTTAAAGTTCAGTGGTTATGATTTACTGTGATTCTGATATACCTTGCTATAGCACTTGTAAGGTTTCAACACTATTATACACATTATATAGAGTTTTAGCGTCGTGTTAACTGTAAGAGGTTAGATGCTCGTCTGGAGTTATTTCATAAATCTGAACAGGATTACAGAGACAGTCTTACTGTTCCATTCTTAAGCCATAACTACCATCTACCACTACGTGATGTTTGATGATCCTGTGTTACATTATTAATCTGATCAAAACATGAAAATAAATAAATAAATAAAAATAAAACTAGCATCATATACCATTCTTACATTTCCTCAACACATACCACACACACACGCATCATCTCGACCCACCTTGAACTTCCTCATGGACTGGTAGAGTCGTCCTAAGTTGCCGTAGTGTTTGGCCGTCTGGACGTTGAACTCTCCGAAGGCCTTCTTGGCCAGCTGAAGCGAGGACAGGTGCAGATCATGAGCCTCCTGCAGAAGACGCTCCTCTGTCTCCTTGTTGTGGCAGTCGATGGCAATTTCCTCCAGGATCAGGGCTGGAAAGGACATCAATAAAGAATAGTAAGCAGATCTTAGACTTCTTTAACCACTACTAAAAGTGACATTCACCAGGAAGCAACAGATCTGCCATTATAACAAACCTAGATGGACATTTACGCAATTTTGTCTATCATGTTCACATCTTCTTGTCCTGCACAAGGATCATGGAACTTTCCTTAGGGCCGTTCCATTATTCTTGTCTAAAGATGGAGTGTCTGTCTGATGCTTCCCATCGTACCCTCCACACAGTGGGCAGCTGCCCAGCATCTCCAAGAAACTTGCCTTACCTTTGACTCTTTTGGAGGAGGCCAGTAGCAGATGGTCCTCAGGCAGAATGTGAGTTATGATGTCTATGGCACGTTCTGCGTGGAATCTGAGAGAGGGGGGGGGGGGGGGGGACAAACAACTCAAACAAGCAACTCAGGCTTGGCTATAAACTATTCTATTCAGGGTAAACACTTCTGAGAAAGTCGAGTGTTTCCCTAGGAATAAAGTTGTTTTGAAGCACATATATTGCAAAAGTGACTCAGGGTCTCAGAGGTCAGAGCATTACCCAATACGAATGAGGCTCTTTGTGTACAGAAAGTATCACTTCAACGTTTTGTCATTTTAAAAGGACAAAAAACATCTTCCACTGGGCTCCCTGCCATCTTTAAATTTGTCTCAGGGTCTCTGCTTTTTAACCTATGAAGCGGCACACGCCCTGATGCATGCAGCCACATAACATTAACAGGACAGACCATGGCAGTGTGAGTCATCATCATCATGTGGTGCATTTACAACGGAGCTCGTGTCTAATGTAATTAGACGGCCGGCCTAGGAATGGTACTGAGTCTGTAAGATTCATTGTACTCACAGAGCGTTGTCAAATTTCCCAGAGCTGTACTGGTGCACGTATGAGGAGTAGGCGAGGTCTTCATGGGCTGTGGCGACGTGGATGTTCTTCCCCCCGAACACAGACTGTCGGATGTCCAGCGCTGTCTGCAATTTCAATCAGATGTACATAAATCTCCACGCGGTTCTGAACGAAAGTGACAATATAACAAAACATGACTCTACCTACCTGGTAAATAGCCACTGATTGGCATATGTTGTCTACATTTAATAGGTAAAATCCATAATCTAGAAGCGTGTCGGAGTACTTGGGATGCTTGTGTCCAAAATGTTCTCTGTAAGACACAAAACGTTCAGAATCCACAATATTAAAAAAAAGATCAAGAAGAACGCTGAGACTTATAAGACACAGCAGGTTACCTTGCTAGAAACACTGCATGTTTGATCAGCTGCTCTGCTTTTCTGAACTCCCTCTTCACCACGCAGGCCTGCAGCGGAAACACACAGTGGAAACTTCACACAATCAAGTCTGACTACAGCTCTAAGGATTTCCTTACAGGGTACGACAAAATGCTAGTCTGTTGCAGTGTGGACACACACTGTGTGCGGACACTGTAACCCCAGCACTGACTCATTTTTTTAAAAATACAAATACATAGGGTCCAACAATCTGAATGCTACCTTGGAGGCTTGCCGGAGGACATCAACCACTACTTTGACAGGCAGCCCTGGAGTAATTTCCTTCATGGCCTCTATACACCACCTGTATGCCTGTGACACAAGGACAAAATGATGAACACCAGCACCATATTTTAAAACAAATTCACTTCGTGCGGTGGTTAGTTCAAGAGTTATACCTCATCGTAGTGGCTTTTGGCGAAGAGCAAGGCACAAAGCTCGCCATATAGCGCTGCCTTGTTGGCCTGGTGGCCATGTTTGGCTAGTTTGTCCATGTAAGACTGGGCAAGCTTGAAGGTCTCCTCCCCCAGGTGGTACTTACAGTTGCCATTGCGGACATGAAGCAGCCTGTGTGGACAAGACACAGTAAATCATAATCATTAAACGTAATAACAATCTCAGGTGCATCCATCTGACTGAGTCATTATTTATTGCCATGCATGCAGATATTTACACTGCCTTAACAACCAACAGAGCAAACACACAACGGATTCACAATGATGTAAACACAGGTTAGTGTGCTCATCTCTGCTACGGCTGCTGCTCATCATTGTTGTTGTTGATCCACAAATCCACAGCTACAGCGATGAAGACAACAGATGGTCATGTATAGAAGCTAACAGAAGGAGCAGCTTTAGTATGAGCTTAGCAGGTCAGGCTAACCTGTGTTTTATTGTAACTAAAATTAAGAAATTCAGGAGACCGTGAAAGTAGAACCAATTAACACATTCTGCTTAAAGAAAAAAATAGAGGGAGGTTCTTGACTGACCTGACACAACATTCCACAGCCCGGAAGCAATGGAGGACCTCACTGTGGAGCGTACACAGCTGTAGGCACGACAGAAACACTTTCTCTGCGTCTCCATACCAGCCCGCATCAGACAGGAACCCACCTGGAATCAAAAAACGCGTCAGATTAATGTAACCGTCTCCACGTCAGAGGGGAGGAGGATTCAGCCTCACCTGTGGTCACTGCTGTTTTGCTGAGTGTTTTTAGGAAATGTTTGATCAGAGTTTTATACAAAAACAAATCTCAAGTGCTCACAGTGCAAGCACAGTGAAATCAAACACATCAAGTCTCTGCCATGGCTTGTTAGTCAGCCATATTACTGCTTAGCAAACCTCCAACCAGGAGGAGAAGCACTGATCATGTTAAAAATGGTGATCCAGCTGGCATTGTCTTAGGACCTACTCGAACGTGAACTGTTTGGCAACATATCTTCCAGAATGAGAAACAGGCTTGACCTAGAATAACTTGGACAAAACCACAGGACAAGTGAATATTTTTTTTTTTTTACTGTGACTTACATCTGCTGGCAGTCAGTGCAGATGTTGAGGTAGGATGCCAAAAAAACTGTCTGCTTAAGTGAACACTGCTGTTCTTGCGGAGCTATTGCTTAATTGCCATAGAGTTAATGGCTGTATGCCACAGTCACTCGCCGTTTGACATGTACCATTACACCGTCTCCATCTGAGGTCACATCAGCAACTGAGCCTCAGTCACTGTTTCATGTTAATGAAAACACTACACTCACTGACGTCCCTTTGATTCCTCACTAGGGGTGCTACTTCATTCGTCTTAGTGTCCAGTGATCTCTTTATACTCTTCTCCATCAGTTTCTGTTCTCTGGACCCAGCTCTGTTCCCTTGTCCCTTAATTCCTCCTCTGCATCCTCTGTTTGTCCTCCTAATTCCTAAGGGGGTGTCCATTAATTTGGTCACTATAAACAATGCAACCGTGGAACTGCTGCGCAATGGTAGCGTAGCTGAATTTTAGCATTCAAAAAGGTAGGTTCAGAGAGGAAAATTTAAACAGGTATGACAGAAGAAGGAAAGTAAAGAGTTAGGAAAAAAGGAGGAAGGAGCAGCTGCAACAGGCTGCACGTACGGTGCATGTATTATGAACTTATGCTGAATCAGTGCCAGTGACTTCTGATGCATTTCTTTTTCTTACCAGCTAAACTCCTGACAACATCACTGAGAAGAATGAATGGCCTCCACTTACTCACTCACTCATGTTTCCTCATGCCTGTTATTTCAATCACCCCCCCCCCCCCCTCATTATTTACCCAGCACAAAGCCGAACTGGATGGCCTTCTCTTTGACGTGGGCGTCAGACTCTGCGATGTAGGAGCAGCGGCGGCTGAAGGAGTTCGCCAGAACTGAGGCAACTTTCACTCCGTGGTCCATTAGGGCCTGGAAACAGTGGTGCAGGAGGTGTCTGCAGTGAGGAGGACAATGAAATGGACCATGTCAGTTTAGGGGAACAACTACAAGGCTGCTGATTAATACATGGATTAATACATGGATTACATTTAAGACTTTATAAAAAAGACACTACGCTACTGGCCGTCTTGACAGACTGAACATCTTGACCAATCAATGAATTACAATGCAGATGACAACTGCTATGGTTTTAATCACATTAAAGGCTGTTACTACAGACTGAACAGAGCACACAGATAACACTATAGAAAGAACATCAATAATGTACCTTAACCTTAAAGGTCCTTAAGGGCTTTGATGTTTGTGTGAAAGCAACCGATAACTGGTCCATGCATGTGGTAATCAACAACCAACTACATCAACTATTTAATAAATACAGTTTTCAGCACATAGAGCATGAAGTGCTTTGTTTACCATCTGTCTAAGAGAGCACAGCCTCTGGGACCATGTTTTAGACAGCTGATGAGTCCCTGTGGATAGTGTGAGGTTTCAGGCTACAGCGTGAAGTCCCATTATGTTATTACCTTTTGTCTGAAGCCCGCAGTACTTTAGCAAACACCTCCAGCTCACAGAACTCTCCTCCCAGCTGGCAGAGCCGGCCCTGTTGGTAAAGCTAAGGGACACACAGAGATGGAGGGAAAGATGAGCACGAGGCTCAGTGACAATAATACAGATGTCAGCTCTTCCATTAGTGGCACAATGTTGAGTCTATAGGTAATAACTGATCTGACTGGTAACATTAAGGTGGGGGACATAATGTCTTCGCAGAAGAGTACAGACTGTCACATCTGTCACTAATGGTGGACTTTCTGTCCTATTTTTCATCCTGGTTTCTGTCACGGCTGTGCTTTACGTGATGCTTTTGAAAATGCTGTCTGCTGTTCAGGGGTTTAAACAAAAAAAATTGCTGATGTCTAGCCTGTCATCAAAATGCACTGAGCTGGAAGTTGTTATATTCAATGACTCTCTGTGGTGGGGTCTAAGGGGGGGGGGGGGGGGGGGGGTTGTGTGTGACATTAGAGTGATGTGAAAGTTGACCAATGACATGTTTTTATTCGGTTTGTGCAGGTTTACAGCTCCAAATTACTTTTGAAACCCTTGGACTTGTAAAACTCAATCTACACTGTGACACCACTGACTTGTGCTGTCACCGAGTATTTGGTTTTACCTGCCAACGGGAGGTACCTCTGAGGGCGTACCAGCTGCTGCTACTATTTGTTGTTGTTGTTGTTGTGTAACATGCTGCTATTGTCTGGTGGGTGTTTTTTGTAACTTAATGCTCCTTTTTGGTATCATTTAACAAAATGGTGTTGTTCAAATGAATGATTCCAAACAAACTGTAATTAAAGCTTGCAAAAATGAGTTCTGTTAGAAAAGCTGGAGTCAGCGTTCACAGGTAAGGCTTTACAGCAAATAGGCAGCCTGGCACTGTGGTCTAACACCTGAAGGCTCCTGATGGCCAGCAGAAGTTCAACTGTGGCACTGAACATTTTCACAGTAAATAGTAAATGGTGATCACATACAGAAAATGTATCTTTGCTGAAAGGCAAACAAATAAATGCCTCAACAATCTCTGGTGAATGATGGCCATTTCGATAGGTGTTTGTTATTTTTGTTTTAATTTCCTACCTAATTAATAAAAAAAATAAAAACTGAAATCCTTTCTTCATACTCTTTGCAAAGATTCACACCCTTTTCAGGCCAGCTGAATCAAAACCTCGACCACCAGTGTCTGCTGGTCAGCGCATGTTATTGATGCTGGTTTCGTGGTCTTCCTCTCAACCAGGGTAGAAAACGTGGGACTATACTTTGCTTTGACAAACAATGGCACCTATCATAGATGGTAATTCTGTTCAGTGTTATAGATATTTACATCAGATATTTATTTACATTTACTTCCGGTTACCCCGTCAGTTAGTCAAAAAGACTAACAAAAATTAGAAGATAAAGAGGGACAGAAAGAGCAAGTGAAAGCATGATGGTGTGAGTGGGCGAATAAAAATTCTCCTAAAACTGTGAAAAGCCGCCTCATTACTTTTCAGTGTGATGACTTTGTGTAAATCTCCCACCTTAATGAGTGCAACAATACACAAATAGGACGGTCAGGACAACTTTTCATCCACAATGACTGCAAAGACCTGTCTAAAGACCGGCTCATACCCCGGGACAGACGCAGATTTGTACATGGACTGCAGACGAGCATGCACTACAAATCACAAAGGGGTGTGTGTGTGTGTGTGTGTGTGTAGACACATTCCACATATGTACATCCTGACAGTAAGATTGTTTGTTGGAAAAAAAAAAACACAAAAAGAGGTGTGCTTGCTGTGTGCACAGTCCTCGTGGTCTCACATATTGGGCTGCAGAGGGGTTGGCCAAGTGATGAAATTTATGTCACATGGACCCTCGCAGCTGCACGGATATGGAAACCATGAAATGGCTTTGAGCATATATCAGTAAAGGTGACGTGAGGTGTGGTCAGTACCAACAATCTGACAGGGAATTGTGACCAATTAAAAATGTGCCAGCTAGCAACAAACTCATGCGCTATTTTTTAACAATTTGTACACTGATTATTAAATGATGATTTCAGGTTCATACATTTTCCAGTAACGAATGCTTATTTACAACTTAGCTGGAGTAGTTTTATTACACACTGACATCCAGTCCTGGGAATGTAACGTAAAAACCTTTACTCTTAGTAAGGAAATATTCAGTGGATTCAGTGCATACCTAACAATGGGGATACAAAGTTCATGTTTTTTTTTTCTGAGAATTTGGATATTTTATTACTCTGAAGGACAGTTTATGGTTTCTGTTTTTATTTGTTCACAGTCGATCATTGTTGGTGCTTTGACTGGACTTGCCCTCACCGGTATGACATACAAGCGCTTTGAATCTTTGCCCCAAGTTGGTTCAATCACTTCACAATCATGGAAGAATCTCTCCGTCACCTTTGTAAATAAGCGAGGAGAGGAGGGAGAGTGTAATGCTGCCCTCCAGTTGTCTGAGAGGCGCAATACTAGAGTCAATCAAATGTTGGAAAATATCTTTTTTTGTTTGTTTGTTTTTGGTATTGCTGCCAAAATTCAGAGTTGGTGAATAGTACCATCACAGCACAGAACCAGTGGCCTGGGTTCGTAAATATAGTTTAGATAGATGTCACCTGGTTTGCTGAAAGTTCTCAAAACCTTCCCCTTAGAGCCCCAGAGCACTTCCATACACAGACATTACTTGATAATGACTAGCTTCATGTCAACAAACTCTTAATGTAAAATAATTGTAATGTATTACATTTACTGAAAAAAAGGTATTTTAACTCTTCTCATGAGCTCAAAAACTGACAGTCACGAGTGGAAACGTTATTCTTTAATAAATATTAAATATTTCAGCATGTCTCCAGTAGAGGCTTTTGAACAGATCCTAAATCTTTATAACACAAATTCATGGTTTATCATGCTTATGATTTGTAGTGTTTTTTTAGACTAAAGGCAGAATCTTTAAAGTTCAATACATTCAATTTCACTGTTAATTATTATGTGCATGATATTGATCTTTAATAATTTTACACATGGCTTGGCATTAGGACTAATGAGGTAAATTACTACCTTTATATTAATAATACAAGCAATATTACAATTTACAGAAATTTTAAATCATCTTTCACAAGGAAAATGTGAAAACAAAAAGAAGTGTGCTTTGTTGTCTGAATCCATCCAATCACAGATGCCAATATTCATCATAGATGAACATTTTCACTCCCTGTGCAAGTTAAGCCTATGTCAGACCCAAGTGTATAGAACCTTATCGTGCCAAGTATAGTTTTCCTGGGGCTGAAGGAACAGATGCTACATCTGAAAAGCAAGCTTTACCCATGATCTCAGTATTTCTAAAATCCTGGCTAGGGCCCAGCTCTTGGCTCAAAAGTAGCATTGTTTTAATTGCGGTGTGGCAATCAACCTGATTACATGTGGTGAGAAAAAAATTAATTGGTTTCAAAGTTATGATGTTTTAATATATCAGCTATTTTGTGTTTGTTTCTATGGGAAATTGACAGCTGAGTGCTAGTAAAAGCTCAGATATGTTGTGACGAGTTTGTTTGCCAAAAGAATTACGATTTTAAATGAAGTGAGTCAAATAACTTACTGACAACAACAGGCCCACAAAAACAGTTAGTTTACATGGCAACACGGACAACGTTCATTTACACGGTCACTGATGCAATTAGCAACAGGGTCAATGGCGCTGAAGGGTTCGTCTTCAGCAGACGTTCATTATACAGATACTATCCATCTGCTACTACTAGCTTGATCTTAAGAAAATGTAGGCAAGGCGGTCTAATGGTTAGCCTTAGCTAGCTAGACCAGAAAAAAACACTTTCTCGTTTTCAAGAGCCAGTGTAACGTTATCGATACCCAGCTAACAGTCAACGTTAGCAGCTGATTAACTCCACACGAACTCGTACAGTCTGGTGGCTCTAAGATACACCTTGAGCCTCTTGCCTGGCAGATCTTACCTTATAATAGACATCAAACTGTATATTTTCTGGGAGCGAGCGTATGTCCCTTCTTGATCGGCTGTAGTTGTCCACCACAGCCGAGATAGCAGTGTTGTACAGTGTTTCTGGGATCCATTCGAGCTCCACCGCAGCCATGTTGTTTTCCCTCTCCAAAAAAAACCCCAGCAGCTACAGCCCTCCCCAGCTCTGCCTACATTAGCTACCTCGCTGCGTTTAAAGCACTTCTTCCGCGAGTCCTCATACAACATTCGCTTCAAAGTGCGGATAAAAATATTCGCACTGTCGCCAAGTCACTGCTACAATCCTAAAACCGCTGTTTAATTTCCATCTTTCTCCTTCATCTCCGATTATTCGTCGACCCTACAGCAGTTCCGTGCCCCCGTCCCGACGTTCACTGACGATGACGCAGTGACGTAATTGTGCAGTCGATGCAAAAAAAAAAAAAAAAAAAAAATCACATTTTGGACGCTGAGATTATCACGTTTAACATAATTACACAACGTATACACGCATAATACTTTGATGTTATAGCGTTTCATTTAACATCAATAATTCCATGTGCAGGCCCTGTCCACCCAAAACTGAGATATGTCCTCAGTTGACAGATAAAACATGCATATACATACAAGGAGAAAGGCATTCATACACAGTAACAACATTATAAGTTTTCGTTTTTCCTTTGTAGGTTAGCATAGCTTTTACTTTAATTTGTGTTGGCCTACCTTAATGTTTTTCAGTTCTTTGGTTTCCTAAACTCAGGGGTTTGTGTGTAAGAATGGTTACAATTCCAAGATCGTATATCTGATTTGGATGCATTCATACTAAACTATTTCTAAAGCTCAAAGTTATTCATTGTGTTACAAATGACAAAATGTGTCACATTTCAAATACTCACACTTTAGGACCTTCAAGTCATTTATCAAGACAGGGGTATACCAAAAGTATGATGCTGACAATCTGAAAATAAGAACATAAATTAAACATGGTTTAATAATTATGCAATTATTGTTTTAATTATATCCAAAGAAATGAAAGCAGTTGCACTGGTGTTAAAGAACTCCTTGGTTTCTTTGGGTGTATGCTCAGCACCATCGCTCTGCTTAAGGACAAAATATTAAACCAATGAATTCTCATGTAGTCTCATCAGTCATTATGTTTTTTCTCCTCTTTTTATATATCGGTGACATCAGTACTAAAACACTTTTTCTAATTGAGCTTTCTTTACAGTGGGGTTTGCATACATGGCAGACTCTACCATGTAGTTTGCAAATGCTCACCAATGCAGCAGGACTGATACATGGGTGCTACTTTGTTGAGTTCTACAGTTCCCACATGTTCACCCAGTACAAATGTGACCACCATGAAATTAAAGCCGGAAGTCAACACTTTACACTCACAGAAATTGTTTAATGTCAAATCAAGAGAGATAAAAGAACGAAACTATATCACTGACGTAAAATACATCCATGTTATACTGTATACACACATTTGTATTAATTTTTCTGCACATTTCTCTCCAACTCAAGTACACTGTTTGATTTAGGTACCGGCCTCTAGAGGGCAACAGCTGCACAGGCGTCGACACGTCCAAGTGTTAGAAGAAGATTTGACTTTGACGTCAACGCGTTTGAGCATGCCTACTACGCTCGAACATAAACAAAGGCAGGACGCTGCGCTGGTATAAACTGTACTCTCCTGTAATTTTATATGCTAACAATACCTAGAAATTGGGGAGCGACTTATGTCTGGAGCAATGGAAAACGCATTATTGATGCGAGTGAGTGTGTTTACCGACCAAGGAGGGAGGAAATACATGGAAGATGTGACCGAGATCATAGTTGAGCCCGAGCCGGGAGAAGATGAGCCGACGTCGGGTGAGCCAGAGGAGAGCAGTGGGGGAGAAAGTGCGATCAGCGCTCTGCCGGCGGTCACACATCCACACCGGACTGGTGAAAACGAGGGGTCCCCGGTTTCAGATGCAACATTTGAACCTCTAGAAACGGAAAATGACCAAAGCACATCCGCGGAAATACCTTTACCGGGAGGTCAGAGCCCTCCGCGAGCTCGACGGACAACGTCGAGTCGTTCCCGCCGTTCCGTAGCGTTCTTCGCCGTGTTTGACGGTCACGGGGGCTGCGAGGCTGCGCAGTTTGCGCGAGACTATTTGTGGGAGTTCATGAAGAAGCAGCGGGGTTTCTGGTCCGACTGTGACCGGGAGGTCTGCTCTGCTATACGCAAAGGATTTGTAGCCTGTCACCACGCTATGTGGAAAAAGCTACGTAAGTTTACCGACACCATACTATGACATACAGTGTAACCGGCTGTCAACACGAGGCCGTTTTAGTCCAAATGTACCGGTTCGTCTGTTTGAATAACGTTAACATCACTTCACACCACAGTACTAGACCAGTCTGTGGCCTACAACGTGAAAGTTTTTACTTGCTCATGGACCGTGGTCCTAGCCACCCTAGCTCAGATGTAAGTCATATTTACCAGAAAATTCTACGGACTCAATAAGGTCAATTTATTTTGGCTAGAGCTATAGATATTGTCAAAAAGGCCAACTGGCACAATACGTTTATCTTTCTCCTGCTAATCAAATACAAAATTATATAACAAACCGGTTTAGCAGTCAGTGGCAACAGAGCTAACGAAGTTAGCAGTAGCCACCGGGTTCACTCCAAACAAAGCCTGGCCACAGCGCTCACAGACACCCGGTTACCAATATAGAGGTGTGTTCCCAAGTTATTGCCCGTAATGTAATCGGCAAATATTTTATTGTTTTCCTCGAGTCACTGTACACGTGTTACTATATATTTCGTTATCATTCATCACCAAAACCTGTCTAATAGCATAGCAGCCAGTTTATGTTATCCTATACAGGCGCCGGCAGTCTGTTTAAGTGTCTGCCTGGATATGCCTGGGCACGTCCGCTATTTCACACACACACACACACACACACACACACACACACACACACAGAGTCTGTAAGGCGCATGTTTGACTTTGGCAACACTGGAAAGACCGGCTCCAGGACAGACTGTGTCTATTGAATTTACCTAAAGGCCACAGTGTTGTCGCCCGGCTCAGCGCATCAAACAATATCTGATGAAGCACAGAAACTACTTTTTGCTTCTGTGCTCTGTTTCCTATCAAAACTGTAATCTGCTGAGCACACAGTATCCACTAACTGTTCTCTAATCTGAATGCTGGCTCTCTAACATTGTCCACTGCCAACCCTGTTTGTATCATGTTTAGAGATTAGCAATATGTTAACTTGCTGTCTTTTATTTTCTCAGCTGAATGGCCAAAGACACTGACAGGCCTTCCTAGCACATCGGGCACCACAGCCAGCGTAGTGGTTATTCGAGGAAACCGCATGTATGTGGCCCATGTTGGGGATTCTGCAGTGGTTCTAGGGATCCAGGATGACCCCTCAGTCCCATTCATCAGAGCCGTGGAAGTCACACAAGACCACAAACCTGAACTACCCAGGGAGAGGGAGCGAATTGAAGGGCTGGGAGGGAGGTAAGGCTTAAAGCACAAGACACCATGCCTCTGCACCTTGTTTACATATAAGATAAATAGTAGTAGTGTTCTCTGATATCGCCTACTTTGTGTATTGGAAGGAGTATTGTTGCAACCTGGTCTCCACATCATTGCCCAGAACTCATAACCATAACTCTCAATTAATAGGATCTCATTAAGATTTATCTGCCCCTGGGGCCCACACTGAATCAAACAGTTGATCATGGGCTGCTGACAGTAATTTAAAGTGCACATTGGAGCAGATATTGGAAATTCTGGGTAAATGTCAGGGTTTTTCTGTACCCCCACCACCCGCTATCTCTGACAAAGAAGTGATTGTAACCGAGGAGCATCGCACAATAGTAGATCAAAATGTTATCTGCCTCAAGGGACAATGTTCTTTTATAATCTTTGGCATGTCTACTGATAAGATGTTGTAGTGATTGGCCCCTGGGTGACTGGACAACAACCACACTTATATACTTACATGACAGGGTAAGCTCCACAGATTTAAGGGTGTACAGTTGTGCAGTAAGTGGTGACGACATTGCAATGGAGCCTGTGCATGTAGTAGATTATATAAGCAATTCAGCTTTACTACACAACCTATAACAAGATATAAAGATGGTACATTTAATTTGTTCATATCGTTGGGAATATCTGCAGTCAGGACATAATAGAGCCAGTGAAGTGGAGTTCTGCTTCAAAATCATATTAAGCCAAACATTCAGCCTGGCCTGATATACAAGGATATGCAATTATCTTTAGATATATGGAAGAATGCAAAGTGAATTCATTTTACTTCAACTCAACATGTCAGTGACAAGCTGAAGAGTTCAAATATGTTTTCTACAGTCATAAACTGTTTGTTGTAACTGTATTGCAGCATGTGGTCTGTCAGCAGATCACTGGTGAATCACCTACCACACAAGTCACTCTGATTTGTCAGTGTAGAGTTGCAGGTAACGCAATTAGCCCTTCACCAGATTTAAAGTTTGAATATTATTATGGGATAGATAGTGTAACCACAGAGGATTTGTGTCTATTCTGTGGCCATATTAGTGGGAGTGGGAAAATCTCTTTTTTCTGTCAAATACTCGGTAGTAATGCGACAGGAAAATCAGATGTAGTGGAAACAGACACCCAGGTCAGAAATGTATATTACCAAAACAGTACAGAAAATTATTAACACTGATAGATGATTAGCAATACATATACAGTAATATTCAAATATCAACCATCATATCAAATACAGTATGATAAAAGGCATTAAATAACAATTATATTCTGTTCACCTAATGTGTGGGAGGAGTGAGAATAGAGATCAAACAGCACAGGCAGCTGTAATACTTTTACAGATGTAATCACTTGGAAAGATTTACTACAGCGCCTGTTTGTTTTTGTGTATGATAACAACCCTAAGGCAATATAATATCTTACAGCTAATACGGCACACAGACGTCGATAGGGCTGTTTCTGTAGATCAGCGAGGAGGATAAACTCAGGGTATATATTGTTTATTAGATTTTTTATGTTTTAAATAAAACCGCTCTCAAATCCTTATATTTCTCACAGAATAGCAGGAAGTGAGATGCTGTCTAAATGTCTTTTTTATGACAAAGTGAACATATCCTGACCCCTCTGGGTAGCCAGTTCTTCCTGTGATGGCCTGTTTCTGTGCCCAGGCTGTGTTCACTTAATCTGTACATTGTCAGCATTTACATTGATTTTCTATCAGTCATGATGGTCCGGTATTCTGCCACCATGTACTGTCTTTTTGGGGTCAAATCAAATTCTAATTTTCATGTTTTTTCTACTTAGAAACCCAGTTTCCTGCATTAACTGAATTAAAAAGCATTAAAATGGAGCAATTTTTTTGCCAGCCTGTTATGTATTAGTGAAATGACATTATATTCAAAAATGTCTTGGGGTCAGCTGCACCAACTACGATTATGTTACCTTAACTTAAACAGCTTTTAACTAAACCGGTATAGACTCAGTGGAAAATATCTCCAGAATAAGCAGAGTTTAAAAGCCAAAACATTAGAACTTGCGTTAAAAAAGACTTTTGCATGGATGCAGAGATGATGTAGTTTACTACATTAGTTTTGAGTTGGTTTGCTGAATAAACTGGCAGCTGAGTGTAACCGTTATTACAACACAACCATGGCGTCTAAAACTAGCTTTGTGAGATTTGTAGTGATGGAAGTAAGTACCAGCTTTTCTGTTCTCCCTCCTCCTGTATCTGCTGACAGTGTGATCAAGAAGTCTGGAGTGAACCGGGTCGTCTGGAAGAGGCCGAGGCTGAGTCACAATGGCCCGGTCCGTCGTAGCACTGTCATTGACCAGATACCATTCCTGGCCGTAGCCCGAGCTCTAGGTAGGAATTGCAATCATCACCAAATGGATTAATCCATCCAGTCACCATGAATACTGCTTGTTGAGACCAGGCGTGCCTTCAGCTAAGTTTCTCTTCCCTGGAACAGGTGATCTGTGGAGCTATGACTTCTACAGTGGGGAGTTTGTGGTTTCTCCTGAGCCAGACACCAGTGTGGTGACCCTCGACCCCAGGAAACACCGCTACATCATCCTGGCTAGTGATGGTCTTTGGAACATGGTGCCACCTCAAGAGGCCATCTCCATGTGTCAGAACAACGACGAGGTGATGGTGAGTGTAAACTACATCAGCTTGACTTTTAAATTGTAGCTCAGCCTTTAGCTGTTATCATTTTAGATGGACGGCTTCCTTTCCTACCTGCCTGAATTGCGTTTTGTTGTAGACTAAAGCTTAGAGACGCAGACGTGATTGACATAATCACAGACCCTGTCAGTGTAACAACGTTCTTCAATGTTTCAGGCACCATGTGGGGTATCCAGTGCCCGGCAGCTCGTCAGCCATTCTCTGCTGCGGTGGCGCCAGCGGATGTTGCGTGCTGATAATACCAGTGCCATTGTAATCGCCCTCCAGGAGCCTGGGACCTCCCAGGACACCCTGCACCATGAGGAGGTGCTTCTTGACCTAACCAAGGTGTCCCAGTGTCCTCCCACCTCCATATCCCGTGCTGACACTCCTCTCCTTCAGGTGAGGGCAGGTTGACAAGAAATGCATGGAGAAGACTACAGAACACACTGATAGTGTTTTGGAATTTATTTTCAGAATTTATTCTGCTCCCTGAATTTCCTCTCAGCTCACTTTTGATCTTGAGATTAATGGGGGTTATGGGGGCATGTTTGGGTGATGCCAGCCTGCAGTATGTTTCCGAATTCCCATAGATATCTCTTTTCATTACAGTTTTTGTATTCCCATTTGTCCAAATTAAATCAGTCAAAAGTAAAATATCATAGATCAAAGTACCAGACTGTATTGTGATTTCCCTGACAGTCCTTTGTGCTGCTGTTTGAAAATGTAAGAACTTTCCATCAGCTCCACTTGGCATGAATTGTTAAATGTTATTAAGTAAATGAATGAATCGTCCATCTGCATAAGTGAAGTTCATCATCCCCGCATCTTCTGCTCTGTTCTCTTGCAGCAACCTCCAGAGGAAGACTCTCCCTCTGCTGCGTGCGACCTCCTCCCTGCCCTGGAGCGACGGGATGGACTATCAGGAGGCAAAAGCTTGTACCACATGAATCTGTCTGACCCGTTTACTCTGACTCCACTGTGTCCAAACAGTAGTGCTGAGCTGCCCAGTCAGTCCAGTCCCACTGACAGGACAGCCGGCAGCAGGACACCCAACAGCAAAAGAACTATTGATGGATCACCGTCACTAGGCCATTCGGCTAAGAAAGCCCGGCGCAGGACTGCCGACAGGCCACCCCTGGTCCAACATAACGCAGAGAAGAAGCAGAAGGAGTCCAATAATGTCTCCCCCATTCTTCAGCAGCATAACAAGACCACAGTGTGTGTGTACTGAAACACACACACACATCAGCCTGCTGCCTCCCACTGTCATCCTTGTCTCCAGTGGCATTCCTGTCCCTTATGTTTGCAGTTCTCCTGCACATTCCCACCACTCCTCAAACCAGCCTTGCTCTATGGGTTATGGAAAGACTTGTCTTCATGCTCAGCACCAGTACAATACTCATTTGAAAACTTGAGGGTTTTTTTTTTGTTTGTGTATTTTTTTTTGTTAGAGTGGTCATAAGGCATCTCCAAAAACATCTTGTGTCTTTGTATCAAAATTCCTCTGAAATGCTGATTAAATGTGTCTGTCTTCACCCCTTTCCCCTCCACTTGTAAGAAGTAAGTATGACTAATGATGCTGGTGTAAATATGATACATTTTATAGTTGAGTATTGAGAAGTAAGTCGAACTGTTCATTTAAAACAAATATATATATTTTTTATACATTATTTTATTGTATAATAGTAATACATGAAAATCCCTTTTAGATGAGCTCCACCACAGCTTTCATCTCTCCTCCTCACTCTCTCCAGATACCGTTGTCTTCACACCCTTTGTTAAAGGATATTCTGTATTTTTAATTATTATCATCTTATTTAATCACTGGAGATTTGTCTTGAATATGAAGGTGCTGCTACAGTTACAAGCCAGTTAAGCTACTACATTGTGTACATTGATAGATAAATATACAGTGGGTACAGAAAGTATTCAGAACCACTGAAATTATTCACTCGTTGTTATATTGCAGCCATTTGCTTTCTAGAATTTTCTCCCATCTCCCGACTGCATCTCTGGAGCTCAGCCACAGTGATCTTTGGGTTCTTCTTTACCTCTCTCACCAAGGCTCATCTCCACCGATTGCTCAGTTTGGCCGGACGGCCAGCTCTAGGAAGGGTTCTGGTCGTCCCAAACGTCTTCCATTTAAGGATTATGGAGGCCACTGTGCTCTTAGGAACCTTAAGTGCAGCAGAAATTTTTTTTAATAACCCAGATCTGTGCCTTGCCACAATTCTGTCTCTGAGCTCTTCAGGCAGTTCCTTTGAGCTCATGATTCTCATTTGCTCTGACATGCACTGTGAGCTGTAAGGTCTTATATAGACAGGTGTGTGGCCTTCCTAATCAAGTCCAATCAGTATAATCAAACACAGCTGGACTCCAATGAAGGTGTAGAACCATCTCAAGGATGATCAGAAGAAATGAACAACCAAGTTAAATATATGAGGTTCACAGCAAAGGGTCTGAATACTTATGGCCGTGTGATATTTCAGTTTTTCTTTTTTAATCTGCAAAAATTGCAGCAATTTCTGTGTGTGTGTACATTAATGAGGAAAAAAATGAACTTAAATGATTTTAGCAAATGGCTGCAATATAACAAAGAGTGAAAATTTTAAGGGAGTCTCAATACTTTCTTTACCCACTGTACGTATTAAGTGTTGGTAGCATGTTTTTTGTCTTTTTTTGAGAGTACACATTTGACATGACACATCTGCCCCTGTGAGGTTTCAAATCATGGAACTAGTTTTTGAGTTTGAATTGCACAATCCATCTTAAGGGATAAATCCACTCCCTCAGTCATCTTACGTTGTTGTAATGTGTAATGAAGAATGACAGTTGATTTTATTATTATTTTTTTTTTTTTTTGGTGTGTTCACTTCTCTTGAGTCTGTCCCACACACTAAATTCACTACATCAGGTAGTGAATTTCTTTGTTTCCCAGAATCCTGAGAGATCTCTCCCTCTGCGTTTGGTGAACGTCCAGGTGGATGTAAGACCTGTTGTTTACAGTAGATGTTTATGATTATTTTGTGCCGCTAGACTTCTGTTGTGGCTGCATCAGTGATGTCACCCTGTCTGCTGGCCATACCTGTATGGGAATAGGAACAATGCAACATCACAAGCACATTGGACCGTCTATCCTGCCAACTTATTTGATCTTGTTTTAAGATAACAGCTGTTGTTTCTGTTTCGTTTAGGCTGATTGAGAGGTTTCTATAGCATTATCCTTATTGAAGCCATTGTCCCTCCACCCTGCAGTTGTATTTGTGTTTTTAATGATATATGCGCAAGGCTCATTTGTGAGTAAATACACTCTGCATGGACTTTCTAAAAGAATATTTTGCACTATTACGGTGACCATAATCGTCTTTGAGAAGGGAATTGTTTTGTTGTTGTTTTTCTTTGAAAATGATGTAGTGAGAATTAGATGACACGATGGGAGTCTGAAAGAAACCCGCAGTAAATTTCAGTAAGTTTCAGGACAAGTAACCCGATTATTTTAACATAATTAGAAGGGAATCCTTACTAAGCAGAGTAGAGTTTGTGGAACATGGCTGTGCCCTCTTTTACCTCTGATGGTTTTGTTACATGACAGTGTATGATTCAAATGATGAACATTCACTGCTAGAGAGTAATAATGACCGTCACACAGATAAGACAGATGTCTTAGTCTTTGTAAAACCTTGTTACATGATGATGTGTTTTCACTAAGTTAAGTGCAATTTCTAACTGGAATTTGTAGCATTATGGATTGGTTGAAAAAAAAATATTGTACAATTTTGACAACGTCTGAGAAATGATGATGTTCACATGTGACATGTTCTCTCTGCAAATACAGTCTCTTACTTTACTTGGGATCCCTGTATGATTTTTATATAGTATTTTTGAGAATTCTTATAAATCTTCGTCTACTCATTTACTCTGTTGAATAATGACACGTCTGATTCAGATGGCTGTACTAACAGCAAACAAGTGCATGTGTACAGTGTAAATGTGAAAAACACTTACCTGGAAATGGACATATTTAAATAAAAGCTCCCTGAAGTGAAGTACTTACTGCGCTTTGCAAGATTATAGTTCTTGTTTCTAATACTTTGCACCTGCTTTGTGTTTTTTGCTTGGAATTTATAAAACTATAAAATATAATAGCTCACGATTGTCTTAAGCTGAGGGCATCACTTAAAACTTTAGGGGTTTTGTTTGAATTCTCAAACTTGTTTTCACCATCTCATCGCTCACAAAATTTGCTCCCCTGTTCAATCATTGTGTTGCATAATTATCATAATTATCGAGGCAAAGATACGTTTTTCCACTGGGGTCTTTATCTTAGCAAGATAATACAAACAGGAAACAGAAGTACCACTTGGACAAACCTGTGAAAACACTGGAATGGCCCTTTAAGGCAGGGACCATGCGGATGTTTACAAACGCAGCTTCCGTTGTCTTTTTTTCCAAACGTCAAACGCTGCCACCAGTTATAAGCATTCCAAATATGAGCGTAAAAACTGCCCCGTAATTGACACAAGTATTAGTGGTGATAAAAACCCAGAGACTACATTTACCCAGAAGGTTTTCAGAGAGACAATGCAGCGAGGAAATTCCGCTGTTTCACAATAAAGATTTTATTTTGAAAGCAACTGTAGGAAATCCTAATCCGCACTAGGTTTAACTTCCTGTCAAGCGCGCAAATGTGATTTTTAAGAGCGGGAAGAATCATGGAGGGAGTAAAGTGAAACGAAACAACTTGTGTTCATCACAGTCGGGAGAACTTTTTTTGTGTGTGTGTCAGTTTAACCATGGGATACGTAGCAGTACAGAGTCAAAGTAACCGTGGAAAACTTGGCACTGGCATTAGCTTTTGCTCGGTAGTCAGAAATAATTAAGCTAGCTAACAAGGGACTGTCCCTCAGTTCTCAGGTAGGTGACAACTTCAGCGTTACACTAACAGGCCAAACAGGGACAAATAACAATTGTTGGCAACATGTTGGCAAGTTCTTAACAGTGTGTTAAGTGTTTATCTTGTGAGTTAATGAGTTGCAGTTATTAACGTTAACTAGGGCGTATATGTGGCTGATATTAGGTTAATCAGGTATGTTTCCTGCCTTTTAGAAATATTTGTGTGGAGCAGGGACAGGAACATGGCTTCATCCTCAGTAGAATACACCATTGGAGGGGTGAGGATCAACTTCCCCTGCAAGGCTTACCCATCCCAGCTGGCCATGATGAACTCAGTGAGTAACCACTCGGTAAACTAACCAGTGAAGTGTGCATGCATGTGGGCTCATTATCATTTACTTCAAACACACCATCTCACCCGTGGCACACTTTGGGCCTTGGTAGTGCTACTTTAGGTGTATCTTGGTCAGTATTGGACTCAGTCTTCACACAACCCTGAAAAATGAAACATTGTTTGAAACCTGTGACTCCTGATTCATAATATGTGCAAAGCACTTAAGGATCCACATAACACCGTAACAGCTGTGCACACTGAATTGGTTCAGAGTTGTGGCTGTGGCTGTGACTTTGCCCAAGAAAAAATTTATAAACCAGTTGTACAATTACCTTTGAACTCTTGTAAAAAATGTCTTACTGTCCAAATATTTGTTGTCTGGACTACATGTGTTTCCAAATTGTACGATCACAACTACAAGTACCATACTGTTGATAGATTTGTCTGTCTGGTTGATGATTGGTACATGCAGCCTGTTTGTGCTTTGGAGTGTGTTGTGGGGAGTTGTCTTTAAAGCAATGCATGGAGACGATGCAGATACCCGCAGAATGAAATAAAACCCAGAGCACCTGAAACTGTAAAATACTATATGTCAATAACCGTTAATCACACTTTAAATACTGTAGAGAAGATTTAAATACAAAGGCAGTGAACTGACAGTGTAAATGTGTGTGTACCTTGTCTGTAGATCGTACGAGGGTTGAACAATGGGCAGCACTGTTTGCTGGAGAGTCCTACAGGAAGTGGGAAGAGCTTGGCCTTGCTCTGCTCTGCTCTGGGCTGGCAGAGGGCTCAGTTCGGTAAGTCTGCTATGACTGAGATCAGCTAAACAGAAAGACAAGTAATAAAATCTTATCCGTTCCCATCCCTACCCCGTATTACAGACTGAGAGTGAGTGTCACTGTTATATCTGTGTTTCACCGTGTGACGACAGCTAAACAGAAAGAAGGAGGAGGCCTTGTGGAGGACAAGAGCCACTCAGATAAAAACTCTGAAGACTATAAGAAGCCCAGTATCGCCCCCCTCTGTCAGTGCATGTGCCACAGGAAAGCCAACTGGGCCTCAGCTATAGCAGCAGTCACACCTGCTGTGGTGGACCTCACTGTGTCACCGTGTAAAGAGCCGGCACAGCAGCTGCCTCCAGCACCTCAGCACAGTACGTATCTTTCAGTCCTTCATTTGTTTGTGGTATCATTTAAACACATACTTTATTCCTGAGCATGTCTCTTCCTTGTGGATTACCACTGAGTACAATAGCCACTGATATTTCAAATTAAGAGACATTCTTAAACAAAATGTACACATAGACAGCAGTACCTCAAGAAAATGTCTACATAAAGTAGATACTGCAGCAATCATTAGTTAGAGCCGTAGTTATTTTGTACTTTATATTTGTGATTTGTTTAGGTCATTTTGCAGAGATTTGCTTTATCTTTGAAATGAAAAAGGGCATCCTCTTCAGGATGTGTATATTAATATAACACTGTAATACTGTTGTCTGCTCCTGCTTGGCCACCATATTCAAAAGGTAAAGTCATTTATTTTATGTAGCACATTTCATACACAGCTGCAGTTAAGAGTTCTTTACAAATTGTATAATGAAATTATGAAGACCGGACTTGTGAACAAGAAAAACCACACAACCACAATACAATAATAATAATTAAAACACATTAAAACATTAAATGAGATGCTCCCCATGGTGCTGAGGCAGGCGGAGGGCACAGGATACAAGAGGTATACAAGAGGTGATGAGGCTGTGGACAAGGACAGAAGTGGTATGTTCGGTGAGGGAGGGGGCGAAGACAATTGATGCAGACCGGATAATAAATATCCTTAAGAAACATGCACCATAGAAATGTCACCTTTAGGTGTATGGACACAATCTTCTGTCATGCTGTGTCTAGTCTTATATTGCAATGTTGACATATGTTTCTCAAAACTCAGTTGAGAAACTATCAGAGATAAACTAACTGGAGATGGGAATATTTTTTGTTTTTAGGCTAATCCAGTGAATTAAATACCTGGCAAATCAGGGTGCTTCATCACTTTGATGCAACAATCCTGTAAATCCAATGAAGTGATCCTAAGAATTGAGCATAAGATTGAACATTGAACATGCAGTCACCTATTGCAGCAGTAGCTACCTCAGAAGGGGCAGTGTGTAGCTGACTATATGTTCATATGTCCTTTTGTTTTTTGTTATAGGTCTTCTTACAGGTTCTAAAGAGGTTCTCAAGAGACTGAACATGTTATTTTTTATTTTAGAGAAGGCCTCTTCAGAGTGCTACAGCAGCATTTTCCTCCATTGTCCTAACTTTGGTGTAAACATTGTTGAGTCAGTGCAGTGACATCTCACATATCAAGTTTGGTGAATCATTCTATGAATCATTACACCATTACTCACCAAGTAACCCATTTACATTTGCTTAAAACAACTAAGATATTTACAGGTTAGTAGAACAATGTTGCAGAGGCGAGTCAGGACTGATGACTTCAGCCCTTCAAATATTTTGATATTTTAGACCAGTTTCAATGTCTTTGCGTGGTCTAATTGTTCTCTTGCCTGTTTCAAATTGTATATCCTGTCCACAGAATTAAGAGAAGACAATGTCCGGCTTTGACTATTGTTACATACATAAGATTTAGCTGAATGTTAACCAGCGCTAAACCATGTTCACCCTTAATTTTGAATTCTGTGTGTCATCCAAACATTTTTCTTTTTTTTTCTTTAGCCCTGTTAGAAGAAGAGGCGCTGCCCAAGAAACAGTCTATAGCCTCTCGTCTGTCTGAGAAGTTCCAGGCTTCCCTCAGCTCTGGCTGCGAGAATGACAGCGACTTTCAGCCGGAAAAAAAACGCATTCGCACTTCTGAGAACAAGGTAGATTAGATATAGGTGCTTTGTATATACTGTGTTACATTTATCCTGAATTTACTGTATATTACATTTGCAAGGGGGATCTATAAAATTCTTGTACTCATGACATAAAACCAAAGAACCGTAATATCTCCAGTGATGAAGTCACATTGTTCTAAGTAGTAGTAGAGTAGTTGAAGTTAGAATTTGATGACAGTGTAACTGAGATATAGGTGAATCAATGTGCAATACACAGTATTACTGTCAGGCAGTGACATAAAATGGATAACTGTGTACATGAAGGAAAAGATGGATTGTTTCTTAAGACAAACTGCAGTATATTGCTGAATGGATTCGCTTCTTTTCCTGTGGTCAGTAGCTGGTGACTAAACGAGGACGTGCTCAGCTGCTGAGACATCACACAGAGTGGGAGACTCACAACACGTTCCACACCTAAAGGCTGTGAAAGCATTTTTTTCAAGCAAATGTCAAAACAGGGAAATGTATTAGTTCTTCACTTTACCGTATTGGTAGATTGAATCCCTACTTAGCAAAGTTAATTGTTTACATTGTGAAACTGCACTTTATTTATGTCAGTGAGAGAGCGTTTTAAATAAAGGGGATGTGGGTAAACATTTCCTCTAGACATGATGCTTGGAATTGCCCTTCTACCCCAACCGGTCTGGTTTTGACAAGCTCTAGCAGCTCTAGCAAAAGTCCTAGTTGTTCCAGACTTCTTCCATTTAGGAATTATGGAGGCCACTGTGTTTTATTTTCAAACATCAATTGCGCTGCAGGCCGCTCCTTCGACCTCTTGGCTTGGTTTTTACGCTGATTTACACTGTCAGCTGTGAGACTTTATGCAGACAGGCGTGTGCCTTTCCAGATCATGTCCAGTCAAATTGAAAATGTGGAAAAAGTGAAGCGGTATTAAAAACTTTCTTCACGCACTCAGAAAATACTGAGTTAGTAGTAAAGTTTCTGTGTTCCTTCTTCAGGCCCGGAAAAAGCAGCGTCTGGAGAAGGGAGTGATATTTATCGATGATGAGCTGGACCTGCCAAATGAGCCCTCAGGTCCGAGTTGGGCCACAGAGCCAAACAGTTCTGCAGCCAGTGTGTCCTCGACATGCAGTGTGAGTATATTACAGACAGCAATGCGCATTGAGCATGGTCATATGGTTTTATTGACACATGGGGGCAAAGTTGTCTGTTTAAACATTAGTCACTGTGGACCACCTTTGATTTGGCTTATGTGATACAGTTGAATTAAATACCTTAATATATGGGCAGCATCAGAATATGCAGGCACAGTCCGCCTGCATTATCCACATGTTCTCCAGAAAGAATACTGGATCCCAGTTCATGTGGACTGGAAGCCAGTTTTTAACCAAATTAAATATGTTATTTTAGAAATATTAAATATTAATGGAAAATATTCATTATCAGCATCTTTGATACACAATATTATGATAGTTATGTACTCTGAATCATGGGAAAGGACACCAAGCCAGCTCATCCCCCTAAACTCCATATAAGCAAAATCTAAACTAGACTGAACCAAACAAAAACCGATAACTGGACTACCAGACTGGTTTCACCATTTCAGCTGTAAGTTCACAATCACCATTCACTACCACCACTGGGTGGTGTTATGCTCCACTGAATGGATCAAGGCCTAAAGTTTAAAACAGGTAGAGGCTTTAAATGAGGCAAAAGAAGCACAGTGTTTAAGAAAACATGAATTAACTGCAGTGTTCAGATTTAGGAAACAGATGTATATGTGTGAACAAGGGTTTGTGTATATCCACACAGGTCTTACAGTTTAATTTGACTTGAATTATTGTGATGGTTTTTACTCATATAATCATTTTCATTTATATTAAGTCAAATGATCTGCAAGTGGTTCATTAAGAGCTTTTTCAAGACTGACTCCTCTTTGGCCCCTGTGGAGACATTTAACACAAAATAGTAAAATGCAAAACCAACTGTATAGTAAAATTCATATGCACCACAGAATTAGAACCACATATTACAGGAACTGTAATGATAGTTTAATTTCCCTCAAACTCAAGAGGACCGGTCCACAGTCACAGGAAGGGCAGAGGCACATTCCCTCATCTTTGTGCCATAAAAACTTATTGACATTTCAGCTTGCCACATTTCTGCTGTAAATGCTGGTCACTGGAAAGAGAAATGCTAACATACAGGAACAAAGGGAGCATTGTACATCACTGTATATTGCATTTGCTGTATTATTAATGAAAAAAAAATCATATTTCTGTTAAAGAGGGTATAGAAAATATTAGAAACACCTCTGTGTAACCATAAACTTCAGCTGCACCCCAAACTACAGCCTCCGTCGTGATCATAAAACATACAGCGCTGTTTTAAAAGTTTCAAAGTAACCATACAGATGTGTAACAGTTTTCGCCACGGTAAGTAAAGTGAGGATGCTTTCAGGAATTAGGCCATGAATATGATATATTTATATCATAATATTTATGAATAAACTTCATACAAAGTGCAGGAAACAGAAAAAGTCTAAGTCAGATCAGTATTTGCTGTGGCCAACTTGGTTCACTTAGTTTTTCAAAGTATTTAGCGGGTAGGTTGTTCAGAGCATCTCTGAGGACTTGCCACAGTTCTCCTGTGGATTCAGGCTGCCTCTGTCTTCTGTCTCTTCATGTGATCCCAGGCTGACTCCATGATGTTTGGATCTGGGCTCTGTGGAGGCCAGACTATCAGTTGGTGGACTCCTTGTTCTTCTTGTCTCTGAAGATAGTTCTTTATGACTCTGGCTGTGTGTTTGGGCTTGTGATCACGCTGCAGAATGAATTTCAGACTCCTTCCTGATGGTGTTGAGTGACGGAAAAGAATCTGAGCATCTTCTTTAAACATTTGCACAATACTAAATATAACCTGCATGAAGATAGGATTTTGTTCATTATTGATTAATCTGGCAGTTATATTGTTGATTAACTAATTATTAATTGAAGATTTGGGATTTTTAAAAAATTCCCATTATAATTTCCAAGAGGTCAAGGTGACACCTTCAGGTTTCTTTTTTTTTATCCTCCCATCAGTCCAAAACTCAAACATATACACACTATATACGTGTGTGTGTATATATATGTTCATATATAGTAATGAAAAGTAGCAAATCCTCACTTTTGAAAAGCTGGTTTAGCATTTTTGCTGGAGAACTTGCTGAAACTATTAATTGATTATCAAATTAGAATCTTATATATTTACTGTAGATCCAGTATTCAGTTAATTGACTAGTTGTTTCCTTTCTAGATTTATTGCAGGGCCGTTGTATCAGATTAGACTATGTTAGCTTTTGCGAGGTGAAGCTAATAAATAGACCACAGAAAAATTAACCATGTTTGTCACACAGATGTTGATGATTTCGTAGCTCAAAACATTTAGGATGAATCATTTCCTGCTGCAAGTTGAAGGTTTTTGGGTGTTAACATGAAAAAGTAGAGCATCTTGTGTCAACCCACTGCCGCAGTAAGAAGCAACCAAAGCAGGTGCATCAAGTAACACCGTGTTCTTAAAGGTATCAAGATGCTGTTTCTGGTGAATAATCCATGTTCCTGGGTTCTCTGCAGGTCCCAAAGACCAACAGGTTACGATAATCATTAGACATGCTCAACCACAAAACGCTGTCGCAAATCTCACAGGAATGGTTGAACTCTCACAACTGCGTCTAAACCTGCCACAGGTGTGTGGCTTGGATTTAGAGCTGCGGATGATGGGAGGTGGAAAAAGAGGAGGAGGGAAAGTGAAGTCGAAAAAGCGCGTCCGTCTCTGGTTTCCCTGCAGCTACATGACCCGGGCTCTTTTGTCCTGTGAGCGCTGACTGATGGCCTGAATGGGGCCCTTTGAAGCAAGCTCCAGTTTTAATTAAGAGGGTTTGCCTCGCCTGGGCCGCTGATCTGTGAAAGCCACGGGGATAAATATTGAATGGGGTTCACCCGCTGGTTACTGCGCCCGAGGGATAAACAGGTGCTTTGGAGGGCAGATATTTGCCACGGTCCCTCCCTGCACAGTGTGGTCATATCAGGAGGAGGGGGTGTTCGGTGTCATGTCTTCTGAGGTATTGGCTATTGAAGCCCACCCTTATTGGAATGAATTCCAAGCCCTTGAAAGCTGTGGAATGAGGAGCAAATTGGCGTCCAGCTAGAGGCGCCAGTGATACCTAAGTGATCTACTGCCTGCGGCCCCTCAGTGCCCTCTGACTGGCCCCCTGGAGTGTGAGATTTCCATCTATCAGGTGTTGGCAGGGAGTATAGCAACAGAAACCTACCTCTGAATATTCGGAGGTGTTCAGTAACACCACTGACCTCTGTTCTGTCAATTCAAGAGAGCTTTAGCCACTGCATACACTTACACCTGACAGTGTATGTATACCAGGAAATGTAGCATAGCTGAAGGAACTTAGTAAACCTAAAGAAAAATAGTCTACCTGTACTAAGTAAACATAATATATTTGAAGAAATGTAGTCAAACTAAAGAAACTTAGTTTACCTTTACTGTACAGTGTACCTGTAGATGCCACGTTAATAAGAAAACAGTCCCCTCACCTAACATGCTGTTTGGGAGACAAAGCAAAGGCATTGTCATTGCCAGCAAGCACCCAAGGAGCAACACCAGTGAAACTGTTCTGCGCTGAAAGAACCAGTATGTTCTTGTTGCGAGCAGAGCTGGTGTCCTGTTTGCCCCCTTTTGCCAGTTATCTGCATTCCTTTCTAGGGGGTGTCTGCTCTGGGCTGTGGGGCCAAGCTTGAAACCTTGTTGTCCTGGCATCTCTGGAGGCAGGCGCGTAAAAGGATACTCTTGTGTCAGCTGTTTCCTGCTGCAGCTTTTGACAAGGGCCTCTATTCATCAGCAAGCCCTTCTACTCTGCCCCAGCCCACCCCTCCTCCCCTCTCTTTGCCAATGAATAAGTAATTATTGGCCATCTTGGGGCAGGATATTTGGATGGCTCTATTTAATGTGGCAGCAGCAGGTAAGGTGATCGGGCCCAGGGCCCAGGCTGTGAAGCGTAACTGTTCCAGAGGAGAAAGGTAACTTGAACTGGTGTTGGGGCCCTACAGCACCTCTGTTTATTTTTCACATGGGCTCAGGGCTCGTTATCCCTCTTAACTCTGAGAGATGGCTCTCTAAGGGCTTTCTCTGGCCTGTACTCCATCACACATTGTAATATTTGATGGGCAAACATGCTTGGAAAATCTGAGCTGGCAGGTAACTCGAGCTACTCATCTGTCATCAGAAGTGCTACCTCCTGATCTCCATCGTAAGTTGCGATGCGTGACGACACATACCATTCATTCTTACCTGAAACCATTCAGCTAATTTGTCAGAGAATTTAGGGATAAACCTTTTTTTTTCCAAGCATGTGTATGATGTTTATTCAGTATTAACAACAGTATGATAATCTCTGAAGAAAGAAGCCAGAACATTTTACAAAAGTCCAAAGATAATACCATGCAGTGGACAAGGCGTGCATATCAATGTTAACCTCATGGTCTGATTTCATTCACTGTTCAAAAGATGAGATTTCATCTTGTTGCAATTTGTGTATATTGATATTGCAATATCAGTATACACATGGGTGACAAAGGAAAAACCAAAAACCATAGTGTCTTGGTAAGGTCCTGGGCCACCACCTGCTCCCACAACAGCTTCAGTGTGTCTTCACGAGGGCCCAAACTATGCCAGCAAATGTCCCCCACATAGAATAACAGAGCCACCAGGTCCCTTCACTGTATGGGTCAAGCATTCATACCATTCTCTTGGTGTACACCACGCATCCACTGGTCCATATCTCTGTGGGCCAGTTTGGTCTCTGCACCACTGAACTCTCAGATGTTCCTTCATCTTTGTACTGAGGGCTTCATGCTCTGCAGTCCTACTGTAACATCCCTCTGTGTGTGACTGTGGATGAACTGTTGTCGCTGACACAGTCTGATTACATCCTGCAGTCACATTCTCAGAGAGCATCACGCTCATCAGCTGAGCTCTGTGGATCACAGTCTGACCCTGTTCACTGACGTCTTCCCCATAGATCTAAATGCGGATGTCACTGTAATCATTGTTCATATGGAAACACTAGCTAAGAGAGCAGTCAAATACATTAGGCAAAATAATGATGAGATCAAAGTTCCGATATGAAGCTCATGAGCTGTGGAGCTTAATGAATCTGGGTATTTTGCTGACCAGAAACCTGATTCAAAATTCAATCAGCTGTCAGAACTTAACCCTACCTGTACACCATTTCGCTAAGAATACTTTGACATAACTTTAAAGAGAGTTTATTTCTTTAAGCATGTAATATATTATTATTTTTATTTTATTATATGTTGTTGCTTTATTTTTTTACAGAAAGGCACTGTTTACCGTTATTTACACTCAATTAAGGGCAGATTTATTTTGAAAAATGAAATTAATGAACTCCAATAATGTTATATAATAAATACAGTTTGTAAAATATATATTTATAGATAAATTACTTCTAGCATTACTACTGCCGCTACTACTACTGATATATACATTTATTGTTATAATGGTAACGATTAAACTTTATACTTCCAGTTCTGGATTTGAGAAGCCTGTGTGTAGATGATGTATGTGAGCCACTGAATGGTCAAAGAGTACACCACTTAAAAGAGCTCAACACATAAGCAGGATCAGTTTCATAAGTGGTACCGGCTACACTTCACCTGTGAGCGGGGGGGGGGAAAAAAAGGATCCACCACGTCACTGGATGGCTAATTATGAAGCAGCTACATTTTCCCAGCTGCCACAATGGTGGCCTATCAGCTTTCAGTGCCAGGAAAGGTCACCTGGTGCAGAGAGGGACAGGACACCTCGTGTATGGATACAAATCCTTTATAGTTTTCCATGTGTTTTTCAAAAGAGCGTACAAGACAGTTTGTCAAAAAGGCTGTTGAGACAATGGATAATGGTTCTGAGTCGGTAACAAGCTCTGTATGCTGTGCAGTTATGTGTAAGCTTTGTGGTTTACCATTAAGAATATTAAGAAAATAAGTAACAATAGATGGCCAGCCAGCCTTATCATTCATTTAAACCATGCACTATGCGTACTTTTGTGTTGGTGTAGCCATGGTGGTGTGGTAGGGTTGATACATGCCTACAGATGTGACACAAGCACAACAACAGTTTATTAATAGGCAGCAACTTCTTCATGGTATCCATAATAACTGATCAAAGCTCCCAGTGTGGCAATGTGACCAAAACACCAAAATCTCTCACCCAGCATCGTGAAATATATTAAGCCACCATTTGTTTCTTTTTCTCCATCCCAGTCCCCAGAACCCTGCTCCTGGTGCCTGTGTGCCTCAGCCAAAGAGTGTGTGAAGGACCAAAGCAAAGAAGGCAAAAAGAAGATTCCCAAGATCTTCTTTGGCACTCGTACACATAAACAGATAACTCAGATTGCCCACGAGCTGAAACGCACCGTTTACTCCAACGTGCCGATGACCATCTTATCCAGTAGAGATCACACCTGTGTCAACCCGGAAGTGGCGCGTCACTCCAACCGCAATGAGCGCTGCAAGGACCTGCTGGACGCCAAGGATGTGAGGATGAACACTGACACACACACACACACATATTCACACAGAATTCCTTATTACTCACATAAATAACAGAAATGGATCTTTTTGTAGGGTTTAAAGGTAGCAGCCGTGGTCAACTTGCATACATACGGGTTGACAGTCTAATGCTTTTCCTGCAGTACTATATCTCTAAAGCTTGACCTTGCACTGCACTCCCTTAGTCCTGTAGAGTACAACTGTTAAAGAGATTGCTCTCTAGAGTCAAGAGGCACACTACAAACCTCATGAGCTCATTAAACCCCCCACATTTGTCTGCACCCTCATGGAATTAAACTTGTATCCACTTTTTACACAAGCTCCTGCATTACAACATAAAAGAGACACAATTTTTTTTTTTTTTTTTTTTTAACCCATCCCACACACTCTGTTCTATGAATAAAACTTTGCTGCACAGTTCGGTCACCTTGTGCCACAGACCCAAAGGTAACTACTGCCGGACAATATTCCTTCAATATAATATAATATAATATAATATAATATAATATAATATAATATAATATAATATAATATAATATAATATAATATAATAGCAGCAATTACAATTCTACATTATCCACAATTGGTCCATCAGGGTCTTTTTTAACACACTAAATGTCAGCAACCATTGAGCTTTTTCTTTTTTTTAGAAACATGAGACACTTGTAACACCTCATACTGTCCTAAAGCTGAGACTCCTACTGTAATGCCGACAATTAAGCTGTCATTGGAGGTGTTTGCCTTCATGGCAATTGTCTGACTTTGTCATATGAAGTAGCTGGCCCAGTTATAACCCCTCACTGGAGTGGGTGTCATTGATGCTCTTGTGTCTTCATCACCTCAGGGTGTAGTCTAGTCAGTGTCAGATTACCATGCTGCACAGACACAAAGTGACTCAAACACAAATACATACACTGATAAGCTGAAGGTACCTTCAGTCAAAACACCTGCCTTACAATTTCACTTTGCTGTAAGCTGTCCTGACTCCTCTGAATGAGACTGTGCTGGTCGTTAATGCCCCCCCCCCCAAACTCAACTCCCCTTACACTGAGCAGACAGGGTTCAGTGTCAGCAAGGTGTCCAAGTTTAGCACATCATTGTGACAAGTAGACCATTTCATTCAGAGATTATTATTGTGTCTGGAGGTTACCGAGTCCACCGGTGTACAGCATTTTGTGTGACAGCGTCACCTCAAGCTGTTCGATTCATAAAGAGCAGGGTGGGACTCGTAAAGCAGGCACCTCTTCTGACAGAGTAATTGGGGCTTGGTACATGAGATGCTGCCTCTTTACACATCTGCATCTCAATGTCAGGACATGTAAACTACAACAGCTAAGAACATCTTAGTCCCAGGGACTCGTTCCTCAAAAACCCAAGACAATGGCTGCATGTTGTTATGTTTTGTTGTGTTACTTTTTGTTAGGTACCTGCATCCAAGTCATTGAATGCTGATGACTTAAAGTGGTGGATTTCTAGTACTTAACAGACAAACTTCCTCTGTACATCACATGTTCCAAAAGCTGCTATAAAACAAAGTTTATTACAATTATTAGTTCATGATTATACTTTGGTCTAATTCTATCCATTCTCTGTTGTATATTATAGGGTAGGTCATGCCGCTTCTACCACAGTGTCCAGAGAATGCGGGACCAGTACACACTACAACATGTGCATGGACTACATCAAGCCTGGGACATTGAGGACCTGGTCACGCTGGGCAAGCGGCTACGCTCTTGCTCTTACTATGCTGCCCGTGAACTTATGCAGGGCGCCTCAATCATCTTCTGCCCATATAACTACCTGCTGGACCCAATGATCAGAGAGAGTGTGAGTAGAGTTTAGTCTAGAGGGAGCAACAGATCAGATATGGCGTGCAGTGTCAGTGAATTTACCACTTCTCTTTTCTCCGTCTTTGTCTCTGTTTTCACTGTCCATCATCACCAGATGGAGATCAACCTGGCAGACCAGATCTTGGTGCTGGATGAAGCCCACAACATTGAGGACTGTGCAAGGGAGAGTGCCAGCTTCACGTTAGACCATAACAGTCTGCTGATGTCCAGGAATGAGCTGGATGGCATGGTCAGCAGCAACATCAGACGCTCCAAGCATGAACCGCTCAGAGACTTCTGCTACAGCCTGAGCAAGTCAGTCACTTAGGCATCTCAGCTGTGCACATCTGTGGTTTTCATAATGTCAGTAGATATTGATTCAGGATGTCTGTTTGTGTAGCTGGATCCAGGAGAGCCAAGGCCTGATGAGCGAAAGAGGATACGAGACAGCAAGCAAAGTCTGGAATGGGAAGGAAATACTCGACATCTTTCACAGCCTGGGCATCACTGCGGGTACCTTTAATATTCTGAAGGTACACCAAATATCTCTGCTTTAATTGTAGACATCCCATCATGAGCTCATTATTTTCTATTGATTTGATTCACACTGCGAGTTTTGCTATTATCATTAGCATCTAGCATCTCCACTTAACTGAAACATTGACCTAGTTCAAATGTCCAGTCTAACCCTTAAGCAGTGAACTCTCACAGATTTTGATTGACACAAACCGTGTGATCAGACCCAGAGGGCAGTTTACTGACCAGAGAAATGCATGGTAACGTTCAGGTATGGAATCATACGTCAGATATCATATGGTCCAGAATGCATCGGCGCGCCTGGTTTTCGATCAGCTTAAAAGGGCACACGTCACTCCGCTGCTCGTTGACCTCCATGGCCGCTTGAATCAAATTCAAGTCACTAATTCTTGCCTACAGTGTGACTCCTCCGTCTGCATCCATCTACTTGAACTCAGTCATACAAGCTTATGCTCCTTCTCGGCCACCGCTTTCCTCCAAGGAACGTCTGGCATTGACATCCCTGCATACGAGGCAGTCACGGTCCAGACTGTTCTTGTTTGTGGTTCCCCAGTGGTGGAACAAGCTACCAGTTGCTATCAGAGCCGGGGCATCCCTCTTTAGCATCAAGAATCAAGAAATCTTGAAAAACAGTATGGTCTCATTTATTTATGGGAAATGTGTGTTTGCATGTTCTGTAACAATTAACAGCTCTGTTTCATTCTCATATATGTCGCCCACTGTCTTTCTGTGTGACAGCAAAACTTGGCAGCAGTGCTGGAGAAGGAGGAGTGTACTGGCTTGGTTAATGGTAAAGAGGACATGGTGCTGGTCCCAACCATCAGCTCAGCTACCTCCACTGTCCTCAAAAGCCTCTTCATGGTTCTGGATTTCCTCTACAGGGACAACTGCAGGTCAGAGACAGCCCAAACAAGTCAGCTAAATCCTCAGTCATGCTAGTCCCTCAGATGAACTATTGTATTTAGTATAAAATTGAACAGTCTTTTGGTTGCTCTCCATGTGTCTGTAGGTTTGCTGAAGATTACCGAGTCGCTCTGCAGAAGAGCTACGCTTGGACAAACCAGGCCCCGCCTGACATCCCTGATTCTCAAGGCTTTTTTGTCCGACCACGCCACAGACAGCGACAGAGCATCCGAGTCAAGACAGAAGTGTTGACACTCAGTTTCTGGTGCCTTAACCCTGCCGTGGTAAGAGGTTAGATGTGCAGACCCCTTGACATTAAGGTTACATGCCAAGTGCTGGTGAAAGACTGTGTGTCGTAGGAAAAATTAAACGATAAAGACTATTTATTTTTATAGTAAATATAATGAAACCCCTCAGAGGTTCATTGTGTCTCTTTCTGTGTCTCCCAGGCTTTCTCTGACTTGAGCGGGTCGGTGCACAGTATTGTGCTGACATCAGGAACCCTGTCACCCATGGGCTCCTTCTCCTCTGAACTTGGGGTGAAATTCTCCATTCAGCTCGAGGCCAATCATGTGATCAACAAGTCCCAGGTCGGTTGTCCTGTGTCATACTGCGGGGGTGCTTAATCCATGAATATACTGACTATAGTCACAGTTAGGGTGTATCAAACCGTCTGTCCCTGACATTGCTCCACATCTGTCACAGCGCCACTCTTGTCCAGCAGATGTCACTGTCTAACTGCTTGATTGCACTTAAACTCATCTGAAGTCCTGACTAATGCAGTTGTTGCAGGGGTTTTACAGTCTAGGGAAAATACTGAGTTGGCAGGTTTGCAATAATCCCCACATTTAAATCACTTGGGCTGACTAATGTTAAAGGTGACATGGCATATGGTACAACTGCTGGGTTGGACTCAAAAGGACCTGAGAATCCAGACAAGCGAACCTTCAACTTGAACACTATTCAGCAGCGGCAGTGCACATTAGAAATAAAACAATGTGTTTTTGAAAAGGCTTATAATGACACCAGGAAGTATTTGTCTTTGGGTCTTATGATAACAAAGATTCCAAGAATCCAATGGGATCATATACAGATGTATTTCTTATTTTATATGAAATATATTGGTGATATCAGCCTCAGATTTCTAACGGCCTCTCTCCAGGTTTGGGTGGGTACTGTTGGTGCTGGACCCCAAGGTAGAAAACTGTGTGCCACCTTCCAACATACTGAAACGTACGCCTTCCAGGACGAGGTGGGTGCCCTGCTGCTCCATGTGTGCCAGGTCGTGGCCAAGGGCGTGCTCTGCTTTTTGCCTTCTTACAAGGTAAATATACCACAAAAACACGCTCTACTGAAACAGGAAACAGGCTGGGAAATTACTGGTGGAATGAGAGATTGCTAAGAATCAGTCTGTCACGTGAACCATCACCGCTACATGTGTTGGCACTTTCAGAATTACAATGCTGAGCTATTTTGGGTGTCCTGTACAGAACAGGAGACTGTTCTGGCTCACATCCTAGTCCTTTGTACATTTTTATTTTTATGTTCACTGAGTAGAAAATCCTAGATACTGTGATGGAAATACAAAAAGAAAAACATCATTTGTTGCTTTGATCTTTGATTTGTTGATTCAAATCTGCTGTAGCTTCGAGACTCTAGTTTGGGGGTGTTGTATTGGAATGAATTCCATTGTTTTGAAGAGGTAGTGGGTTGTTTGCTGTTGTAATGCAAATTTAAAATTTCACATTTCACCACTGGGTGGAGCTGGAGACCACAAACTGGAGTCATGTCCAGCGCTTTTGATGTTCGAAGGTATTTGTATTAACTTAAGTCGTGCAAAGCAAAGCAACACAAAGCCTCCACTGGATTCCAGTGGATCCCACTGCTAAGAAGCAGCCGCTGGCGGTGTCACATGTTACAATAGATCACCACTAATCAATAGAGGCACTTGTCAGGTTCTTGTTGAATGCCGTCATCCTCACAGAACTGTATCTTCTTTCAGTTAATGAGGGCGCTTCTGAGAGCACACTCGTAGACACTTTGTCCCCCTTTGTTTGTTATGCGTTTTTGTTCATGAATAATTAACGTCCACTGCAGCTCACTTGTCACATTAGCTTACAAAGGGGGCAAGTGGTTTTCATTTATCATTGTGTGTGTTTTGTCCACATTCCACATGTTACATGTGACTTTGGTCATTAGCAGGTTTTGACATTTAGCATGCTTCTTACTGTGGGGAAACTTAATTTATATAGTAATGCAGTGGTTCCCATTGTTACTTGAATAGTTGTTGGTGCTAAAAAGAATGTTTGATAAATGTTATTTGTGTTGATTATTTTCTTCTTCCCTATATTCGTGATCTCGTGATCCCTCAGATTTGTGTTGTGGGTGTTTACCACCATATTGGGAACCACTGTCATAAGTTTTTGCCTTTGGCATATTTTCATAGTCCGTGTTTGACGTGCATTTCAACATGTCGCATGCGGCGGCCGTTGGTTTGATTTCTCTGCAGTCCTTGTTTGCTTGCTATCCAGTTGCGTTCTCTAAACAGCTGATGACACCGCTGTCCAAACTGTAAGGGGAAAGCCAAGACTCTGGGCCTTGTTGTTTTCTCATTTTACCTTCCTTTTTTGTCAGCCTCCGATGCCAGCCGAGGAGCGACTGTGAGCTGTGGGATGTTTTTTTTTTATTATTGATAGCCGTGTAGGAGTCTTCTATCTCTTTCTATGCTGATGCATAAATATTTAATCTGCAGTCAGCTCTTAAAGATGAGGAGATGAGGGGGATATGAAGGGCTGGGGTATTAATTGGAGCCCATGGAGGCCTCATTGGTGCCGCTGAGTCCCGTCTGCTCTGTGATCTGTGTGTTTGTGTGTGTGGAGACTACACAGAGAGGATAGGTCATCTCCAGACATCCCTGTTCACTGTGTCTAGGTGATGGCTATCAGCCCCCTCATACACAGCTGGTTTTGTGGTAGACAGAGGGAGCAGTGAGGCGAACAGGCATGCGGGGTCAAAGACGTGTCCCTTAAAGCTCTGTTCGCTACCTTCAAATACACAAAGTCAAAAATACATCACACACTGGCACTGCTCTGGCACTGTTTACATGAAGCTGAATTATCTTTTTATGCTGGATGCAATCAGAAAAAAAAAAAACTACAACATAATGAATAAATGAACTAAAATTTGACTTTTGTTGTCTGTCTTTGAGTTGGGGTTGAGAAAATGAATTGTGTTTGTTTCTGTCGCTGTGGTTGTCATTTCCCAGCAAAAGCCATTGGTTCACTGCAGTGAAATGAACGCAAAGAAACTCATGAGAGTGTTGGGCATTAACAGACAGCTCAGTACATTTCTTTTTTTTTAAGATGCATGGGCACACAAAGTACGCCTGTAATCATGGCCTCTCACACGCACACACAACGTTTCCTGCACCGGTGCTGTGGTTTTGTAGCACTTTAGCCTCAACATCCCTCCAGTTAATGCCCATTAAAACCACAGCGGGCGCTGCCGTCTGGTCCCAGTCGCCAAAGGAACGGACCAATGCTCCACAGGAGGTGGGGGGAAGGGTGGGGGGGCTGATGGTTTATTTAAAAAAAAAAACAAAAAAAACAGGGTTTTGCAGAAGTGGCAGCAAAAGATGGCAGGGTCTACAAGATGCTTTTAAAGGAGATTGAGATAAGGGCCATTAGGTGATGTCGCCTCACTGTCTGTGTGAAGACGCACCCAGTGCTGGCGCCTGGGCTCTGCCTAGCGTGTGTCATATTAAAGTCAAAGCGGACCTCAGGGTGAACACCCACCAGCACGCACCGTCCTCGGGCAGCTCGGGGCTATCGAAGCACCAATCACACAGCTCCAGAAGTACCGTTATCTCAAAGTGAGACTGCTTCTGTCTGTGTCTGGGAGCATATTAGATTGTGTGGCCTATTCCCTTCTGATTTCTGCTAGAGCCGAGGTGATGTTTTATATGGGTTTTTACAGTGGAAACTTGGGGGTTACTGCTGTTTGACTGCGGAGGGGCTTTTTGGACAGGCTCACATTTTCAGTGCTCTCTGGTCGAGCACATTTTTCAGTGTGTTGTATCTTGACAGACTAACACATGGTTGTTTTTGTTCTTTTTACTGGATTTTTTGGCAATAAGAAAAATATAGAATATTGCCAGGGAAGTTATTACAAATGTTTTCTTTGTTAAAACACATTAACCACCAGTTTTTGTTTTATAAAAACATGACTTTGTTAAATCATGTGGCCGATAGACAAGTAAATTTTATTTATATAGCACCAGATAATAACAGACGTTATCATGGGGCATTTTTTACATAGAGCAGGTCTAGACCGTACTCTTTACAATATACTACACTAACATTAACACTCCGTATTTTTACCAATTTATCTGACACTTATCACAGCTACACAATTGACTATTTATATTAAATGAATAGGTGAGAGACACCTCAGAACATTTTTAAAGTAAAGTAAATAAAGTCATATCAGTGTCCGTCTTCCTCTCTGGGAAGCAGGAAGTGTTTTTGCAGCGTTCCGTTGTCATCACCAGTATGGCCGGGGATACGCAGAGCAGAAGACGTGGCGAAGAGTGGCAGGCCAGAGGTGGCAGGTGGCTTCTTGCCACCGGTCTTGGCGTGATGGTCGCTGTGATATTTTGGGACTGAATAATTTACGCCGCAACAACACGTCTCCCCTCGCCACTGCGAAATGTGGCTCCTGGCTGCATGTTTCATTAATGCCGTCGCCTCCAAACCCCTTCCATAATTCAGCAGGCACTAGAGGAGCTGCAATGTGTCGCCACACAGCTCACTGACACCGGGGACACAAGGAAGGAGATAGAGAGGCCGGATGCAGAGGAGGTGAAAGATGGGCAGATAGTAACTGGGGGGAGAGGGGAGGTGTAAAAGTGCGAGAAAGACTACAGTTCACTGCTTCTATCTGGTTGTTTCACCACCCTGTCCCAATTGGCAGAAGGATCTGGCCCACTTTACCATGTCACCAGCAGAGGCTTAGCATTGCACGTACCATGCCTAGAAAGGACAATAAATTATTCACACTTTGTTGTGCCCTCTTATGTGCTAAATACTGCTCGTTGCCTTTTGTGTTGCCTTGTAGCTAAGCTTCTGTAAGACGTCTTATTAAAGTCTAAGAGTGAAGGGCAATAAATAAATTCACTTTTCACTGACAACTTTCTTTTGAAGATGAGAAGACCTATGTCCTATGATTCAGAGAGACACTGAAGTTCTGTGAAGCTAAAAGAAAAGTCTTAGTGTCGTATTCATCTCAGACAAGTGAAGGTAACTGTGCTATGATACAGTTTTCCTATAAAATAAAAGGTGTAATTTTAAAAAAAAAAAAACCTTCTACATTCATAAATAAATGACACGTTTTTGCTATTTTCATACGTCTTTGGTGTATGCTCTTGAAATTATGCAAAGAGGTGTGTAGTTGAGCCAGTAGATTGACATGTTATAGTGCAGCCCGGTCTGCCAGCTAAACACCAGGTCCCTATCAGATGTTGTCCGTAAATTATTCACGAAGGTGCTGGTGTCTGTAAATTTTTTGTGTCTGTAATTTCTTTGTTGAGTGTCTTAACACTCGTATGGTTGAAAGTCTTTTCTGAAGGTGCTAGATCCATGTGACTGCATGGTGAAATGCTCTGCTTCACACACCTACATTCATGCAGTTTCATTTGTTGGACATGGTCAGTGCTGACGGGGGCAATAAAATAACACCTGTAATGTAGTGCAAATCACTAACTGACAAAATTAATATTAAACTCGATGTAAATACTTATTATGTTTAGCGTATACACTTTGTCTTCCTGTATTGGATTGTTGACAGTGTATCTAATACTTTGTCCCTTCACACAACACTGATTCTTTACACTGTGCACTGTTTTAACCCCTTTGAGCCTAAAATTTTGATTTAAAACAGATAGACCGGTGTTTCTAGAATCAAGTCATAGCCTTCTGACAGAGAGTGACAGGGATTAATTGTATGTACTACTTCAGTCGAACTTTGTGTTGAGTTGACTGCAGCAGCGAGAGACTCAGCTTTAGTAGCGATGCTAGCGTCAAACACAGCCACAGTAATAGCAGACTACATTGTTTCTTTACACATGATTTCCTTTGATTTCACATCCATAATGAAGCTCTGTTTTTTCCCTCTCCTTCTTTGGATGAGGCAGACCAGATGCTACACTAGCTCTGTTTAAAAAATAAAGATATTTTTGGTCTAGTGGTCATGATAATCCTGCCCCCAACCCCTGACATAAGCAGTTCTTGGTTTTAGATCAGCAAAGTGTTGGCATTGACAGTTTAGAGTATCTCGCCTACCTGGGGTCCCTGGATGTGATACTGGAGGTGGCCCCCTGAGTACTCTGCATTCATGTAGATCTTGGCAAAGAAACCTAATGTGATGAGAAGTAAGGGCCTGCCTGATCGGAACCCAAGTGATGCTTTGCTGTTGTACATCTGTGCCACTCATGGACTGTCCATAATGAATATCCACTTTGTTGGTCCCAAAGCATGTTAAGCCAAAGAACTTTGAATTAGTTGTATCATCAGATCTGCACTGTATGTCTTGGACTCTTGGGTGGAGAGAGAGAGGCGTAGCTTGCATTTGATCACCATATGGTGGTGACTTGGATCAAATAAACCCAAACATGCAGTAAGGATGAACTGGGAATGTCTTGCAGATTCCCCTATTTGCAAGTTCTCTAGCTCCTCTTGCTGCAGGAATTTTGCCTGCATCCCCTGCAGATAATTGACAGTAGATATTGACATCTAGAGTGGATATCATGTTTACAGTGTACATGGTCAGACCCTTGGTCTTTTGAATTAGCTGTTAGTCATTATGCATGGCTGGAGAATGATAATCGGACCTCTGGCATTAGCATAAATTTCACAAATACCCCCCGGTCTATAATAATCCCAATTGAGATTTTCCTTTATGACTGCATTTGTCATACTTGTTTGGTCCTCACTGGAAATGACCTTAGTTTCAAAAATTATATGCTGTTATTCAATGAGAAAAATACATGTAATATCCTTTTCTGCCAATGACCACGTTAATAACACGATGCTTCTAGTACTGTCAAATAAGATTCTTCAGATAAAATTATGTCGGCCGCAAGACACAAACCATGATTCTGTCTTTACTGACCCTGTTGCCTCAGTTTTATCAGTGAGAGCATTTTTTTTCCTCTGTGTTCTTCTCCTTGTGGAATCAGCTCCTTTCCAAGTGCAGCCTGGCAGATAATGGCTGTTTTGTTTAGTGGTAGATCTGCCTTAAGTACATAACATGAATTATTCATCTCCTGCTCAAGATTGCACTGGAAAGCAGTTGCAGGACAAACAGTTTGCTGCATTTGAAGACGCACGTAAAGGGGTGGGGTGGTGGTGGTGTCCTTGTCGATGTAACACTGCATATTTAGTGAACGCGCTATGTTTTATTGATGCAAACGTCCTGGCCTCTCTTGCTTTAGTAGGCACCAACCTGATTAAATCTTTCCCATGCTTCATATTACCACTATGATGCAACCACACTGGCATGCAATAAACTATCATCGCTCTCTTACTGCTCTCTCACTGTCTGAACTTTGTTGTTTTCCTCTGTACAGTACATAACCCTGCAGGATAAATTTCTGTATAGCTTTGAGCAGCGTTTTGAGGAACACTTGAGTTGGGTGTTCATGCAGGTAGACAGAATAGCTTTACTGTTGGGGACAAGATATCAGTGAATACTCTCTACCTTCCTCCCATCTTGTAGCCCCATTTACATCTGGCTCAGACTTTACAGCTTGACACCATTAGCCTGTCGAGAAGTTTTCTGTTGACTACAAGAAGAACTTCTACTTGACCCTTCTAACACATTTCCAAGCCAGTGAAGCTGCTCTTTGATTTCGAGGCCATGCTTATTCAAGGATATAATCTGCACAGCACAGACATGAGTGGGGCCATGTTAGAATGTGGGCTTTTAGATCAATGTGCCTCCCCTGAGAGCTGCTGACTTTTTGTCCTAACAATAGCACAGCAACAGTGATTTTATTACAGATGGGGTTTAAACGCATCAGCTTTCTAAGTGCAAGTAAAGAAAAGACTTTTTTTTAGGGGTTCAAAAGTAATTGGATGGATACACATTTGTAGGCAAACAAAATCAGAATATTGGAGATTTTGTGCCAATTCTTTGCAGGCAATGACTGCCTGAAGTCTTCGACCCATAGACATCACCAAACACTTTGCATCTTCCCTGCAAATGACCTTCCAGACCATCACTGCAGCCACCTTCAGTTCTTGCTTTCTGTGGAGGTGTCTCTGACCTCTTGTAATTTGCTCAGATGCTGGACAAGCTGCGTGATCGATGGACCAACACCGGTCTCTGGGAGAAGCTAGAACAACAGAAAACTGTGATCACGGAGCCCCGCGGTGGCGGCAAGGGGGATTTTGACGAGCTGCTTCAGACCTACTACGATGCCATCAAATACTGTGAGGAAAGAGGTCAGACTGGTAAACACTATTACACTGACTTTTTGGTTGTCTGCTGGTTTTGAAGTATCACTGAAATAGCTTTGTGCTGAAATATATTAATTATGGATCTAGTGCTCACACGAGTCTAACTCTGAATAGATTTTTAACGAGAAAAGTAAGTGGTGCTTCCCTTGGACAACTGCACCAACCTCTTCTGTATGTATGTGTATTACTTATCATTTACTCTGTTGTGATTTCTTCTTTATAGATGGTGCACTGCTGATTGCTGTGTGTAGGGGTAAAGTGAGTGAAGGACTAGACTTCACAGATGATAATGCCAGGGCAGTGGTCACCATTGGAATTCCCTTCCCAAACATCAAAGACCTCCAGGTAAGTTGAATGCAAACGGTCAAGTATTTAACTGGTTAAGTTCACAGCACCCGGAAACATGGAACATTTACTTCTTGACAGCGAGGAAAAAATATGATGTAGCAGAAGAAGAAGATTACTGTTTACATAATTTAACGGGCTATTATTCATTATTTCATGGAAATGACCTTAAACTGCCATTTTTGGACATTTTTCCCCTAAAAAGTCAGGTCAAAAGGTCAAGTGGTCAGGAGGCAAGTTTCGCATGGTGCAAATTGCAGTTTGTTGTATAAGCCCTATTTACAGCACTCCTACAGCTATACAGATATAAAGCAACAACCAATTGTTACACACTAGATTAATTGCTGTAGTTACCAGTGTGGTGTGGACCAGCTATGTTAAGTATCTTAACCAGGCGATCTAAAGGCTCACCATTACTTCCATCTCTGTTTACCTTGGTCAAAGAACATTTAATCTATAACAATACTTATACAAATGCATCAGCAGAGGTTGGTAAATAAATCTCAGTAAATCCCTGTTAGTAAATAAATGACTATTGCCACTTTGGTGAAGCTGTAGGTCCTGTGGCTGTAAGACTTCCATTACTTCACTGATTTTGATCAAAGATCCAACATTTTGGATACCATGAAGACAAATAATATAACTTGCAGACACAGACATGCACAAAGACAAACCCACACCAAATAAGAGCATCCCTTTTTGGTGATCCGTGAAAAAAAATCCCAGAGCGATGTTGCTGTGTCTGCTCCGTCCTTAGCAGATAAAGTTGACCTTTAAGTTTGAGCCCCACCCCCCCCCACGTCCGCCTCCTACCTCCCACCTCTCTTCCCCTTTACTCCTCCACATCCTCCTGTCAGAGCACGATGAAGCTTTCACTAACCTGTTCTGTCAGAGTCAGTATAGCCAAAGCTGTCAGTTTCACCTCTGTCAGCTTTCAGGGCATTGCTTTTTTTTTTTTTTTTTTTTTTTTTTTTTTTTTTTTTTAAATCAGATATATATTTTTTTAATTTTCTATTTTGTGTGAGCACCGCTGTTTAGGTACAGGCCGATGGTCTAAAACATGCTGCAAAGAAGGTCATGTTGGAGTTCTTACCTTGTATGATTTGACCGCGACAGACAGTTCTCAATACTTAAAATAATTTTGTGTGACAACAGCTGCAAGGATTTACACTGCCATGAAAAACTGAAACTCTTCACTAATACCCAGTAACCAGTAAAATATTTAAACTCCTAATCTATTGTTGTTGTACACCAGGAACAGTTATTGATGTTTCACCCCAACCAGCAAAATCCATGCACAGCCCACTTAACAGCTGTGTCTGTCTAACAAAATCCGTGTAGGTGGCAACAGGAGGCCAAAGACAATGAACGTTAGGGCATTTTATCGAGGTGTAAATGAAATAAATTACATATTATTTGCACATATGCAGATATTATTTGCTACTATTTTTGCTAAAACTAACATGCCCAGCTGTTTTAGGGAATAACTGAGAGTTTTCAAAAGAAGAAACTACATATTTGTGACCATTTTTAAAGACTTGGTCTCAGGGTAGAGTGCAAAATTCCTTTGTTTATTTCCTACACATGCTCTGCTCCTCAGAGACAGTCTCCCGCCACATCTTGTCATAGCTATGACTGTGATAGGATCATGTGGGTGAGGTTGATGGTGGTGATGGCTGACACTTTAACTTTCAAAATCCCATCAGAATCGTTAAGTTGATTTTTGGGGAAAATAGGCGTCAAACCCAGACTCTAAGGCAAATCTGCCCCATTGGAGTCTATAACGACTTAACATGGGGTCTCATGTATAACCTCAGAACAGGCCTCTCTGATACTGACCCTGAATTTCCTGATTTCTTTTCATCTCAACTACTGACAAAATAACCACCAAATTACATTACATTTTTTTATAGAAATTATGGAACACAATCTTTAATGAAATACTGTTTCTACTACTACAGTTTTAATTAGTTTGCAGACTGCTTAGTTAGTTTTGCACTTTCACTCATTAACAAACATCATATGTGGTGTGTAGGAGAAAATACAGTATAAAAAGGAGGAGAACCCATTTGCACCCACACTACAGCGTTTTATTATGTCTTTCATTTCATTGAATGATATGGAATATGGACTGGAGTGATCTGCGGAGGAAGAACTACATTACAATAAGCTAATGTAATAATAATAATGCCATACAGATGTAGGTGGATCAAACATAGCTAATGTTTAATGTTTCATTTATTTTATCTTCCCTCTCCTTTGTTCACCCTAGTCTTGTTTCTTTTCCCTGCAACACTTACATTTAAGTACTGCTAAGTATTTCATTAGTACCTGAAGCATACATCAAATTACACTGTAAATTACTGTCTATGTGACCAGGTTTAATTTGAATATGGCTTTTAGTGGACGTTAAGACCTCCCAAAGGTATCAAGTATTTAGTACTGTTGTATTGGATTTTTCATACCAGGCTTGTAACATCTGAGACTCCATTTTTAAAATTTTCCTTTTTTTTCTTCCTCTTTTGTCCGCATCTTAATCCTTAGCTCTTCTCGTTCCTCGTTCTTTTGCTCTCCGGTCGTCTTCCTCCTCTTATCTTCTCTTTCAGTGGCAGAGGCAGCGTCGACCCCAGAGAAGCCCTGGGGGGGATGTAAAGTTCTTTGAGCTAACCCCATTACACCGCTGAGAGAGTGGGGACACTGATACTAATGACTGTCAAAGCCATGCAGCAAGCTCTTGTAGCATGCTAAACTAGCGCAGATGCTGCTGCAGCACTCTGTCAGAGATAATAGGCTCTTCAAGGACACACACACACACACACACACACCCAACACACAGGCACTCTTAAGCACTGGCACATGGAATGGTGTATTCACTACTGGATAGTCACATGATGGTCAGCTTCAATGGAAGAAGACTTTTCTGTGGTGACCTGTGCTAACATTCTTCCAAACAACCTCAAAACCTGGGTTTGGGTGATGGGTGTATGTACCCATTGTGCTCCTCTGCTTAACCAGTGAGTTTTACCTCACTCCACCCCATCTTGATTGTGACTGATGGAGACGTTCGCTGCTTTTCTTCCCTGCCCTCACCTTGTACTGCGATCAGACACGGTGATTCAGTTGGAAGTTGTCTCACGCTGAGCTGAATCAAACAGATCGTGATGCATCTTGTCTCGTCTTGTAAACAACTATCTTACAAACTGAATATGTGATCTTTGCTGAAATTTGCACATCTGCCCTTCTCGCTGTAGGTTAATGTCATATTTCACGAAAGTGTAAACATGTCTGACTTTCGCTACATTTCAGGCGTTATAATATATAACAGGAAACTTTATTTTAAACACCAGTAGCTTTGCTGCTTCGTATTTTAACAGGGTAACGTGTAAAGGTTTATATCTCTTTAAACACATTTTCAGCTGCATTAATGCTTTGTATTATCACCTTATCATATTTACACCATATGTCTCATGCTGAAAGTTGTTCCCTTCGTGCACACAGGCACACACACACTAATGAACGACATGTTCTTACATTTTCATTTCCATGCACTCGTGCTAACATCTTCACATTCTTTTAATAGCACGCATGGACCCAGACCTATTATTCATTGTGTGCCACACTCACATGGCAGCACCCCATTGCGAGGAAAAGAGGTGTAAACCCAGCTTCTCTTAATTTAAGCTACTCCAGCGCTCTAGATAGCTGCATGGCCTGCATTCCCAGACAGGCATAACTCTTAAACGCTACAGCCTAAGCACAAGGCATGGCATTTTACTGGCCTGTTGTGTTATTGTGACAAAGATCAAAGTTTGAACTTGAAAAGTCCTCTGCAGTGAAAGCCGTGCCAAAGGTGGTATTACATTTATGTCGAGTTTTTCCAATGGCATGTTTTACAGTGAACAGTCATGCCCTGCGTGAGTGAGTCAAACGATAAGTGGCTTTAACAAGCAATAAAAAGACACTTACAACTGATAAGGCATCTCTCTTAGTTTAATGAAGGGCTTAGCCAACCTCTTGCTGCTGTCTTTTATTAAAGACAACCACAAGAGCGTTTTAATTCTAAGGTCTGCGAGCACGTAAAAAAGGATTTTGGAGGAATGCTGAAGAGTTCATGGAAATCATCAAGAAGAGGGGGGTGATAGATGCTCCAGGCACGCTCAGGACACTGTACACATGGCTTTATCATCAGCCACTGAAGGAATGCTATATAATAGATGATCACCACTTGTACTGTCCTTGTCAGCACCACAGGCCAGCTTTAGGAAAACAGCTTGGTCAACAGTCTTCTTTGCTGATGCGTGTTCAGCCCCTTATTTACCCTTCATGAAACGGTAGACATTTTCAGGCAGTTCATTACTATGGCTGTATACTGTTAAATTTATTTTATTGTTACGTTACCTAAGTTTGAGTTGAGTTGTTGTTTGTGGTTACCTTAGTTTGAGGTTGTTGTTTGTGGTGACATGATTATACTTATATAAATAAAACTACGCTCTCTTAGTTCTTTATTAGAAACAGCTGTACAGCTCCTTATTTGTGCAGTTATTTAATCAGCCAATCATGTTCCAGCAGTGTAATGCATAAAATCCTGCAGATACAGGTCAGGTGCTTCAGTTAATGTTCATATCAAACGTAAGAATGAAAAAAAAAAAAAAAGTGATCTCATTTTGATTGATTTTTGGTTTGAGTGTTTGAAACACTGTTGACCTCCTGGGATTTTCACAATCAACAGTCTCTAGAGTTTAACTCAGAATGGAGCCAGAACCAAAAAGCATCCAGTGAACATAAGATAAGAAAATCCTTTATTAGTCCCTCAGTGGGGAAATTGCATTTAGCAACAGCAGGGGTACAGTACAGTAAGTAAAAGTAAAATATAAGTAAGAGACCAATATGGCCAGAACAGGATTAAACAAACACTATTCCAACAGTAGAATAACTAAGAGACTAAACTAAGAAAATAGCTGCGGTAAAAAATAAACATACACAAATAAATAAATAAATATGGGATGGCAGCAGCAGCTCTGAGGACAGAAACACCTTGTTGATGACAGAGGTCAGAGGTCAGACTGATTGGAGCTGACAGAAACGCTATGCTAACTCAGATAACCTCTCTGTACAACTGTGCTGAGAAGAAAAGCTTCTCAGGATGAACAACGTGTCCAACCTTGAGGTGGATGGTCTACAACAGTAGAGACCACATCAGGTTCCAATCCTGTCAGCCAAGAACAGAGATCTGAGGCTGCAGATGGTAGGGTCAGAGTTTGGCATCAGCAGCATGAATCCATGGACTCAACTTACCTTGTGTCAACACACAGTTTACCATCTTCTAATGGATACTTCCAGCAGGGTAATGCTCCATGTCACAAAGCTAAAGTCGTCTCTAACTGGTTTCATGAACATGACAGTGAGTTCAGTGAACTTCAGAGGCCTCCCCAGTCTCCAGATCTGAATCCAGTAGAACGCCTTTGGGATGTGGTAGAACAGGAGATTGGCAGCTTGAATGATGTGATGAATTACGTCAACATGGAGCAGAAGCTCAGAGGAAGGTTTCCAACATCTTGTTGAATCAATGACATGAGGAACTGAGGCTGTTTGAGAGCAAAGGGAGGAACTACCCAGTATTAATGTGATGTTCTTAAAAAAGCAGTGAGTATATATTTATCTTAGATGCTTTGTATGTGGAGCACACTGGACTTGGACAAGGAGGGCTGTAGGTGAGACCACTGGCTGAGGCCTAAACAAGTCTGAATCAAAGTACCCATCAGACTGAGACAAGTCAGGGCCAGAGCACACACATGAGACGCACAGAGGACCAAGATATTGAGAAACATTTTCTGTAGCTCTGTTTGATACAGTGTTTTATTCATTACCATTGAGAACTTTACAATTCACTGATGTTTTATTTAAGATGGTTACTATAAAAGAATAGGTATGATTCTATGTGTTGCCCTTGTGTGAGCTATTCTATGAGCATGTTGGAAAGGATTGTGATACCCTGATACCCTTGTGAGTGCGTATACACACACATACACACTTGTCAAATTAGCTGTGAGGACACTCGTTGACATACTGCATTCCCTAGTCCCTTACCCTAACCTAAAACTAATTCTAACCTGAAACCTAAACCCAAGTCTTAACCCTCAAACTGAACTCTGAGGTTGTGAGCGCCGACCAAAATGTCGTCACAACAATGGTTTCAAACCAAACTTTGTCCGCGCAGCCATAGAAAGTCATGTACACACACACACACAATGACATGGACACTGACTTGAAGAAGAGGCACTCAGCTGTCACCTCGGCCCCATGTGGCAGATGAGGCGCTCAGCAATCTCAGTGACAGACACAAGATGTCCCGGAGTGCCAGGGGCGTGCACACTGACACTGATGCACACATCTACACAGCCTGCGTAAAATGTAGCTCAAACAGATGCGCTCAGCTGCGAATCATGCCTACTGGTCAAATATATGTTTTTAGGGATGAACAGGTAGCTGTGGAGGACAAGGCCAAAGCAAGCGAGTGATCTCTTGACATTTTAACTAATCCCTTCTAGCTTGTGGTTTCTTGCACATTTGCGAGATTTGCTAGCAGCCAGAATTGGCTTTTTCACATATGCAACCTGTCATGTTAGATTGGACGGTGACATGGTACAGGCCGGGGATGTGATGGCTCAAACGCTGAAATGGACTGTGATTGCATTCAGATGACACCGCCGACTCGAGGCTACTGGCCTTTCTGTTCGAGCTGTGGGTTTAGAAGTGGATTCTTGAACTGCTGTGGTGTCTCATTCGTTGGCAAACATCTCACCATGGAGCCAGCTGCATTTACAAGACTTAACTGTGACATGGCTGCATGAGTTGGCTCCCACCGACAGCCTGCACTACTATTGTATTTTTTTTCTTTAGATAAAACTTGCAATTTTAAATCTCCTGATAAGTCCAAGCCTGCATTATACGAACTATAGAACTGTTCCAGGGTCCGTGTTAAGGTTTTCCACAGTTTGCAAGTGTTGCTCAGTTGTTTTCAGGCTTGTTACAGGAGGTGTGATTAGTCATAGTCCAACTTTGGCGGGCGACATTTAGGATTTCCTGTGACTCTGCTTGTTTGTTTATGTACACAAATCCAGGCAGGCCACAGTGGCATTGCGTGACGCATGTGAGGGAACAGGCTGTACCTGCCACAGCCCCGTGTTTGGTGGCTCAGGGCGAACACACGGTACCTGTCAAAAGCAGTTAGAGCCCCGTTCAGCAGCCTGCCCTGCATGGCATCCCGTCAGACGCCAGCTGAACTTTTCACTTGTCAATTCTGAAAGGTTAGCGCTAAAATCAGCAATGACAGATGCAAATGGATGGATGCTTTCCTGGCATTTTTGTGCAGGGATGCTTCATGTCGCATAGACCACCTTGTCTGCCTCCCCCCCACCTCTTTCCCCCACTCTACTCTGTCATGGCCTCTCTTTAGCCCCTTTGTTCCCCTTTCAGAACACATCTATCTGTGAGGGCAGGTAATACCTTACCACTTCAGGCCCTGAGTAGTATTTGTTTGGGATTTGGTATGCCCTAGATCCCTCACCCACTTGGTGTGCCGCTTCATATTCCATATTAATCCAATCAGTTCTCAGTGCGCAGTTCTTCCCAGCTGTTGCCACACAGCTATGGCTGTGGTTTTTAAGAGCAGGTTTTTGGTGGATTACGTTAGTTAACCTGCTTGGTAGTTCTTTGAAAATGCGATTCCTCTTCTTTAAGACTTTTTTTGCACATTTTGCTCTTTTTTTGTGGTTTACAGGACAGAGCAAGAAAAGGGGGTGACGAGCCGCCAGAGTCCAGTTGTTTGTAAAAATTTGTGCCACTGCCACTATTTGCAATCAGCGAGCAAACACTGCTCGCAGATCGCTTTCATGAAATGGTTGCAGTTGTGCGTTTTATATCTTAGGATGATAGACTAAATGAGTAATTGATTAATTGAGAAAATAATCAGATTAATTGATAATAACATTTCTTGCAATTAAGAGCCCTTAGATGAACATAAACAGTGTCCAAAATGGCAAAACATTTGTGAATGAATCTCATGTAAAATGTCTGTAAAACTTCTTTTTCTTTGGATTGTTGTTTGTCATTGGTGCATCAAAATATGCTCCAAAAGGTGCCAGAGCTTATTGAATAATCTTTTCATTTCAGGTTGAGCTGAAGATGAAGTACAATGACCACCACTGCAAGTCCAGAGGTCTTCTCCCGGGCCATCGTTGGTATGAGATTCAGGCCTTCAGAGCTCTGAACCAGGCCCTGGGGAGGTAAATCCGTCCTCCACAGCCTCTACATTGTTACTGAGGATTTCCTTTTGTGCTCTCACTCTTTACACTTAAACCTTCACACCTTCATTTTACAGGTGCATCCGCCACAGGAACGATTGGGGTGCTCTAATCCTAGTGGATGACCGTTACAGAAATAATCCTAATAAATACATCACAGGTAATCCAGTTCTCTGGCTTGACTTGTCAGCTGCACAGCGTCTCAACTTGAACACTAGATGGCAATAGTTATCCATTATAAGAGTTGTGGTGGTGTTTGTCTCCTGATGTGTGTTTGTGTGTGTCTGTGTAATCTCAGGTCTGTCTAAATGGGTTCGCCAGCTCGTCCAGCACCATGATTCCTTCAGTAATGCCATGCAGTCTCTGGTAGCGTTCTCTCAGGTGCAGCAGAAAATGGAGGTGGCACCTGCAGACAACCAGACACCCTGCTCTACGGCCTCATCTCCAAACAGTCACTTACCAGTAACCGCAGAGGGAAGGCTTCTGCCCAAGGCCTTGCAACCTCAGACGTGTGTCAAACTCCCTGATCCCCAGCAGGACACAAGCCCCTCGACCTTTTTGTCTGGTGCACAGTTGAAAACTGAGCAAAATGAAAAAGCAGGTGAGATAAATTGAAGTGTTGAAAAAAAGAGTTTTGATGCTGCAAGGTTAATTTCTCTCAAGGCCCTAGAAACATAGCAGGTTTACATTTTGGTTCTTTGAAACTGGTCTCAACCCTAAGGATTCTCATATCTTTGTAGAATATTTTAAAAAGTTTTTCACATTTTTTTTGTGTTGCAGCCTTTTGCTTAAATTGTTGTTTGTTCATCGTCAGTCTGCCAAAAAGGTGAAAAAGTGAATATAAACACACACACACACGCACACAGATGGTTGAAAAATTACAGGAAAAACCTAAAATGTATTTTGGGAGGTCTTGATACCCTGAGTCCAAGCGAATGGCTGCGCCAAATCTGAAGGAATCAGGACATCATGATGGACACCTATGGGAGATTATGGACCAACAAGTTAAGACCAGTTTATACTACTGTGTAGAACTGACACCCACACCCTAGCCTGATGTGCACCTCCCTAGAAATGTGTCTACACATTGCAGCAACGCAGACTGCAACAACTGTGACTGTGTCATCATCAAACCCCCCCTCCCAAAAAAAAATTCAAGTACCCTGATTTGGACCTGCTCTAGTTTCCTTTCCCTCTCTGTTTATGCATCATGACATTTAAAGCAGCGTTCCTTTTTTTAAAAGACAGCGATAGAAAGGTGCGTGTCATGTTGTTTGTGCTCAGGGATGCAGGAGCGTGACATCACCACAACGAAATATGCTGAGATGACATGTTTGCACATTGTCTTGGTGAGCAACCCATTGTCTGTGGGGGTCATGGCGAGGTTGAGCTGTTTGCTCAGTTGAATTCGGTGTGGTGGATAAGGGTGGTAGAAGGGCAGGAGCAGACCCCTCATCCACCCATCCACCCACCCACCCACCCACCCACCCACCCTCCTCCCTCATAGTTGGGGCTGGACATTGGGGGTGGGGGCCATGGGATCAGTTGAGTGGCTTGCCTCATTACTGTAGGGTCTTTTGCATGCCTGAGTGGCGCTGGAGCGAGCTGATGAGCAGATGTTGGACTGTTGCTTTTAATTAAATCCCCTTGACCTTTGTTTGGGTTATATTGAGCGTAAACCCGCATTTATATCTTTCTTTATAACATAGCCGTGGCAACCATGGTACTGTGCATACCAGTCTCATGTCATGGTGAGACTTTACAGCATACATATTTGCTCTGGTGTTTTTATCTGTATGTACTGGTTTCATGTTAAAAAGTGTTCTCTGTAAACTGATTTTTAATCTTAAAAACTGTGAATGTTTGTTTCCTCGATGCAGAATGGTTGAAGAAGGGGCACAGTTTCCCAGCAGAGCCAGTCTCACACCAGAAAAGCACCGCTCAGCCTCTATACCACATTTTCACCTCCAGCCCCATCGGCACCTGCTTCAAGAAGGCACTCTTTAAAGAGAAAGCACCCAGTAATCCCAACCAGCACCAGGAAGCACCTAATCATTCTGAGGACAAGGAGAACCACCAGATCTCCTCTCCACAAAAGAAGACTGCTGGGGCTGCAGACACTTCCAGTGACATCAAAGTGAAACCCCACAGTCTGGCTCTGGAGACACCTGCAGCACCAAACCCTCCCAGCTGTGAAGGTGAAGCACCTTCAGCAGACAGTGTAGATGAAGATGAAACGGACGAGGACCAGACGGTCTTCTTTACTCCAGAACTTTTCGAGGGTGAGGGAGTCGAAGGCAGCCCGCAGAAGGAGACGGAGACAGAGACACCTCCCAGGATGGTTTTAGGGGCAGAGAGCTCTGACCTGCTGTCAGAGGAACTTTTTAGCTCTGAGCCGGCCCAAGGGCAAGGGCGAGCCTCTGCCTGTGATGGACAGAGTGCTATTTCAGTCAGTAAGGTGGACACAGAGCTGTCACAGGGACGTAAAGAAGAAATCAGAGGACAGAGGCAAGGTGAGGAGGGAGAGCAGGTGGATAACCAGAGCAGGGAGACAGGCAGTAGGCTCAGCAGGCTGTCCAGGACCAGGCAGAAGCTTCCCTCCACTCCAACAGGTAACTAATAACCTGGACAGACTGTAATCCAAAAGTAAAGTGCAAATAATGTTTTCAGTACATAATGTGGTGGGATATGTTTTCCAGCCAGAGATGTGTATTGGAAATTTCTATTGAAACAAGATTGTGCAATGTAAAACGCCTCCTTCAGTTCATGCCATTGGTTCACGCTTTAACCAAGTATGTTATACCTGCCTTAGGCCACTGGGACACACGCTATTAGCATGTGTACAGACAAGGATGAGGCTTCAGCTAAGCTAGTTACTGTTTCAAATCAGCTTCTTAAGCAGTGTGGCTGAACATCATACTAAGGCCATTAAGGCCTGTTCTTAGTTAACACACAACTAACCGACACTAATCTGCATTTCAACACATTATTAAAACACAAAATCAAGTATGTCTTCATCTGATTTCATGAAAAAGCGTAGCATCGTTTTAGCCCTGTTGTAACGTTTGCAGGTTATGGGTGAGGCGCAGGTGACCTCGAGACGGGCTTTCATTTTTCTGTTTTAATTCCAGTTTTTTTTTTTTAATTATGTGGAATTATTGCGTGGATACCCATTTGTTTTACTTTCAGCACAATCATTCATGTCAATTCTGTTAAGTTACAATAAAGTTAAATGTAAGCCTTTCACTGATATGTTTTTTTTTTTTTATAATCTTTTTTCTTGAAGTGATCATGTCAAGTAGTGTTAAAATAATTTAAAGAAAAACAGTAGTACCACATAGTGAAAATACTCTGTCCCCAAAAAAAGTCCTACATTCAAAACCTTCCACCAAAATAAAATGACTGAAGTATAGAGAAAAATAATCTACTTACAGTACAGTAAAGTACTCATTATACAGAAAGGAGCAACAGAGGAAGGGATCCCTCTTCCACGATAGACAGACATGCCGTCTAGTGTTCAAGTTGAGATGCATGCAGATAGACACGCAGAAGATATCATGTGGACAGAAAAGAACAAGATAGTAAATTTACAGTATGGACAATGTCCTGGACAAGACCTGGACAGAGGGCCTGGAGGACAAAGATCCAGATCCACATCATCTGGAATGAAACGCCAACAGGAGAGAGAGAGAGGTCATGGGTTAGCCTACAGTCTAGCAAAGAGACCCTGAGTGAAAAGAGAGGGAGAGAAGATAGATGCTCTTATTTTTAAGAGACAACAACAAACAGAGAGAGATGTGGTTTTCAGAAAGTTCATAATAATCTCATTAGCTGGACAACATGGATTTTACTGTACATCGTCTAAAGAAGAAAGGACACCACATAATCCAACAGGCAGCACAAACGACAACCTCCAAATTAAAATAAGGTTGACCGGACACGTCTTAAAAAAAACTTCCATCTCATTACATATGTCATATCTTACATATTTACATATCTTCATGAAGATTGAGTGTATTCGAGTACATTGGTTTTATCAATGACCTGGTGACTGAGTGCATATCTTTACACAGTATATGATAAAGATATGCTCATCTATTAAATAACCCCAGATAATTCTGTCAAAATTGATTTTGACTACATAAACACATTAAATTCCGATCATAGTTCCCATGTTCGCCGTCCTTAGATGTTATCCCTCTATAATTCACTGACATTCAGCTCAACCTCTTCGTTTCCACTTTCTTCATGTAGGAAAACAGTGATTATTTGTGACCTATGCGTTTGCGGTACAGTACGTATGTGTAATCAGAGGTTTAATGGGCATATTTGATTGTTTGAGTGTGAGGAGCTGAGGTGATTTAATCAAGCCAATGCTAAATGCAGAATCATCAACCAGGGCAAGTTGAAGGCAGACAGAAAAATGAGATTAAACATGATTACACTGATGTGATTTGTCTCATTACAGCGCAAAACTTCACCAGTGTGTGATTTGCGCAGATGAGCAGAGTAGACAAGTGTTCCTTTAAAGCCTTTGTTTGCTCATCAACCGCCTCCCCAAGACCCTTATACATGTAATCGTGCATGACTACTCGTTAACATCATCAAAACACAGAGCGTGGAGAGGCCGGCGAATGTGTGTTAAAAGCACTTAATAAGGGATGCCCATGTTACTGAAAGGCTCAGTAATGGCTGTGAATGGCTGTGCTTTTTCCCATTAAACTAATTCAGACCCCCAACCCCAAATCATTAAAGCTACACTAAGAAAACATTTTTGTTTTTTTAACTTAAATAAATAAATAAATAAACAAACAAAAAAAATACACCACGTTTAGCTAAAATCACAAAGTGGAAACACAACGGGAAAAAAACGGGCTCCATCCACATTTCCGTGAAATCCCACAGATTTGTGCTGTTTGGCACTGGGACCGGCCACAACTCTGAATAACTGCATAAAGTGACTGATCAAAAGTTTAGATGTTGTAAATGCAAACTTTACCTCTTTATAACCTTTTCGTTCTCAGCCTTAGTAAATGAAAACGTTGGGCGACCACTGCTGAAGCTGTAACCTGTCAACACTGCTAAACTACAACCAAAGGGCTTTGTCCTGGATGGATGAAGATTGTGGATTGACTTTGGGTAATGTGGAGGGAAAAAAAAAAATAAAAAAAATAAACTGCCAGCTACGATAACGACGACTGCACAGGACATGCTGCTGCTTGAGCCAGCTGTAACCCCTGAACTTGATAAATGGCTGAAGCACTCATCTTCTGACACTCAGGGTGTTAGAAGTATAAATGCAAATTTGACCAAACGGACAGAAGAAAAAGAAAGCGAGACCAACAATCCCAGAACGATCCTCTTGTATGAAACTTTCAGTTATTTATTTTAAACATAATTGAGGTATTTTTGCTTTCCAGCGCTGTTAAAATCTTTTCCCATAATATTAGAAAGTGCTTGGTTTCCGGAGCTGTAAAATCCTGTTGTGTAGTGTTTCAAATGGCTGTGAAGTTGAACCTCTGGTGCTGAAAGTCTAGAAGTCTATTTAAAGAACGAACATCAGTTACTCTAATCACAACATTCTTGTTTGAGCCAAATGTATTTATTTGCTAAAAATGTGACTTAATTCTAACTGACAGGCGGAGGCTGTGAAGTCAGGAGTGTAGGGAGAGTCGGTTCTCAGCAGACCAGGAGCAGCCAGAGGACGACGGATGAGACCATAGCAGACCATGAGTTAAAGGTGCTGACTCTGGACTTGCACAGAGGACAGTCCAGAATCAGAGTCAAAAGAGTACACAGCTCAAAGAAAGACAGACATCGACAGAACGCTTATCAGACAGAGTGCATCACGAAACAACGTGCGAACCCCAGAGCGACCGACTCACGAAGGTCGTCTGTGGGTGTAAACGAACGCAAAGCTCTTAAAAAAGTGCCCGTCACACCTGTTATACCTGTAACAGCTGAGTTTGGCACTGCGACTTCCAAACACGAAGACTTAAGGGCTCAATGCAAGCGAAAAGCTCGAGCTGCAGAATGTGGTCCTACTGGTCTAGAGGTGGATGGTCCCGGAAGTCAGCACACCAAACCAAGTAAGTTCGAGAAAGTTCATCACAACAATGCATTTCTATAAATTCAAAGTGTTGAGTCAGCACGAAAACCATCACAGCTAACCTAACTAACCTTTAATGTAAAAATTGCAACTGTCTTTTATTTTTTTTTTTCAATCTAGCTAGAAAAGTACAGACATCTTGCAAACGCAGGAGACTTAACAGGACCTCTCCAACAAGAAAGGTATGTGTCCAGGGCCACTGCTGAGGCAGGTCAGCAGGAAACTTCTCACCTTTGTTAAACGTGTGCTGATTGTGTTTTTCTTTGTTTTGAAATATTTATGCTACTAATTGATATTAGAAAACAGCAAGTGCTGTGGATTCTGCCTGTACACCTCCCTCTCTGGTGTTTAGTTAGTTTTCTGTGTGTCACAAAGACACACACACACACACACACAAAGTGGAAGGAAATGAGTCATATCGTCACCTTTGACATCCTGTGTGAAAACTGTGAAAATCAGGGGGTATAGAGGAGAAGCTGTTTGTCTCAGCATGGCTGTTAAACTACAGTCTACTACAGTTATACTAAATGTTGCACTGAAATAGAAAAACAGCAAAAAAAAACAACTTTTGTTTTCAGTTTAGCTTTTGTTCTAAAAAGGAAATGAAACGCTTAGTAGAATTAGCCTTTTGAAAGAAGTAACTTAGAGTTTTGTGCAAAGTGTGATGTTTCTCCCTGAATCCACAATCCCGATGTGTTTGAATTTATTTACCAAAACAGAATAAAACTATTTGTCAATGTGAATGGGGTTTGACGTTGTTATGAGGTGCATTACCACATTGTGAGGTTGATCACTCCTGGTAGTCCGGAGGCTCACGTCACTGAGGGCCCTGAGGCCTGCTCTGCAGATTCACTGTGATAACAGGTTAACTGGTGGGTTGATAGATAATTTGACTTGACGAGTACAGAAAGAAAGAAAAGTAACATATATAATATATATAATAAAATAAGTAAAGTAACAGTAAAGTCCTGTAATGCCAGAAAAGTTACTGAGCAAAACAGTCTTTTTGTTTGATCAGCTGAGCATTCAGCATGAAAACTGGTTGGAAATAACAATTAAAGATGATGACACATTTAAAATCATGGCCCAGTCTCATTAATCTACAAAAACTCAGTATGGCCAAACCTCTGCTTGTTCAAGGTTAAAATCCTTCTTGCAAGGCTACATAATAAATTATGCTAGCTTCAAAATTACAGAATTTAATTTAGAAACAAAAAAAAAACAAAAAAAACATCAGTCAAGAATTTGTTAAAGCTGGGGGAATGTTATGTTTATATGTTCAAACTTGTTGCAAGCTAATAATGCTAGGTTAGTGTATTAGAAACCATGTGTGCGTGAGTTATAAATGATGACATATGATTCAGTGAAAAAAATCCCATTCCATATTGTAACTGTATTTAATGTATTTATTGTTTTAAACACATTAGTTAATTAGTTCATCATACTGTAATCACTTGAACTGCATTTTTTAATCTCTTGTGAACAACACTGCTCTCTGTTAAAGTGAAAATAGTCCCTAATGGTTTGTACATGTCCGGATGTGTTGTGTGTGTGTGTGTTATTGTGTTAACCACAGCCACAGTACCAGGAAAACAGCAAATATAATTTTGCACCCAGTTGTATTTCTAGCAGGAAGTGGGTGTACTGTTATTTCCTTCCTCTAAAGCCACATCATCATCAACAATGTGTCCCCAGACGAAGCACTTAACTGTTGAAGCGCTGCCTGGCAGCGTGCTCTGATCATGAATGACATAATGTCAAGTCTTATTTATTTATCTGACACTTTACAAATGAAAAGCAATTTTGCAGCTATGGAATATAGCAGAAACTGTTTCAGATCCTCGGTCAGAGGACGGTGCTTGTCACTTGGTGGCTCCTGCTGTGAGTGAAAAGAAGGTTTATGTCTGGACAACATGGTTATGGCTCCTTTCATACAGAGACCTGTGCTCTGCAGGCCTCGTGTTCAATGTGAGAACAGGTTCATAACATGCCTCATAACAAACCACAGAATTACATCATGGCCACAGAGAGCTGAGTGGAATTCATACACAAAGCTTTACATGCTGGCTCCCCACCACCTGAGGCCTGTACTACGCAGCAGGACTTGAGGTTAGCACAGTAACCTCAGGTTTAAATTGTGTGTGTGTGTGTGTGTGCTGAGTTAACTCTGGGTTTATCCATCTGGCTACAAGCGACATGTGAAAGAAGCTGAGTGTTAATTACAAGCAGCATCATCAGAGTCATGAAGAAAGTACTTAATATGATATGAAAAGAAATGGTGATACGTGCAGGTAAATTCAGTTACAGCAACATGCAAAACGAATGTTCAACGAGGTGAAAGGGTGATCAATGTGTGATCACATGACTAGAATCGAAAAGAATTCTGTCACATTAAAGAATCTTTGTTCTCTTTAAATGAAGCTATAATATTTATGATGTAGTTATTTAGAGACAAAGAGTGAACACAGGGAAAACCTCAAACATCAAAACAGTTCCTTTCATCTATAAAATTATCTGATGCTCTTTATTATTTATCATTTCATTGTAAACTCCTCTGTCCCCGTCAGGATCCTGTAGGGATAATGACTCCGTTTTTCCAGTGATCTGATCGGTCAGTACTCGGGGCTGTTGACAGGTTTTGATCTGACCCTCTGAACTTAACCTGCCCCAGAGTAGGTTAGCTGTGCAGCATAAGTTACCATGGCGTAACCTTGAAAACCCAGGAAGTTAAACCCAAAGAACGGTAGCTGGCTAACCCCAAATCCTGTTTCACAGTACAGACCTCTGGCCTGTAGTGGAGGATAAACAAAGGATAGCTCAGTAAACAAACAAACTCAAATCAGCTGCAGTTAGAGAAGGATAGAAAGATACATTGACTTTGAAAAACACCTTTTACACCAAAGTATTCATTAATTACTTTGTACTTTACTTTTTAAAAGCTCATCCACTTATTTCCCTATTGTCAACATCCATGAAAAAAGACCAAATCAATGTTGTGTTAGTCTTTCTGTCTTTGTCTCAAACCATTTCATTCCTTCTACAATCTTTAAAAACTCTTCACACACTCATACATCAAACTCTGGGATATCTTTAGCCATTAATTAATACTTTTTTTCACAGCACTAAATGTTTACATCATATTGAGACAACGACTACAGTGTGTGTGTGTGTTCATGGTGGTCAATGAAGGAACATGTTGACCCATGCATCAGTGGAATAAGGGGCTTTTGGCGGGGGTGGGGTGGGTCCACAAAAATCTATAATATAGTTTATTAAAACAAGAAACAGTCTTTCAGTGAATATATAGAATAATAGATACCAACTCCCCCGCTGTAGTTTACTCTGTACTTCTACAAAGCAGACACATGCTGTGCCAGGAGGCACATGTCAATCAATAACCCCTCCTGCCTCACTCCTCCTTAATCTGACTTACAGAGGTAACAGAACAGGGACACAGTACAAAGTATCACAGCTTCCTGCAGTGCCTCAGTCCGTTGATGTGGTCTCATTGATCTGTAAATCCTTAAGCTGCTTTTTTTTTTTTTTTTTTTGTAATGATTTGTTTTACAGACACGAGATGCTGTTGTGTGTTACACTGTTTCTGTTAAAGGCATGACTTAATATGGATATTTGTGTTTCTTCATTGGAAATCTTTGTAGTTCATTTTACTCAATCTAAACTTAAAAATTACACATGCTAATGTAAATTCAAATTATTTATTTTATTTTTTGATTTATCTATCTATATCTCTATCTATCTATCTATAAAATTATGAAGTTTATCATTGAATTATTATTACTTTATTACTTTATTTATTTATTTATTTATTTTACCCTTGTAACTAAGTTATCTTGTAACCTCAGTTAATTAGTCCCAGCTTTCTAAGATGTTGTTTCTGATACTGTTACAATCTACCATTCGGTACTAACTGTAGCTTTTTAAATGTCAAGCACTGATGAGATTATCACTATGACCTGGCAGATTATAAAGATTAACCCTGATTGACTGGTACATTTAAGTTAAACTGTAACTTTCCAAACTGTGTGTTACTTTCAGATCTGAGTTATCGTGTCATCTCAGCACAATCTTCACAAAACAAATTGTCTTATATATATAATCAATAAAAAATTGAGACAATGCAGTTTTCTATGAAACTGTCCCCACTGAAGATTTTATATTGCTAAAAAAAAAGTGGTGGTGTTATTAAAGTGAAGGTTTATATTTTTTTAAATGCTGATCTGACTGTAGTTTGATTCGTCTTTTTTTGTCAAATTTAAGCCAAATCAGTCTTTTAACCAAGAAACGCTTTGTTAATTAAACATTTGTCTGATATATGGACCTGTTGTCACTGAAAATTTTTTTTAGAATTTTTTAAATTTAGACAGAAATTTTTAGAATTTTAGATTTCTTAAATTTAAGAAATGCCCTCTGTCTGTGCACTGAGACAAGATCTTCATGTTGTGTTGCATTTCTGGATTTCAGTAAACACTTCCATCCGATATCAAATTTGATAATGATTGATTGGTAATGGACTTGTTTGTGAAACAGCCTCGTTGTTTTCGGCCATCTGGATCACAGTGTGATTCTAACTAAGCCCACCGGCCCAACACACTCATCTCCACCACCCCCCCTCTGTTGGGAAGGCTTTAGGAAACGCTCTGGTCCACCTCTTTGGTTCGCTGTTTTTTTGGACGCCCACATTGAGGCGTTTCAAGTTCCTGCTGTTCAGCTGTGAATTTGACAGACACCATATTGCATGTAAAGCTTTGGAGTCTGTCTGGGTGCAGTTGCCAGACACCCAAACTCCAGTCTGCCTGCAGCCAGGTTAACAGACTCTGACACTCTCATTGTGGGGCGTGACACGATCATGACAACTTTATTGCCATCATCAAACACTCATTTTGGCCTGTTAATCTCAATTTGTCATGAATGCCATAAGATACCACCCCTCCCGATCATTTAGCAGATATGTTACCCTATCATGCCTCTAGCACCTACCTCCATCTTTATATTTGACCTGCCATCACATTCTTAAAGACAGTTAAACCCAAAATTCATTCATACACATTGCCAAATTTTTAGAGATGTAAATGAAAAAATTAACAGTTTTATTTGGGGTTTCTTTTGCATTTGTTTTTACATTTTTACAAAGAATCATACCTTTCTCACTAATCAATGGTAAACCCTTTGTTTGCCATCACAGCAATCAAACATGTAATATTTACTAACTTGGACCATTCCAAGACCTCCAAGTCTTTGAGGTTGGAGGCTTCCTTGTCATCTCTCTGGTCTTTAGTTCCTTCCATACATTCTGGATGGGATTCAGGTCTTGACTCTGGCTGGGCCACTGCTGTTGGAACCCTCCTTGGTCTGTGTCCATGGACACTGGCCTTGTGCAATGTCTCCTGGAGTGTCTGCTTTGAGACGTCGGTACCAGAATTGCTCAGATTCATCTGGATGGCCTTGATGGTGATTCTTGGGTTCTTCGTGACCTCTCGCGCTGCTGTTCTTGCCAGCGCAGGGGTCACTTTTGGCTTCCTACTGCACCCTTTGAGCTTTTTCACATTGTGGAACTCCTTGTACTTTGATTGTGCTTTGCACTGTGGTCACTGGCGCTTGTAAAACACTTGGATATGGCTTTATAACCTTTCCTTGTCTCTGTCCCTGAGCAGCCACAATGCACAACTGGAGGTCCTCATTAAGCTCTTTGGTTTTAGCCATGACTTGCAGTTTACTAGTAACTACTCAATCAGCTGTTCTCCGTTTTTAGACATGTAAAAAAATCATAGACAGTGAAAAATGTATGATAAAAATCTCTAACACTATGTCTCAAAGTCTTTTGTCACTTGTTTATGTTATTTCTAGCCACAAAGAAACCTATTGATCATATAGAAATTCACTGTAAATCATAAATTGGCAAGGGTATGAATAATTTTGGGCTCAACTGTTACTGCATTTAATAATTACTTCACTTATTCAGATAACAGGGGGGCATGCAGATACCATGTGTGTTATAATATGCTTTGTTGTAGCACAGATGAGACTGGAGGCTGGCAAGCTCTGATATATAGTGACCTTTAATAAAATCTTCATGCCCCAGTGGTTATCAAAGGTAATTATTTTCATTCGAGTGATTTATTTGTAGCACATAATGAATTCTCTTTAGTAGTTCCATTTGAAAGAAGAAATTATAAATAAGATACAAGTTTTTTTTCAAAACTGTGCTTTCCTGAATTTCAGAGTGTTTTACGTGCACTCTCTCACAAAAAAACCGGATAAGTGTTTAGTCTTGGTTTGGTAGGAAGCTGTGGATGATTTAGGATTAGAAAAGCTGGTAGAACAAAATGTATTTGTAATTGGAGAGTAACATTTAAACCCTGGAAACTGCAAAGGTTGCACTGAATAACATCAGGTGTAAACATGAATGCAAATGATTTGGCACAATGTTGTAAAAAAAAAAAAGAAACATAAAAGTGAAGAAAAAAAATATATCAATATCAAAATAGCAACGTCATTTGCTGCCATTTTTATTTTATCTTTTTTAATGATTTAATTGTCCGTAGTCACATATCACATTATCCTTTTAAACGGAAATAAACAGCTTTGGTCGGGGTGGTGCTTTAAGTGAACAGCTAATGAAATTGATTTCTTTAAGCGTATGTAGCCTGATGAGGATTGCTTGACCGGATCATCTGGTAGTGGAGGGTCTTTAGCAATCTGTCGGCTGGAGCAGCTGTTAGAACTTGGCTTGAGTCATAGGTTTGGAGCTCCTTGGATAATAAACCCAGATTTATTTCAGAGGGTCAGTGGAATTAGACACCTAATCTGCCTATGTGGTTTTATAAGTTGACTAATCTTGATATAGACATCCACTGTTTGGGCTCATCTTAGAGTGCTTACACCGTAAGCTGGTTAATACTATAAGTGTGATTGTGGCAACCATTTGTCAGCTAAAAGCCTGATTGTGCCTTTTTAGTTGTGCACATTGTAGTCTCAGCAGGAAAGCATTAAAAACAGGCAATTAGCCATTTATTCAACATTACCCCGTTTATGGTAGAACACTGACAGAGATAAGAAACTCTGATCCATTAAACTACTTAACTTCTTTGCATAGTAACATGTAGTGTCATTAGCAGTTGTTGTTTAGTTCTGCATCATTTTGTACGTTCATGTGTTTGTTCATACTTTAAAGTTGTCTGTGTGTTTGTTATAGGGAGTGTTCCTTTCTCAGAATCTGTGCTTCGGTTTATGAAAACTGATCATCACTTACGTTAGTTCCAGCTATTGATTTTGATTTGCTAATACAAAGTACAGAAGAGGACAAATAACTATTGATTTTTGAGTAACAATGTCATTATCCTTTCTTCAGTCAATATAGTTGAACTTCTTTTATCTGGGATGTAATCGAAAGCTTCATTCAGCCACACAAACCGGTCAATAGCACTGGTCGATGAGCTCCCGACAGAAGTACGACTTACAATTAAGCTAAGAACGTTTAGACGCTATCATGATATATCACTTTCCTCATACTTCTTCAGCCCTGCTAGCAGCATGGCACATGGGATAGCAGTGTCTGTCAGTTCAATGGTCAACCACTTTGGTCTGGATTTAAATATCTCAAACACTTCTGGATTGATTGTCATGAAATTTGATACAAATATCTACAGCATCCAGATGATGAAATCTATTGGTTATTCCTTTTTATTTTCCTTTTATTATCTCCAGGAGCAGTTTGCACTAATCCTGAGAATGATCTGAACATCTACTGTGTGGATTGTCACAAAATGTCACTTTGATTTCAGAGTGACATCTATGGTTCCCAGACAATTTATGCTAATGATTGTGGCGATTCTATGACTTTTCCTCTAATACTACCGTCAGGTCAAAACTTCAATCTATCCAATAATTTATGACGAAATACTCTAAACTAATGACATTCCCATCAGCCTCCCCTATATTTTGTTTTGTGCTAATTAGAAAATATTGACATGCTAATTAAGATGGCAAACATTATACCAGCTTAGCATCAGCAGGCTAATGGTGCCGTTGTGAGGACGTTTCATGCAGGTTTTAGCATTTAGCTCAAAAGTGCATGTGCCTACATACTGTGTGGAAAATAGCTAGACTATTATAATAGTAAACTACTAATAAAGTGAATACTGCTGCATGACTGTCTAGTCAACTGCAGAGGTTTACATAGAGTAAATGTAAAATACATTTATCCTTAGGTTGATATAACTGCATAAGTGTCTCAGAGGTTTCACCTGATACATCCAAGTGCTATTAATGTATCTTCAGATTTAGTACCCAACCTGTGGCCATCACCCACAGCAAGGTGCAGTTAGCCACTGCACTGGGCATGCCCACTCGTGCTTTGATCACAGCCGGTGTCTGCAGCTGCACTCGGGGCTTGGGTGTTCCTTTTTGCAGAAGGGCACAGCTGCAAAAGACAGTGCCAACATGAATCTAAGATGGTCTGTCCTTAGATATTCAGAGATGTGAGGGTACTTCACAGAAGGATCTTGAGGATCAGATGCTCATGTGTTTTGAAAATGTAAGTGCATATTGTATGTCAACCAGACATACAATATGCGCTTGCTTGTTAATGTGACCTCTAAAACTGAAATCATATATTGTCCAAAGGCCCATGAGATCCTCACAGCAAGATCATAGCATCATGGACAGCATTGCAACCTGACAGCTTGATTAGTAGGCCATTCCATCCAACCTTTTTTCACTGCCTACCTGCTCTTAGTCGCCATATGTTTTACTGAGCTGCATAGTTTGCATTGCCTTAAATGATGGTGTCTCATAAATCTGTCGTGGGAAACATTTGCTTCTCATTTGGGAACAGCACTTTGGTTCGAGTTGAGGTTCTGGTCCGCGGAGATGACCTCTGTAGTCTTAAACAGCGCTCCTATTAGCCTGGTATTTTGGAAAAAAGAAAACGAACTGTCTCTCCCTAGGACATCCTGAATTATTAGCACACAAAGGCTCTGTGTTGTCTTCCTGAGCCACAGACCTGTCTTATGTTGAGGACAGAAAAGGTTGAGATCACTGAAAACACTTCACAGGCATCTCCCATTTGCCATTTAGATGGTAAATTACCAGGTGCCTGAAGGTTTAGCTTGGCTGTTAAGATTGCAGCGGTCCAACAGGTAGAATGCACGTTCATGCTTTCAGCCTAGCCTAGACTTAGTGGGGATTCTGATCCCTCATTAGAGCAAAGCAGGGGGCTGCATTGATGGGGGAGTTCTGTTTAAGGTACTGGTGAGACAATGAAATACAATCCAGTTGGAAGTCCAGGTGGAGTATATAACAGAATAATGCGTTTAAAGGCTTATCAGACGCCAAACACTGCACAACAGTTTGTGATACTCACAGACAGGAATTTACAAAGTAACCTACCAGGAATGTGTGCTTGCGTGTACTTGATTGGCCTAATTCAACTAATTCTGAAGGGTGGTTGAAAATTGTTAGGCAAGCAGTAGTGAACATTTGAGATGAGGTGTAAATCCAAGTTGCTGACAGGGTTGTGCATATAGTTTATTGAGTATTGTTTTGTGACAGTAAACACTAAATTAATGCCACAGACATTTAGTGTTTGTTTTCTTTATTTAACTACAACCTTTCTCTAATCATAACCAAGTATTTCAGTTGGCATAACCATGATCGAACTTCCTGACCAATACTTTACATGCTGATATATAATGTAAGCAATAATTATTTTAAAAAATGGGGGCGCTGAGCGGTTCAACACGTTGCAACTGAAAATAATGCAGAATCATTTAATATCAAGGTTCTGTTTGGCAGTAGGTTTGCATTAGACTTAAAGCCCAATAAAATAAATGTTTGGAGTACAGTTGTGATTCCAGGGTGGAGTTTTGGAAGACTGTTTCTGCTCACACTGGGCAGATGTGGGGAAACTCCCTCAGATATGCTTAAGCACTCCTACATTTGGGAATCCTTCTGCAAATATTTCAGCAGATCCAACATAACTTCTCACTCATCTCCCGCTAAATTCTCTGCTTTTCTCTCCTTGAAATGATGGATTGCCTTTCTTTTGACAAAGTGCAGGTAAAAGGTGAGGTATTAATAGCTGTCAGAAAGCTACTTGTCACAAAGCTCAGTCGGTGAGTTCGGGATTCACAGATATGCAAGGTAACGTGTTGAGAAATGGGAGGCGCTGTGCTGTTGGTGGTCCAGGCTTGAGTAAATAGTGTAAGTGTGGGGGGCCACAGCTTTTAGAGATTCACTAATGAATGCAAAAGCCCTGAAAAATGCAACCTGTGGGTTGTTCATGCAAATAGAGGCTCCCGGCAGATGTGCGACTGGACCTATATTATTGTATTTCTTACACCATATTATATCCTCTCCATTGCAGTAATCTCACACCTATTCTCACCGCACACAATCATTCTAATAATTGAGGAAAATCCCAACAAAGTAATGACGGGAAATTTCTTTGTTCTGGCCTCTTAGTGGAATCTGTAAGTGCTGACAGACAAGACTATTTAAGAACAGGAGCTCTTGAAATCAAACAGGACACTCTCAGTGTTTGGTTCTGTGGCAACATACCCGAGAGCTTGCCCTGACTCATCACACTTTCAAAGCTGGCTGGCACACCTTGCCGTGGGAATGACACTTCTCCAACCCATCTCTGTTTGAACAGGTTAATTCCACTTTCTCTGCACTTCTCTGTGTTGGGCATTCAGCAGCTTTTTAACGAGTCATAATGGAGCGCTGGCTCAATGCGCAAGCTCAGACTTCAAAAAGGATTTGTAAGTGTTGAATACAAGTCCTAAGTGTGCACACAAACGCGCCTACCCCTCCGTTTGAAGTATGAAATAATCCTGTTGTATTGTTGACGGCCTGGCAGGTTGACACAGAGGTGTGGACAGATAGACAACAATAAAACTTTCTGCTGAACTCTATCAGGTTCCCTCTCAGTGTTTTCTGTCCCACACGAGTATTTGGGCGGCTAATTTTTGCTTGAATGCATCTGTACTTTAGGGGACAAAGAGTGAACCAATACCTAAACTAATGAATACCTCTAGGTTTAACTATTCTCATGTGAAATGACAAATATATTTATAAATAAATATACAGTAGATAAGATTAGGGTTGAAATAACTACTTGATCAATTTATCAGTAAAGTGGATTCAGCTTCTCCAAAATGAGAGTTTGCTGCTTTTCTCTTTTTTTAATATATATTTTGAAGTTTTGGACTGATGATTGGACAAAACACATTTGAAGACAAGACATCATCGTGGACTCATATATAGCTCAAATCATTAAGTGATTAATCAAAAATAAATAAATAAATACATAAATAATCCGGCTTTAATTGATAATACAATCAGTATAAATCAGTGAAGGCATTAAGTGACTGACCCAGTCGCTTACACAGTGATTCTTTATGACCAACCAAGCCACTGGAATTCAATAACAGGAAGGTTCTGGTTCATTACAACCTGGGTGTAACTGTGTATCATTTTTATTTGTAATAATAATGTTGTATTCACTACAGTAATTGATTAAATGTGAATCAGTCTCATCAGACAGTTTGTACTCAAGGCAACAGTTTATCCAGATTACCTAAACCCCTAACCCTTTGGGTGGAGGTTTATTAGATGTGAGTTCACCTAAGCAGTAAAAATCCCTCCTTGCACAGGAAAATTTGTGAGCGCACAACTGTGTGTAAGTAAGGTAGGTAAGGTAGGTTGACCCAGGAAGTGGGTCTGTGTTAGAGGTTTACAGTGGACAGTTCAGGTAATAGTTTCACCTGTGCCTTCATTTCTTCTTCCAAATAAATTTGACAAACCTACTGGTTTGTTCAAAACCTGTTTGACTGTTCATGTTTCTCTCCTCATGTTGTCATGTTCCTAGAACTCCAAAAGATTAAAAAAAAAAAAAAAAAAAAAGCTGGTATTGTGCGACTCAGCTTTATGTTTGCTTCCCTATCAGTTTAACTCTGTCGCACATATTGATGCTGGTCTTTGAGTAATTTGGAGCTGATAAGGCACAGAGATGAGGATGCAGGTGTCCTCTAGAGACTGTCCCACTTCTCCCAGTCTAATAGGAGTTCAGTCACGCATCAGTGTTCACAGCTCGCGCTCAACACCCCCCCCCCCCCACCCCCGTTCGTGTCAGAAAACAAAAGCCACAGGCGTCCCCGCAATACATAGCCGCTGGGGCAACCAGGACAACACCTCTAAAGCAAACAGGCTTGCCTGCTCTTTACAACGGCAGCATAATGCTCAGCCTTTGTCCCTTCCAGTCCTCCACCCTGGTCCTCCTGCTCCATAACAGGTGCCGCTCAAAGTTGCTTTTCTGATTCATTGTTTCTTCAGTTCCAAAGCCCATCTCTTTTTTACATTTGCCCTCCTGACTTTGTAGGCGACTTTCTCTAAATGTACTCAACAAACCTTGCAGCCTTTTTATTTTGTGTGGTGTAATGAAAGCACGGCTTAGGAAGTGTACGTTGGTGTGTGTGTGTGTGCTTGCGTTTATGCTGCTACTTTTATGAAAGGATGCAGGTTTTGTCCTGTGAGAAGTGACGAGGCCCCACGTTTTCCTGACTGTGATGTGGCGGCGACGAATACTAATTTAGACGCGACTGAAATGACGTTCATTGTTGATGGCGAAAGTTTCTTGGAAATAGTTTGACAAATAAAATGGAGCAAACTGCATAGGGTGATGAAGACCATGTGGTTGAAAGTTTTGGAATAAAGTATTTATGTGTAGCTTTGCCATTTTTAAAAAAAGTGGTTTAGCTGCTCAAAGTGGCTAAAATCACTGAAAAGAACACTGACAATTATGACCCGACTCTGCAGTTCCCTTCAGCTCTATGGAGTGTTTTAACATCTTGCAGCTTTTTGTTTTCATTTTCCCGCAATTTTATTGTTTAGTCCATTCACTGCTCAAATTAATGTTTTTTCCTGCAACAGCAAACTGTTTAAAAGCTTTAAAAATCCACTGTATGCTTCCTGCCCAGCACTAAAAAGCAGACTCACTAAGTTAGCAAGTAACTGGTGAACATAGTGGAACACATTTAGCAACCAGCTTTCCAGAAATGTGACTTGAAATAAATGCTAGTGTTGTTCCATGTGTGGTGGATGTGTAAATACACAGCTGTTAGCCAAAATGTTCCTCATATTACCTTAAAAGATGATGATATGTCAGAAGCTGACATATCATCAAGTTGACATATCATCATGACCAAAAAGTGAGCTAGACATGGTGGACTGGATTGAATGCTGTCGTCTGATATCTTTTTAGAGCTGTAAGATTCTGCCTGATTATGATAAGTCTTGTATTATTCAAACTGGATGTTCAGTTTTCTCATTTTTGAACCCACCGACTTGTTTTCTGTTAGTCAGTCTATCGTCACTCCATCATGTAGCATCACTTACAACACGAACAACATGATTCTTCTGTGTCCCTCACACTTATTGAGACAGGAGCAGCAAATGACTGCAGCCATGATGACTTCCTGGAGCTGTAAAATCCTGCCACGTTATAGATATAAATCACACTACAGTGCTACAGATGTTATGCAAACTGGACATATTCATTTCACAGCATGCACACTGCAATGCAACATACTATGAGCCCATCATGAACGACCCACTGCCCTGCTGCCTTGTTGTAGTTAGCAGTGAATCATTGCCTTTGTGTTGCATGATCTGAGGGCTTAGTTATCAAAGTTATCAAATTAAAGCTTCAACATCAGGTTTAACAGAAATTTAACATCAAAGTAGAGTTTACAGATGTACGAGCCCCAATACCGTTGAATTCCTAAGCGAAAGTAATGTAGTTGAAGTCGGAGTAGATGAGAGATTTTCCCAAAGAAACAGGGTTTAAAGAAGTTCAACCAAAGGCCAGCTGTAATTAGTAACCATTGTTAAGATAACACGATTAGTGTTTTTATTTCGCGCTGCTTCTTCTCCGTAATCTTTTGATGCTCATCCATCAGTGACGGAAAATAACTGACAGGTTTTTATTTTGCACTTGTTTGGTGGAAATAAGCTACTTGGAAAACATACGTACACGCTTGAAGTAATACAGAGGGTGTTATCCTCTTAACCCATCTCTTGACCCTTTACTGCCCTCTGTGACCATGAGTGTGGGGTCATGAGTTATATGATGTAACCTTCATTAGATCTCTGAAACCATCCTCAGGGCCTGTTGTATAATCCCAGTGCTGCCCTCAAACTCCATCCATCCACAAAGCCATATTGACCAGACTGTTGTGTTTGGGCAGAATCCAATCATACGGACTCATTTACTGGACAGTCGAGGTAGTTTTGAAATAAGTGTATTACACATCTGTACTTCTCCCTGTAAACAGAATTCAAACTTTCTGAAGTGAAATATGAACAGGTCTGCAGTGACACGTCTCTTATCATATACTTTGGCACTGAATATTAGCATACAGTTTGTTGTTTCATCAAATAAGCTGTCTTTTTTCTGAGACAGTCCCTTCTTCACACAGCCACAAGAGGTCGCATGACAGGAAGATGTAGTCAACTGACCAATATTCCTGTATTTTGGAGCAGTCGTATTGTTGATGAAGCAGCAAAATTTGGGCATGAATGCCATTATTAGACTTTTTCATGTAACCAAAATGAACTTACACCTTAACTACACTGGCCATGTAGCCAGAAAAAAGCCCACATAGCCACATAGCATGTCAGCAGCAGCTGCAGTCGCCCATACTGGGCATAGTGGCACTCACAGCCCAATACACACTCACTGCAGTTACACATGTAAGTTAGGAAATAGACTGTAGGATTTAAACATTTCTGACTTTGGTGACTCCCAGTGGTAGAATAAAAACGACTATCAGAGTCTGAGGCCCCCAGTCTGTCACAGGGCTAACACATATAGACAGATAGTCATTCAAGGTCATAGTAAAACCTACAGGAAATGTTGCGTCTCCGGTTTACCTAACCCTTTTGGACTGTGGGAGGAAACTGGAGCACACAGAGGAAACCCACAAAGATACAGTGCAAACAATGCAAACACAGAAGGCCTCTAAGTGCTAAGCTAAGGCAAGTGAACTCACTTTCCTCAGTTACTTTAGTGTAGCACCTAGAAACACCACGACCTGGACGACACTCCTCACAGAAAGGGTTGTGATCCAGGTTAGGGCTCAGCCTCAGGTGAACACAGTGGCCACAGGTTATGATTGGTTTGATTTTTCCAAGTGTTTCCCACAGTGAGGTAAGCCCACACTTGCAATCATAAGGCAGCAGGTATGTGATAAGACGATCGAATTTTATCCATTTCACCAGATTCACATCCAGAATTTAATGTTAGTCACTAACCAGGTTTTCTCAGCTTGTTAACTGCCACTGTCTTAATGTTACTGGCAGTTAAATATGGATAATTCTTACATTCAAACAGAACAGTAAAACTGCCACTGTGTGGCAGAGGCTACCCTGAGTGAGTCCCAGATATTTGATAGATGTTTGTTTCTATATGAACTATACGGGTCAAAGCATAAACAACTAGCTCACATTGTTTACTGTCTGTTCTGGTGTTAAACTCATCTGCAAAGAAGAAAAGCCTGTAATGCTAAGGCTAAGTTACAGTAATTTATCATGCGTGACACAAATACGGTAAATTTAGTAAAATTAGAAAGAAGTTTATATGTTTTCATGAGAGGGAAAACAGATCTTAAAGCTTGCATTTGTGCTTATCTATCCTAATGTGAACTTCCACGCATTTAAAAAAAAATAAAATAAATAAAAATCATTCATTGTTTTTATGTTATCCTGTTTGTTCAAACGCTTTAAAACTGGGAGGCATAATGAAGAGATGAAAGGCAGCAAAGAAAAGAAAACATGTCAGTAACTGCTAACTGTAATCCTCTGTGCAGCAGCAAAGCCGTACAGCAGTCAGTCATGTAGGTGGCAGAGGTGCAGCAGCAAATAACTTACCGGGACTAAAGCCGTAGGCTTGTGAGAGTGCAAACACGATTATTGACAGAAACACAAAAGGAGGTTTAAGGTAGTCTCATCCCAGCTGTGTGAAATTTCAGCCAAACACAGCCATGTGCAAAGAGGGTGGGCAGGTGATAGTGTTAGAGAGCATGAGGACACCCCCCTCCCACCCCCAACCCCACCACCACCACCACCACACACACACACACACACACACTACCAATTTGTATGCAGTTTCCTTTTATTCTCTGCTCTTGTGGTTTTCAATCATGACCCAGTTTTTTTTTTTTTTTTTTCTTGGGGGTGGGGGGTGGTAAAGCTCCTTGCGCCCCTGTTGTGCTTATAATAGCTGTGTCTCCAGTTAACAGGGCAGTCCATATTTTTGTGTGTGTGCATCTGTGTACACTGATCACGGGGGCAACCTAATAATCCTTTTTCTGTGACACGAAGGTGGCGCAGACATGCTGTCTTTGCCTTCGCCCACCTCCTGCTTGAGTCTTTAAGCCCTGTTACCCTTGACACGCTGCCCTGCGGAGAATCAAGTCGTCCCATTTGTCCTACTCGCCGTGGACAGATTGGGGCACTGTTTCCCTACTTTGCCCTGAACAGACTCATGTGATGTGAAGCAGTGAATAGTGTTTCTGCCAGTAAAGTCTCAACCGTGATGTCTGTTGTGTCAGCAGCCATAAAGAGACATCTGTTTCTTAAGCTAATTCTGCCCGTTTGCTATCCCAACAAAGCTGTCCACAGCGACTGGCTTTACGCTGAGACAACGACGCACCCCCACCGTTTGGTTCGTCTCGTCACTTTTGTTTTGCTGATCTGTCAAAACAGATTTACTGTCACTGAAATTAAGTTGTGAAAGAACGTTGAAACAAGTTAATGAGGTGGCCGAGAGTCCTCAGATGGAGACACCATTTATCCAGACACGAGAGGCCCCTCACGCTTGTTTGCTCAGTTGACAAAAGGCATCACTGGTGACTTATGGTCACACACAGTTTGACAGTGGACTGATTTGACTGATTCTTTCTGCAATTAACTGTTGCTACAAACTATCTATCCATCTGTTATATACACTCAGTTGTTCTTACACACCATCGCCACTAAGTTACTGTAATATTTAATGCACCTCCCATATTCTCTTTTTGTGGCTTCTGCATGATTCATTGTCATGTTTTACCACCACATTCAAGCCATTGTGCATGAAACACCTGCACCTATAGTTTTCTTTTAAAGCCCATACATATTGATGTGCATTATTGCAGGTTGACGTGCATCAACTTGTCAGATACGCCACTGTCCTGTTTCTTAGTGTCAATGCATGTCAACGTTCCAGAAAAGCAATTACTTAATCACATTCACTCCCTGGTGTATCCCTTCTGCCATGGCTTGGCGACCTAGGCTGTCTGTATGACACTGCGGGCGTCGAATAAAGCAACACTGTGGACACGCGTGATGTGTGTCGCACTTAAAGACCTCACTATTCGTCAAACAGCATCCTTTTCCAAATCCCTGGAAACTTATGAGGCCTCACTTTGCCTTGAGATGTGGTCTTATGATGTGCTGTCCAGCTCATATGAAGCGTATTGAGACCCGAGTCCAGTGCAGTGTTTTCTGTTTCCTCATTTATTATTCACCTATGTGTAGCCCCGCCCCCAAAGTCAGATTTCATTAGAAATCCATTAGCAGACTAGGTCATTTTTTTGTGTATTAAATGTACTGTATATTAAATAAAATCAAAAACAAACCTGTTCGTGTTGTGTTTATTAGGTGCAGCACATTGAGACTGTTAACTGTGTGAAATAACTGATAAGTATTGTCACTAAGGGTGTCAACTCCAGCAGCACACAAACCAAACACAGGGATTCCCCAGAACAAACACTTGCGTCGTCTAACAAAAACACCCTTGCTCACTCTCACCTAGTAATCACACACTTTGTCTCACAGCAGTGACACAAACACATGCAGAAGCAACGAGCTGCAGAAAAAACAAGGGAGTGGAGCTTAAAGCTTTCAAAAAATTCTTAGAGCCTTTGGGTGCCTGCTCTGCCTCTCACCTTTTGAATTGTGTTTAAGCGGTGTGTGTTTGCTTGTCTGTCTGTGTGTGTGTGTGTGTGTTTGCACTGTGGTACAGATAAAAAGTGAAATGTTTGCTCTCTTAGCCTGCTTGACAGCTGTCTCTCAGCTAAAGCCCAGTCCAGTTTCTGCCTTTTCAGCGGCTCTGTGTACTAAATGGAAAAATAAGCTTTGAAAGGAGAGAAGTCATTAATTTGCAGTCAGGCCTTTCTGCGTTCACTGACACTGAGAAATGGATCATAGTCATGGATCACCGTTCCAAATCTTTTTTTTTTTTTTTTTTTTTACTGCAGGGAATCGAAACATGGCCTCACATAACACGCACCTAGCTAAGCTTAGGGAATACTTAAAGAAGACACTGGTTCGTCTGCATGATCACAGCCTGACTGTGAAGCTGAAGTAAAGGTCATGAAGTCACCAAAATGATAAGGAAACATCCAAAAACCAAAAATGAGAGTGTTCAGCAGAGGCATTAAGAGCTGTGAAGCCATTCAGACAAAACAGGATGTAGTGAGAGGTGTTGTGACAGCAAAGCAGGGGATTAAGACTTTTAGATTTAAGTTCCTTAGTTAGTTAATACATAATCAGTGCTAAAATGTCACTCAGTACATTTAATACTCTGCTTAATTACTATTTTAAATACTACTTTTACACTATATAAAGTAAGGATATATTGTTTTGCAGTATATGAAACCACCCAACAGTATGTATGTATATATGTAAGTTAAAGGATTAGCTCCATGTCAACCAGCTATGACATTAAAAGACTTTATTCTTAATGGATGACTAACAATAATTCTGTAAAGTGACACATTAAAAGATCTTTATGACACTTTAAATTCTTTATATTGTGCTGTTGCTGTTTTACTTTAGCAGTGGGTCAGATTGTTTCTTCTACCACTAGTCATTATCCCCATCATCATCATCATCATCATCATCATCATCTCCAGGCCCAGTCAGACATTTATCTGTGTCGATGCACACAGCGGCCTGTACCTCAGGGAACCTGCGCTCAAACTCTCACATACAGTGGAGGGTACATGAGCCTGCTGCAGCAGACACACTGTCTTGTTAATTTCCTGATTGTGTAATTATATCAGGATGTTGTTTGTGCTATCAGAGATGCTGCGAGTCATTGTTTGGGCTGTGTGTGTTTCTGTGAGATGAGTGCCCGTGATAGCGAGCCTTGGCTCCACGCCTGCGTTATCTAAGCAATCCGAGGAAGCAGTTCCTACACTCCGACTTCCTCACACAACACACCCGTTCATCCAACTCCTTCTTCTGAGCGATTGAAAAAATCGTTCAGAATCTAAAGACTTAGACTAAAGAGTCAAAATCTTATGCTTCTGCTGTGCAGAAACGTCAGGAGAAGGTGTGTTTGCAGGGTGAACGGATGTTTTCCCAAGCAGACAGAGGGCACATATTCTATCCAGGCCATTAACTGTAATCATGCTTGTTTAGAGTTCATTTGATGAGGAGTGGGCCCCGTAGGAGGAAGGCGATGGAAGGGGAAGTGTCATCCTCTCACATGAAACTTGAGGCCTGGGGGCCAGGAGGAGGTGCAAATGAGTTTAGGTCACAACAAAAAGAGGGGACTGCAAGATGGATGTGATAAGTTCTACTGCTGCTGCCCACCCTTCCTGGGTCTGGTGATGATAATCACTCAGCTTGTTTTGCCTTCACTGCCTCATGATAGAAGCCAAGGGCTACATGACAAGACACTAAGGTGATAAAGGACAGACGGCACACAAGTCAGACTAGTCATGCTCTAAAAAAAAAAACTGTAACGCTGGAGACATGCGAAAACTTGACGCTTTTCCCGTACGACCCTTCTTCCTTCATAACTCTTCTGGCAATCATACAATACACAAACAACCCTGCAGTGTGGAATTACCAGAACAAAGATGCTTGTTGCTGTGTTTAGCGAGGCCACTGGAGGCTACAGGACATGTTCCACAATTTGCCTGTCCCAGTCCAGAGGGGACAAAAGCTCTTGAGTCAGCACAGAATCTGTGCTGGTGTTCCTCCAGAGTGGTTGTCTAGTCTGAGCGGTTTCCGAGTTGCGTCTTGAACTTGTCGTGAGTTGTCACAGAAGAAACTACGAACAGTTTTCAAACATGGCTGATTTTACCAGAGCCAAAAACCAGATGCACTTGTACATGGAACACCTTAGAGATGAAGGCCTTAGTGTGAGTTCTTGTTGCTGGGTTGTCTTACAGAAAACTTTCTGTAACTTTCTGAAACACACATTCTGACAATCCAGTGCAGTGCAAACCGTTTGGAAGTCCTGTAGTCTGCCGTTGGCCTATATGACATCTGTTAATCATGTTTTCAGACCGACACAACTGCAGCTTACTGCCTCCTACATGACAAAAACAAGCGTGATACGTGTTAGCATATGTCCTGTAAATGTTTCCTGCCAAAAGCTGCTGACAGAATCCTTCCTGGACCTGTTTTGGAACACATTATGCAGTTTTCAATCCAACATAATGGGATCACCCTTTAAATACCCTTTCAAACAGCTACGCTAACAGGATGTGCGACCCGTTCTTCAGCCATCTCCCTGATCAACCTGGCAGCGCTGCGTTAAGTAGACACCTGATTTGATGGTCGAGCTTTGGCAGATCGTCACAGCCTAAGCCCGGAGGGGATGAGCCACAAATCACCTACTAAGAGTCTTTGGAGTCAGAGCTGAGGACCTAAATCCCTAAGTTTACCTTTTCTTACCTGTGCTTAGCCCGCTTACTGTACGCTCACTTTGCAGGACACAAGTCTTTCCAGGGTTGTGTCCTGGAAAGGCTGGCTGGTAATCCAACACCTGCTGTAAGGACACCTGGTGTCCAGATTTACTGATACTGTATTGCAAGGGCAAGGCCTGTTTTTACACCTCAGCTAATTGACCCATGAGCATTTATTTATTCATTAGGAAATCAAGATATGGCATCAGCAAGCACCTGCTAGTGCCAGTATCATCATTTATAGGCTTCAGTTACATGACCTAGCTGAAGATGTTGGCACCTTTGTATCCTGTATAAGTGATTGACTCTTTGATCTGACTTTGGGCTCAAGGATAAAGAAGCTCTCTCTTCTGGTGGCAGTGGAACAGTAGAACAGTGGAAGACATTTTGAAAGGCCAAACTAATCTTTGGATTCTTATCTTTCAAAGGATTTTACTTGAATATCTGGCCTTTTATTTTCCTAACCAGTTCTGCTGAAAAGTTTTCATTTCGGTGAATGAACTCAACACATTTAGAAAATCTGAAGGTTTCAGAGCATGTCTGTAGAATTGATTGGTGTCACTGTGATGTGGTTTCATTTGGCGAAATGTGCGTGAACATTCAGAGTGATTAGTATCTCACAAAATGGCCGAGTTCATCTTTTCCTACACTGACATTCTGACATTTTGTCTTTTTTAACAACAAACATATATATATATATATATATATATATATATATATATATATATATATATATATACATACAGAATATATGTAGAATATATTGTAGAATATATATAGAATATAGAATATGTCTATATTATGTATAGAATATGTCTGTTCTACAAACATACTTTTATCAGACAAATTTTTCTCATTTTGATTTTTATTGATTGATTTATAGATTTTTATGATTATTTCTTTTTTTGCATTTTTTGTGCAGGTGCTTTTTTGCTTGCGACACTATAATTGGTTTTATTATTTGTTTTATTTGCTTATTACTTTATACTGAAACAGTTTTCATGATGTGCTTGTTTGGACGTTGTTGCCTTGTGTGAAGCACTTTGTGACTTGGGGTTAGATTACTGCTCTATTTAATGTAACTTTAGAAAATTCAAAGTTAATTACATAATTAAAACAAAGATGGGTACTAACAGTGGCAGACAGTTTAGAACAATCATACTGTAACATTAATAATTATGAGGACTCGAAAGCAACTTTGTAAAGGTAAATCTTTAGCCGGGATTTAAAAGTGGCAACAGATGGGGAAGCTCCGACGCTGAGGGGCAAACTGTTCCACAGTCTGGAAGGAGCAGAGGAAAAGACTCTGTCACCTTTAGATGTGGACAGTAAACAGGGAACAGAGGCAACCAGCTGATCATAGGATATAAGGAGTCTGGATGGAGAGAATGGGATGAGGAGATTATAAAAATTAGCTGGCACAAAACCATGTGTTTGTTGAATTTTAACACAAAATCATCAAAAATGATCCTTAGATTCCTGGTATGTGTACACAGGTGGATGGGAGCTAGCAGTTTACCAGGGACGAGTTTATTAAAGATAAAACACTGAGTCCAGCTGTATCATGTACAGGAGGGGGATGAGATTTTGTTGATAAAGAGACTGAAGCTCTGGACAGCAGAATTCAGCACTGTGTTTATTATAGTAAAGAAAACCTCGGGTCTGTGTGTGACAGTAAACTGGTGTTTGGCTGTGTTGGTAAAGGGAGTTAAAGAGGATGCACAGAGGTGACATTAAACACTCTGAGGAGCTTGGAAGTGGAAGCAGTAATATGGTGGGCAGGTAGGATCATGTCACGAGAGTAAGGGATAAAGGCAGCGAGATTCTGAATACGTAGAGCTAATGCTAGAACTGGGTCAACGGTTTGACACCGGACATATGTAGCTTCTGTAAAGTACTGCTTAGAACTGAAGGAGTCAATGAGATGCACGGTTGTGTTTTGTTTGATGGAATCATGTGCTCTACCTGCGCAGGGCGTGACTAACTTAGCTGTCTTATGCCTCTCACCCAGCCTTTCTTTAGGTACTTAATCACCTTCAGCAGGATTGTTCCTCCTTTGGCTAACCTGCCCGTCAGCAGCATGTGATCCCTGGTAAACCGTACTTATCAAACTAAATACTTGATCCGGACCAGGCTGACAGATAAAGAGCATTGTGATTACAGACTTAGTGGAGGACAAACATCTTAGGGGGGATCTATGTGACCGCCCTGTCCTGTGAATCCCACCTTTACTTAGCCTGGTTATATTGTTGCCAGACTGGTTCTTCTTAAGGTGTCCTATCTGGCAAAGCCGCTATAGCTCTGTCTCTCTCTCTCTCTCTTTATCCTCGAAATACAGTGATAAGCATATGAAAATGAAGCCATGCAGCTTTTCATTAGTAATCCTAGTGGCTTCTTTACATTAACACAACCTCAGTGAACACCCATGATGAGGTAAACTGAAGCAGTAAAATAAAAACATCACTTAGAAGAATCAAAGGATTTTTATACCCAGAAATAAGACAGAGATTAGACACATTTCCATTATTTCATAACACAGCTGTCACCACAAACAAAATGTCTCTTCTTCTTGTTCCTTAACTGTATTGGTTGGTGTCAGAAACCTCAGACACAGAGGTTTCAGTATCTTCTCAAATAAAGCCAAAAGTATAAATGTGGACAGATTCAACTCGTGAGGAAATATTACTGAAGTAATAAAATTAAATAAAAAAAATAAAGCTTTGTGAGTAAACTGACCTTTCAGCTCTCTTTTGCATGTGCTGTTGGGTTTTAGATTAGATTATGTCTGCTATCACATGAGTGCATTTCATTTAGCAGTGCATTTTATTGCAATACAGATGTGGCTGTAGCTGGTACATGACCACGTCCTGCTACGTGTCAACACATTTTCCATCATTTTCATGTTTCATAACAACATATTTTTCAAGCTCAAAAAAATATATATATATTTTTTTACTAAATAATGTTTTATAAATATATACTGTAACATTGTGACATAACAAGACCAATGCAGAAGCTCCACCTTTGATTCTTGAATCCTCCCTGTTGGGTGTGACACATTTCAGCCAGTAGAGGGTATGGGTACTCCAAGAGGATATTCTCCTACTTCCAAGCCTCATTGTCTCATTGCATACCAGCACCTTGCCATTCCATGTCTCCACAGCCTGTTTGCACAGTGTGTGTACTGATGTCATGCATCGTCCTGAGAGCTCAGCAGGAGTCACTGTCACACTTTGTGCTACAGGCCAGTTTTTTTTCCCTCTCTGTTCATCAGCTGATGCAAAGTCATTTGAAACTGTTTTAAAAAAACAGAACTTGGGAAGTCAAAGACCCGTCTCCTACTGTAAATTGGGTAAACATCAACACAAGATCGTAAAACACAGTTATAACAGCTTTCAGGACTTGTGTAAACCTGAGGAAGTTTCCTTTACTTTGTTGAGTTTGTTAACTAATGGAATGTACTTTGAATGGACCCACTAAGCCGCGATGAATCTGGTTGGGGTGGGGCGGTGGAAGGGTCTGGGTCTTTGTCTCATGGTGCTTGCCTAAAAAAAAAAAAGCAAAGCCAGACATCAAATAGACTCCAGCCAGAGGTGAAGGAGCGCTGAGCGGGTTAAAGGAAATAATTAGGGATCCAAAGGGTGCGTCTCGGAGCTTGCTTAGCTGATGTCTGAGGCAGGCGTGTGGTTGAGGAACGTTTTGCTCGTGGCTAATTATCTGCCTTAATCACAAGTGAAATGTTTTTTGAAGTTCCTCGTCATTGGCATGTAGCGTGTTAGCTGCCTCGCTTTGTTGTCTCTAACTGAAAATGCAAACAGAACACCAGAGGGGACGGCAGAGGGAAGCTCAATCCTTTTGATTCTTGATGACTGTATTCACAGTCAGATTGGTCAACAGTGTTGGTTAACAGTGTCACATAAAAACAGCGGCCAAAGATAAAGCGAAGCCTGATATGGAGGTGTCAGGTTCAGGTTTCTGGGATGAAAAGCTGGTAACAACAGTTACTGGTTACAGAGATACTATAGGTACTGACTCCCTTAAAACCAGTTACAAACCAGGTACAAACTCAGCAAATCTAAACCTTTGCTATGCAGCTAAGCATTTTTCAAAGCCTCACGACTTTAGTCGAGTGGAGATTCCAGTTTTTAAAACCCCCAATTATGTAACTTTACTGTATTGTGTAGAAAATTACATATACGATATGTCTAAAATTTCTGTTTTATTGAAGAGTGCAGCCATGAAAAACCTGACTTGACGTTTTGGGTTTGAATATTTCAAATATCACATATGTTCAGTGAAGATTAGGAACAAAAAGGTTTGTACAGGATACAAATATAAGGAAACAGAATGGAATAAAAAAAATGATTTTAGCAACTTTAAGGCAACTTAATGGGAAACAACAAGGGGAAGTTTGCATCATAAGGGATTTTAATCTACATAACCATCGATGTTAGAGGGCTGGAGAAGAGTCACAGTAAACTACACTACACTGCTTTCACTGGTGCTGAAACAGCATGTTTCCAGTACATGGGTCAGTAGCTTGAATGATTACTCCACAAGTAGGTCAGGGTCAAAGGTGCTGTTACATCTATAGTATAAGCAGTGGAGGCCCTATAATTAATGATGATTTATTGGTATGACAGAGAGGATCCTCACAATCTGCATGTACATTTTTTTACACATTTATGTGTCTATGTGTATTTATCTGTATGTTACCTACAGTCAGAGTAATATATTGTATAGCATCCACACAAAGCCTGGAAACAGGAAGCCACTGCAAACCACCATTAGATTTTCAAATATGTTTTTGGAAAACACCTTTTCATCTTACTGCTCCTTTTAAAGAAAGATGACCATCAGCTTAAATATGATATGATAAATACAATCCTGGAGTCGACCCGATGACCTGCGATGAAACAACGGCACAACAAATGATCAGAGCTGGTAGTGACTCTTCTTGGATGCACTTGGTTTTTTGACACACTTCAGACTGGGGGTGGCTGTGGCTCAGGAGGTGGAGGTGGAGCAGGTTATTTACTCATCAGAAGTGGTTCTGGTCAGTGGTTCAATCCCCGGTTCCTCCAGTCTGCATGTCGAATTGTCCTTGGGTAAGATACTGAACCCCAGTTTGTCCATGATGTGCCCACTGGTGTATGAATGTGTGTATTTTTTCGTAAAGACGCATTGGGTAGTTGTTAACACTCGAAAATGGTCATCAGTTTTACTGAAATATGAAGTACACGTGAATATGTCTGAAAATGAGCATCCAGTTTTTCTTGTTTTTCACACAGTGAAGTGAACGGGTCTCATATTACACTGAACATGCCGTGCAACACAGATTTCTAAGTGCCAAACGAAGGCAACCGGACTCGCTCGAGGTTCTCGAAGATGTTTCAACCTTCAAGAAGTTTAAGCACCATGACCTGGAGGACTGGGAGTCTTCACAGGCTGTGACAGATGCTCACAATCAAGCCTGAACAATATTGGCAGGTGAATGAAAAATGCTTGAAACAGGGCAAAAGGCAAGAAAGAGCCAGGAAGAGAAACTTCCCTTCATTTTCTGATTTCACAATCATTTTATAAACCTTTCGAGAACATTTTTGCTCCAGAGCTCTTGTAATTTACGGCCCGGATCAGAGGAGGCGGAGTGCGGCTTTTCTTTTGCAGTGTTTGTATGTTGCTGTGTTTCTCCACCACAGCACACTGTATTTGCATGCCTACTTTCATACAAGTTTGGGTTTGATTTACTTTTGTTTCACATTAAAGTTGCTTCAAAGCACAAAGACCAAAGACAACGCTTAGCTCTGTACGTCTGTCTGTCTCTGCTGTGCTGACATTCGATGGAGCCAAGGATTTTTTTTTGTTTTTTTTTTATGTCAAATGTTTTTCTGTCCAATGTAAAAAGTAAATAATCTGTCTCCCTTTCTCCCGTCTCTAAATGTCTAATCCAGGAACTTCTTGTAATGATTTTTAGTTTTTACAGATGCTTTTATCCAAAGCCACTTTGAAAAGCAGGAATCCTGTTTTATACAACAGATTTAGCTTTGGGTTTATACTCCTGCCAACCAGCTGTATGTTTGATCAAGGGACACAAACACAGTTTAATGTCCCTCCACCAGAGCTTTGAACCCGAAGCTTGCCCTTCTGACCCAGTCCTCAAGCATCCCACTCTTCTGAGCAGTGCCCACTGTTTGTAATCCATCTGTGAGCATTGTGTTCTCCTGGGCTCCTGTACACAATTTTCACGAAGGAGTGAAAAGACATTTTCTGTTACTCACCTTGTACTAGTGGCACATGGATTGTAATCTGAAAGAGAACCAAATGAGACCCCCCCCCCCCCCCCCCCCCCCCCACCCAACTCTCTTTGTCCTTTCTGTGGCAGATCTTTCTGCATGTGGATCAAATCAGAATTATCCGCTAATTGACTATTTACAGGGCTCCAGAAAAGCCCTAATGGACTTGATATTAAATCCCCCTCAGATATTTAAAGTGTCTTTTTGGAGCAGCTTGCAGAAAAAAAGTGGGCCTTTTTCTTTTTTACAAGATGGCCAAGTTAAGCCCCTCAGTGTGTCAGAATGGGCCAGCCAAGCCCAGGCGGCTGTTAGATGGGATTATGGGACGACAGTAAGGAAGGGCAGTGCGATGCAGGGGAGAGAGGAATGGCCAGATCTCCCCTCAATGACTTCCAGATGGACTGCAAGGCCAGGTTCTCTCACTGGAGATACACACTCAGCTTGGTTAGCTTGTGTTCCATAAGGGGCTTAAACTTGGCTTCTTTCTAATGAGAATGACTGAGGTTTTATGTGGAAAGTTAGATAACATAAATTTCAATATGTCTGCGCTGCCCTTTAAAGCACTATTAAGGCTTTGACTAAAAAACTTGGACTGTTAAACTGAAGTCATGGGGTCTTTGGTGTAAACTTATGTTACTTTCCTTTTAATGTCAATAGTATGACTTCTTGTATTAGATTTATCATTTTAACAGTGCAAAATTATTATTTCCTTTAAAGGCATAGTTTGATATGCTCTAATACCCATATCAATAGTTTATATTTTAGGTAGCATCAAACATTGGTTTGTGTGTTTAACAGATAGGGTTGGCGCCGGTTAGCAATCCACCTCTGCTCACTCATTCATGCTGAAGCTGAAGCCTAAATAAGACAAGAAAGAGAATTTTTGTCTGTATATAAATTTTCATTTTTGTGTGTATGTGTCTATGTGTGTTATGCTGTTGTTACCTATTAATCTTTACCTATTAAAACACTGTACAGAGTTTAATTAATTAATGTGATATTATCAAAAATTACAGGCACTGTCCACTTGTTCAATACAGAATGTTTAATTTTCAACGACCATACCCGTCCCTGGCTCCTAGAATGTATGCTTATATACCACAAATAGGCAACAAGAAGTACTTTTTCAGAGAAATGAATTCAATTTTTTTGGAGCATGAGACAGGATGTGTAACCTTTTCTTAACAGTTAACCAAATCCACAGTCTTTCCATAACCAAAGCCTTGTTTGTCTAAACCTGCCCACATGCTAGACTCAGGATGCAAACCCTGGTCTCTGGTATTAAATTCCTGCACTGTGTACATCCACCATCCACCCTGACCATTCTCCCTATGACTTATGTGCGGCACAAGAACATAGGACTTTCTTTGATGGAAAAAATGCAAGTGAACATAATCCAGGCAGAAGTTATATTTCCCTCTGATGTCACAGTAGTATGTGAACATAATTTCTTGGAGACATGGATTCCATACCGGTGGTTTTTGCATGTTTTGTCCAATTTACTGCAAATCACATAGTTAATAACATTTGGCAAAACACACTGGTGTGTTTTACAGTTTTGGATGTACTTTGTCTATCATTCCAGGCAGCCACTGATATCCATTTTTTTGTCAGTGAATGTATTATAGTGAAATCTAATAGTAAAAAATTACATACATACTTGATGTTTACCACAACTAGAACAAGTTTCAAGAGTCTACTGATTGATTTTTATGCCTTATTGAAAAAAAATGGAAGCCAGTGACTGGCAGCACAAACACCAAAACATCAAATCATCAAAATCACTGGTTTGGCCCTTTAAGCAAATCCAGTTAGACAGAAACATTTCTGACTGAAACTGTGCTTTGACAGTTAAATAAATGTCTGATCGCCATTATCAGGCAAATTATAGCTCAGAATTTCGAGCTAGCTGCCTGATGATTTGTTGATTTGAGTGGTAGCTCTCTGTGAAGAGCCTCCCTCAAAATGCAACAGCTGAGAAAGAGATAGAGAAAGAGGTGCTGACATGAACCAGAACCTAGCCATCAGCATAACTCATGATCTAATAAGAGCTCTGTGTGAGAGAAAGCAGTGCCCTGTATGCCGATACACTCATCCCACTGTCTCCACATTCCTTACAACAAAAATGCTTTACCTCGACTTTTAGTTGCACACCTTTTTCGACATTTACGGATTGTTTCTCAAGTGGATACTCTGCTGTAAGTGCTGCTTTTTGAGTAATATTGGACAGAAGCACATGTAGTGGCCAGGTAGTGGTCTTTATATTTTATACATCATGGGTTGTTCAGCGAAAGCCGTTCGGCAGTGGAGAAGTTGCTTGGATAAGAATTCGTGGCCCTTGGTGTCCGAAAAGCACCAATGAGTTCGTTAAATGAATTTGACTTGTTCAAACTGAGTGGAAACTCTGTCACCACAGATCTTCAAAAGCTTTCTAGCATTAAATTTACAAGTTTATTTAGGAAGCAGGTTTGCATTGAAATGCTCAGCTTTGGCAGGTTACTGTTTCCATGACTGCAGGCAAACAGAAATTGTACTTCATATGCATATGTCCAAACAAAGCCTTTTGTAAAGCCTGTGTATCAGTTTATCTTGACAAGCAGAGCTTATTTAATTTCATGTCACATTAAAAACCAGGGGTTTCTATTAAACAATATGATTTTGCTTTGCTGACAGAACACTGGAATGATTGTTGTACTTAAAGCTTTTGACTGGTGTAAATTTTGGTGTTTTTCAGATTCTCATTTTCTACAATATCTGCCTCAGCCACAGTATGGTTAGCTAACTAAGACAATTGCTTAAGGTCAGAGAAAGGTCGTGGTTATAATTAATTAAAAAGGTTACGGATGATGAACAATAATTGCTAATCTGTGAAGAGATATGACTCTGGGTTTCCCGCATGCTACATAAAGGGAATACTACCTTCTGCACAGGCACTGAACATTAGCCTTGGATGTAAACACTGAGCTGCAGAATCATCCAATATGAACAAAATTCCCAGGGATATTGGGCCATAAAAATAGCACAGTCTGAGCTATTGCTTGTTCTTGTTGCAATGGACGATTTTCAAACAGTTCACTCATGAAGTAAAAATAATAAAACTGCCAACGACTGGTTTTAATTTGAAAAATTAAGTGTAGTATAGAAATACAATGCTGGTCTTGGATCAAATATAGCAAACAATTAGAGACATGAAAAGGTTTATTTATCAGGTGTGCAAAAATGTCAATATATTCAAAAATGTTATACTGAATTTAACAACACAAAATGAAGGAACAATGCGCAAATACATGAGGGATCACCAACATATCCTACAAACAATCTTCCTTCATCAATGCATGTTCAAAATCTACTGCATGAAATGCTGCTGAGAGCCTTTTCCTTCAGCTTCCCTGCCTGCTCAGGCTGTTTTGTATTTGCAGTCTCAAGAATTTTTTTCCAACTAAGTCATTTGGGAGTGGGATTTGTGTGCAGCTCTCTTTTCCGGTACTCACCATGGCTTAACAACAGTTCTTTAAGCTCCCATCTGGTTTTGCCTGAGAGTTCTTTGCTGTCCCGTTTAACTAGACTCTTTTCTGGAGTCGTGAGGTTGGAGTCAAACTTTGGCAACCAACCACAGTCGAATGGCTCAGTCTTATAATCACAACATTAGGGCTAGTAACACGCAACTAGCATAGACCTATAGAAAGTATTTGAAGAAGACCTATATACTAACAACTCTCATGATGGGTGGTGTTGTGGTGCACCTTTCACTTGACGTAATTGCTCTATCTGCACACCGTGGGAAAAGACTGCCTTACATAGCTTGCTAATTTAATGTCTTCGCACATACTGTTATATGTTCCGTTATATTTTGATATGATCATCCTCACTTTGCAGTGGATGCAATGCACTTTGACCTTAAACACCATGGTGTAGCAAATCTCATTCTGGCACATCTGACTAACAAGGATTCAAAGGACCTTGGCTGTGATCACTGGACAGCCCCTCCCGGCTGAACGTAGTCAGCAATACTCTGCATTTTTCTTATTTTCAACAAATCCAATGAAACGACCCAAACCAACGATGAAATGATACTTCACATCAATGAGCCACATTGTTGCCTCAGTTGACGTGTTCCCTCCTTACCACGAACACAGCCACTGTAATTTCTTGCACATCAATCCTGCATACAGTTGTGCTGACAGCAACACTCACCAGCTCACCAAATGTAATGTATTCAGTCTGTCAGCTCACTTGAAATGGATGATTGTGTGAATGTAGAATACATACAGTGCCGAAATTTGCTGTTGAGGCTCTGACCTTGTCATTATTCACAAAGAAGCACCAAGCTCTGCATAACAAGGAGTGACAATACTACTTCACCCTGAAGGAAATGTAGACTCTAGTAGCTCTCAGGTGGAGCTGGGGCCTTGTTGACTGGAACTACAGTATGTACAGTATGTGTAAAGATTTACATCTACAGTAGGAACCAGGTTAGGGAAGTCAGGAAGTGTTGAGAGACAGACTAAAACATTGTGGTATTGGTCTTTTAATGGGATTTGTTGACAGCAATAAAACAATAAAAGAAAATTTAATAATTCCACCATTATCCTTTGAACTTGATCTCTGTAGGTGGAGCTCTATAGGATATGATAAAACCTTAAGCGCTCTGTTTTCCTTAGACATCTGTCACGTGTCTGAAACGTAAAAGTGTGGCCCTTGAGAGAAATAACAGCATCTACTAATTTTCTCTTATCTATTTCTTTTGTCAAAATAGTCATCCTCGTTGTTGCTTCAGTTAACCTAGCTAAGACTACTGGGATAGTTGTTGTTACAATTACCTGGCAAACAAGCTTAATGCTCCCCCGACATACTTCAAGCGTTGATCACTTGAATGTGAGAAAACCACCTTACTGTATTTGATCACAGAAGACTCATACATCTACAGGAGACCAGCCACTGTTCACAAAATACAGTGTTGTGTGTCATAGTTACTTCAGTGAGAATTCATGGAAGTAAATGGCTTTGGAGTGCAATTCGGCAATGATTATGATCATTACCATTGCTTGGCATCAGCAGCCCACAGTGGAGTGGAAACCTTGATTAATTTCAGACTTGTACATTGGACAAAAGTGGTTTTTCCAGAGGTCCACATTAGCTATCAGTCCAGTGAGTCCCTGCACTGCTTAGCCCCACTTGGTACTGATAGGATGGATCCCGGATGGATATAGTGCCTTGTGTTGGATAGGCTGAGAAATCTCTGTGAGGACGGAGTGGTGACCCTGGCTTCTTGTGGTACAGAGATGGATGGACTGATCTATCTCTGGATCCTGGAACAGCTGGAGAACATGATGATGAAGAGGAGGAGGACGGAGGCATGACAGGCAGACCACCACGCTGGACTGAAGCAGAGTTGTAGACACCCAAGTCAGCCTGTGATCTTGACACCATGGATGATGTTGGGTGTGGTACCACGGGTGTGACTGCGGCAGCGTTGGTGAAGTGAGAAGTGAAGGGCTGATACGGGACCCCTTCCATGCTATAGCGAGGGTAGGGCTGCATCGTAGCCCACACATTGCAATTTATTGAGGGTGAGTTGGTCAGGTCATCTGTGTCCCCCGCCCCAGATCCTGACTCTGTTTCCATACTGCCATACATACAAGCTTCTCTAGAGGTGATCGCCTCAGCACAGTACGGATGAGACAAGAGGGACGATTCATAGGCGGGAGCTGAGCGGAAGTAATGCTCCTCTGAGCCTGCAGATGATGCCTCTAGATATGGTCGCTTACAGCCAAGCTCCAGGTGTCGGGCATTATCTGCAAAGTGATACAGTTAACTGCACTTTTACTGCACATTAAACAAAAAGAACACTTAGTACAGTAGCTGTGTGTTGTATTGTGTCCAATTCTGTACGACTGCTGAAAAATGGCAAAGAACATACCTCTGTGTTTGAAGCAGTGGTACAGAAGGCTGGGATCTCTGTTCTGAGGGAAGTGGTTTGAGATGGGATCCTGGTGGTCTGAGTTAGACAACGGAACCCCAGTCTCATACTGATAAGAGGACAGGACTTGAGGGTGCCCCGTTAGAACTCCTGCTCCAAGCTTCCCTGCGAGGTGACTATGCGAGGAGATGAGCCTCTGGCGAACCATGTTCTTTGAAATCACTGGATATTCTTTCCTGTGCATCAGTAGCAGCAAGGGAAAAGAAACAGGATCAGTTTTCCATGACTGCAATTCCACTCAACACAGTCATCCGAGGAGACTCGGACTCGGAAGGTAGACTCTTATGTCAAGACATAAAAATAAACCCCTCAAGAGCTCATTTACTCTGCGTCCAGAAAGCATCCAGACCCCTTCACTTTTTTCACATTTTGTTATGTTGCAGCCTTTGCTAAAATCATTTAAATTTTAAGCAAATGTTTCTGAATGCACTACAGAATATGAGTTTACCAGAGAATTACTGAATGGTACTAAATGGTTCTGTAGGATCAGTTTTACTCTCCTGCTTCCTTTTTCATGTAAACATACCCTTGTAGTCTTGAAACACGCAGATCTCCTTCCTCGCTCCCTCGGAATCCCTTGGCAAATGGATTGTTTTCTATTTTCAGCTGAGTGATCTAAGGAAATGACATTTCATTAAAGCTCTCATCCTATTTGGTATTCACCAAACTACAGGCAAAACAATTAAAGGAGCACTGGCAGTTTTCAACCTTAAGGTCTTTCCTTTGGTGGACAGGAACTCTTACACCACCTGTGCACCCCAATGCACAAATTTATAGTTCAGTCAGCCAACTCACGTGGAATAGTTTATTACGTGAATGTGAAATATGTGCAGCATTATGTCTGGCATCTAGGATCTGAGCTCTTTGCTACTCACAAGTAAACATTGAGCTCAACTCAGCAGAAAGTGAGGATGGACGATACTAACTTGCTCCCCTGGGGGGATGCTAGACTCAGCAGCTACAGGTGGATACTGGGGTGAATATGGGGCTTTTGAAATGCTGACAGCAGTGGTGGCATGGCTTTTGGGTGAGAAGTGTGGATGTAGGCATGAAACAAAAGAATGAGCAGAACACTGATAAATAGATTGATTAAAAGGTGTGTTTGATAGTTCTGCATTACCTTTATCTTTATCTGTACTGTTGATAGTTGCTTTACCTTGTGGTTTTGATAAGAGGTTACAGAGATGAAGGCTGTCTCATGAAAGACATGAGTACAGTAGGCAGTGTTCTTGGATCCAAAGGCATTGTTCTCATCGGCTTTGACTATGTGTAGCCTGGGCTGGTACTTGTGCATAGAGTTCAGGATGATCTACGAAAGGAGAAGAGAGGGCAACACATTTCATTTCAAACTTATTGTAGCAACAACACTTTAATAACAACCACGGTGGTGTGGTATGTAGGGGCTGCTGTCACAATGTCAGACGCAGATGTCAGATTACCCTTTCACTTGTACTAACAGGAAATGATGCAAGATGTGTGCCAACAGACATCTATCGATCAACCTGTTTTACCTCAGTCCAAACATTTTTGATGCTGCGAGCCGCTCCACCATTTTGTTTTGTACATTGAATTGTGGGAAAACACTGTAGTGTCCATTAGCAGACCTCTCAAAACCAGATTTAGTTGTTAGTATTAACTTGTCATAGCAGGAAAAGCACAGATGAAATGAATAGCATTAATGATGGTTCATTTCTGTTTGAATGCCACAGTAAGCCAACCAAGTAAGCCAGCAGACACAGTGGCAGAGGCCCTGGAACAGGAACTTCAATGGAATGCAGGCATCATTGCTGCTACTTCTTGGGTACTTACTGCAAAAATGATCAATGAACTATGAAGATCAGTGTATATGGACTCCATCCAGTGTCCACCCTACGCACAGTCTCTCAGAAACTTGAAGTAACAATATTCAAATGTGTGCAACAAGAGTAAAAACTACATATTAAACCTGACTTAAAAATGTTCTAAATTAAAAAGCGCTCCCAAGGCCTCTTAAATTGGGTAAGAGTAGATCCTAGATGGCTGCAGTACAGAAACAGATCTGAGCGTGCCTGTTTACCATCAGATGTAACAATAATAATAATAATAGTAATAATAATAATAATAATAACAATACATAGTATTGTATAATAGTATAATAATACATTAGCTGAAGCAGTATAATTAAGAGTAGAATAGATTTGGCTTATTATTTTCATTTGAACATTTGAGAGAAGGTCTCATCACATTTTTTTGGTATTCCTCAGAGGTACAGTTAAACAACAAGAGTAAGTCTGGGCTTGATTGTATTTCCAGTCCCTGCTGTCTTCATGGTCTGCTCTTGTTGGTGAGGTGCTCCATGAAACAGGATTCAAGTATCGTGAAGACCCTTGGAGACACCATGTAGCCTTTTAGCAGCTTTATTTAACTTCCTGTTATTACCCCCAGGAGTCCCTCTCCCTACAAACCGTGGAAACTTACAACTTACTTGTGTTACGCGTGACATTATTTAAAAATAAAAAACATAGAACCTAAGGGTCATGGTGAACTACCTAGGTCCCTGAAGTTGTTCAGGGAGTATTCTGTCCTGTCTAACCACTGCTTTCTATCTTTAAGACTGGTGATTATAAGTCCATTCTGTCTGGGGTTCTTGTGACCCACCCTGATCTAGTTATTCTAGGAGTCTCAGAAATGACCCTGATGTGGGATCTGGTTCTCTGTAGACTTCCGGATGGTCGGTTGAAGTTATGAGACCTTGGCATCTGGGCAGGACCTCTTATAGGTCCAGTCTGTTTTACCTTTCCCTCCCTCTTATTCAGGGGAGATCTCACAGTCCACACAGCTCTTTAAGGTTCCCCATTGCTTTGAGGATAATGGGTGGGCTGCTGGTCACATGTGTGAAGTGGTGTTTTCTGAAGAAGTCTATAAATTCTACTGCAGAGAACTGGGGGCCATTGACAACAGTCTCTGGGACTTGGTGGCGTGTAAAGAGAGACTTCAACTTGTCCTTTACATGGGCTGTGGTAGTGGGGGTGAGGTTAGCTACTTCAGTATAGTGTGAGAAGTAGTCACTGAGCCACTGAGCTGCCATGGCCTATCCATTTAGAGGCGCTCTGACAGGCTGTGTTGTCTTATGCCTACTGGCCTGTCCTGGCCCTAATCACTTCCTCCTGTAGTGTGGTGTATTAACAGTGTGCTTCCAGTTTATAAACTGCTGCGATAAAGGATTTAGCTGATTATCTTAATTTTTGGCTTCTTTTATTAAATCAGCCTTGTTCATAGATCACATTATCACTTTCATTCAGTTCAGCGGCAAACCAGAACCTTTCAAATCAGCAAATCCAATCAGACCAGTTCCCAATCCCAATTTGCCGGGGTGTATTCTCATCCATTTTTCTTTTCCACAAACTTCTATCTTCTTACATCATCTGTGGTGAGATTCAGCATTTCTTACACCATGTAACAGGACATGTTCAGGTGTTGTGAAGATCTAACAGGTGGGAGACAGTGTGTTTAGCAGCTGACGTTAACTTCCTGTTTTTCCCCCTGGATGTCCCTCTATATCCATCCATATTTATGTTCCTAGGTATGTACTATCACCACACATTATTAAATGATCTCTCTGACATACCAACAGCAGAACGTCTTACGGCTGAATTTTGTTTCCATTTCAGCCACTTTCCAATTATTTTATCCCCATTTATATATTTCTACATTGTACATATATTAGACTGTCCATCTAGACATATACAGTATACTGCATACACATGAACAATTGTGATCATTTCAGACCTGCTCTTAAAAGTTCATGCATATATGCAGAACTTTTTCTAGCTTCATCAACTACAATGCAATTTGAAGGTCCAGTATCATACCCAAAGACACTTCCACGTGCGGACGGGAGGAGCCAGGGATCGAACCACTGAATAAGTTGCTTGATAAATACAGTCTGGTAAATACAGACCCTGCTCTCTAAATAAAAGTGACCTTATTTTAGGCTAATTGGACAGGCCTGAGATCTCATAGATATTTCTTTTTGGTAGCAGGCAAGACAGTCTGTGAGGAAAAATTTAGCAATTGGTCCATGCTCTGTCTTTTTACAGAGTATTGTGGGAATTTTATATAGTTATATATATTTATATAGATTATATAAAGTTCCAGTTCACCACCTCCTGAACTCAGAACCACACTGAGACTAATATCATGCCATAAGATTTGGAATCAGTGTTTAATGAGTGTGTTTATTTCCTTTTTTTTAATATTATTGTTAGCCAAGTAGTTAGCTTGATAAGGTGAATTATCTGTTTTAATGCTATCATCTAACGTGCACAGTATACCATGCCTGCTACCATCCATTCCCTACTGAACTCCATGTTGGAACTGAGCATTTCAAGTGCAAAGTTCAATTAGTATCAATTAGTTCAGTATTTCTCAGCATCTTTAATCTCTGTCACACCTGATGGGGAATCTGAGTGTTGCGTATCAGTACAGCAGATAGCATGTGCTGAGAGCACTTAGTGTTTAGGTTGTTTGGGTGGCTGCAGGTCGGCTCACTACCATCAGTGCGCTCACCACAGCCTAGCGCTGTGCTCAGTGAAGCGTTAGCAACAGTACGGCGGGGTCATCAGTAGTCCAGCTCTGTCAGGGCCGATAAACGTCAAGCCCTGCACCTTGGCTCCCTTCCTCATTTGCCAGACACTCTCTTGAGGAGCCTTCTCCTCCAGGGGGCTCCCAACGAGAGGCAAAGGTTGAAGAGGGCACAGGGAGCTAGGCTCAGGTTGAACACTGAATGGCCCCATACTCACATGCTTCTGTTGCTGAGGCAGACTGGAGACAGAGATAAGCTATTGGTTGGTTCACCAGAGGCTCTCTCTTGACCTTTGTCTGCTCTGCTGTCTGGCTGCTGTCTGAGGGTGATACTGCAGACTCTTGGGTGACTGTCTGAATGCAGTTATCAGGAAAGCCTTCCTTAGATCACTGAAGAGCTAAAGGCATTAGCTTTCATCTTCATTTGCTTTGACTTATATGTGCTTGAGATGAGTTCTTGAAAGGACAATAAGTATAATTTAACAACCGCCCAACCAACCCCAACATTGGGCCATTCTTCAAAACCAAAGATTATGTCCAATTCCAACATTGTAAAATGATTTCTGTGTGTGTGTGGTGACAGCTGTGTGGTTAAGGTTAGGGAATGATTTTAGTTATGGAGAGTAAGCTATGCTTAACATCTAGCCTGGGTTGGTTAGGCAACTAAAACTCTTTAACGGGATGCAAAGTCCAGTCTCTTTCATGAAAATCAAATATGCCACACAAGCATTCAGCATCCCACCCACCCAAATCTTCACACACATATTTTCTGCATCTACCACATAAATGGTGTAGTACTTCCTGACTTGGTACTGAACATTGGCAATGGATGTAAATCATGAAGGCAGTATTGACCTCCTTCTTTGGGATACTGGGCTGAATGACCATAATACATGAGCATTCAGTGTTTGGACAGGGTCAGTGATTCTGGACCGTTCTTTGCGATTATACCACCCAATGGCTCCACTGAAGTGCAGATTCCTCTGAACATGTCCTGGCAGTAGCACAGTAGCAAATCTGTCCTGGGTCACTAACATTTGTTTGCTATCAGTAAACAGCAGATAGTTTGTATTGCTGATGCTGACCAGGTCCATTGTCAGGACAGGCCGGTGGTGGAGGTGGGATTGGTGCAATATGGAGAAGAACGATTGTTTCAGATTTGAAGGACTTTGGGAAATAAAAGTCTCTAATCCTGTAGTATAGACCGCAAAACACCGATTCTACAGTGTGAGAATGTAGTTCTGCACAAGGGAACTAAACTCTGTAGACCACTGATTTTCAAACATTTCCATGGCATCAACCCCTAAATACTCATTAGAACAAAGACCTGCATTTAAAAAGACATCAAACCAGTCTGCACTCTACCATACAGAGCAGCAAAGAAGAAGAGTGAGAACCAGGCTTAAATTAGTCATTTACAGAACTGGTAATGAACGCAATTAGTTGTGAATGGGAGTCCCCTCTCTCTGCTTTAAGAAGCACTGCCCTTCTACACACCTCCTGGTCTGGGGCGTCATCTGGGCTCTGCTTGGCCTCTAACTTGCTCTGTTCTCATTACTAGCCCTTATCACTGGCCGGGCACTCAACTCAACCTGACAGCAGGCCCCGCCACTGATCTGAGAGGTTATGAACCTAATGAGCCCGCCCATTGATGAGATGGCTTCAGACAAGTTATCCCAGAGTCCCCCCCTGGGGAGCGCTGCCACAGTCACACTCTTCACCTTCCTTTGCCTCCTCTCTCTTCCCCTGCACTCTCTTATTATGCACTCCATCCTCTCCTTCCATTCTTCTTTCAGAAATCTGCCTGTGAAAAACAGCTTCATGATTTTTTTTTGTTATTTATGTTTACATTTTGCATCAGTCAGTACAATGACTGTGGGTGAGATTTTGGTCAAACATGAGTCATGAAATTCTATTTTCCTGTGCTGGAGGTGTTTTCCATACAGATCAGTACATTGTTTGGAATTTTAGAAATAAGTTGCTGTTCAACAGATGTTTTTTTCTTTACCCCAGTACAAAAGGGATTTTACCTGTAGAAACCTGATCAGGTACTAAAACATGTATTGAATAAGGCCGGTTTATGAACTGTATAATATAAATTAGACCGCCACCACTTTACTTACCATTTGCACACTACATACACTACAATTTCATTGTTTTACAACAAAGATTTTCTTTAAGTAGTTTTGTCCATGATTCCCAGTCAGCAGATGTACTGGAGAGATGTGGGGATGCAGAAATTCATTTCAAAGTTGACAACTGTTGCCATGTTCTCAGACCCGAGCAATTAAATCTTTAACTAAAATGTAAACATAACCAATTGGAATGATGACAAAATTACAAAGTACAGGGTCCCTTTAAGTACTCACATGCCCAAAAGGGTCCAGGTGATTGTTTGTCAGCTTGAGTTTCTGAAACGACACCAGTTGCCTCATCCAGTGAGCTCCTGTGGCAGGGGAATCCGGGTGCACGTAGAGTCTCCCTGGCATTGCTGGTTCTGCCTTTCCAGCCACCATCCTGAGAACAGATCGAGAGACATGCAGCAAACTGAGACAGAGAAAGAAATAACAAACTCGTATGCTTTTTGTATTTGTAACTGCTTTAAACTACTGTGGCACTCAGTTTTTAATAGAACGTGTCTGTTTCCTGCACCATAATTTTGCTGTGTACAGGATTAGACCGCCACTGCACTCAACCCTGGCAGTATTAAATCCCTTCGACTGGAAAGTGGTGGCCTCTGCTAAAACATCATTACTAATTACGCCTCTCCGAGGTGTTGCTGAGGAACACCAGAGCCCACCAACTGCAGGCCATGCCACACTTACTTCTTTCTGCTTTAGATTAGATTCAGCTTTTCCTGGCAAAACTTTTTCGTCCACCCATGAATGGAAGGCAATGCCAGCTATTATGTTGTACTGATGGGTGGAGGACTGCAATGTCATCGCCTCCACACGCAGGGTCAGCTGAAGAAATATTGAGTCCAGTCCAGCAGCTTTTTTTTTTTTTTTTGTGCTCTTTGACAAGCGTCTGGCCAGTGCCCTGCAGTGAGGACACTCTGCAGTAACTCAGACCATGCCAGACTTACATGTTTTGCTCTTTTACAGTATTTGAAGCACCAGAAATAAATAGTAAATAAAAATAAACAAATACTTCAGAAGGTTAGGTCTACTATGATTTTGTTTGTGTGGGAATGTGTGTGGATTTCAGGTGATTTTAGTAAATGTTATGCATCTTTGGTTAATAGAGGGAATTACAGATATCTGAGGAACCAAGTGTGCATCTCTTATTGGGATGTTATTTACCCAATACAGACTTAACTGAAGCAGCATACATTTACAACTATGGGCCAGGGTGTAAAGTGTTAGGGGAGTGCTGGGTGCCTATTGTGCATCATATAATCTAAAATAATAATGTTCTTAAAACAAGATTTAGACAAGACCCCTCCTGTAGCTAGAAAAGCAGAATCCGCCTTACCTGATATTAAACTAAAGTTTTGTAAATTTCCTAACGCATTAGCAATAAATTACCATCATTAACAAACTGAGCTGAATTGACCTGAACCTCGGTCTTGTAAAGACCCAGGGGCAGTTGCCCACTTTGCCGATTTGGAATTCAGCCTTGTTCTTGGCATCTACTTTTGTGTGAGTTTGTTTCCTGTCTGAATGTGTTCTTTTCAACAGGAGAGAGACACAAAATAACATAAAACAGTTCAACTCTTTTCTGCCCCAAACACAGTTGCTAACATGGTGTAATGACCACCAATTTTTGCTTTTAGGTGCCAACACAGGAAATAATGTGCCCTTCCTATACTGAGGCAGAAAGCAAGGCCATCAAGACCGGGGTGTTGGATTGGCATGTGCTATGTCAGACTTTCATTGAGGTACCAGAGTTTGCTGCCTGTCACAGACCAATTCATGATCACCTTTTTACTAACTGTAGCTAGATCTTTCCATCTGTCCTCTGCCAAGCGCTGTAGTTGCCTAAACCTGATCGTACTTTGACCATGTTTTTTGCCATAACCACAGTGTTTCCCTAATGCTAACCATATTGTAGTTGCCATGCGCATAAATTGTAGAAAATGAGAATTTTGAAAATATTGGTATTGGATGTAAAAAAGGATATGACTGATCAAAATCCAGGCTTTTGCAGAATCACTCAATAGCAACCTTCTTGGTTAGGTGATAGTTATTGGGAAGCAACTAGATTACTAGACTCATTCAACCAAAAATACATAACTTTCACAGAATAGGAGGCACTGTGGGGGCTCTGGGGCAAACCCTCAGCCAGATTTCCTTATGACCTTACAAACTTACCACTTGTTATCACAGAACTTGTAGCGGTGGTCATCAGCTGGGACAATGTCAATTAGTAGGATGTACTTGGTTTTGGGGTTCATCCCAGTCACTTTGACCTTGTAGCTGGGAAACATCCTCCTGTTAACGGATCGTACAGGGAAAGTTGTTAGAAATTCTTCCATTTGTTGTGCAACAATGTGAAATGTTCTGGAAAAAAAAGGGACTAACCTCAGCCACATCATTTATTTCATCTTAACTGGCTTTAATTAAACCAATTTCAAAGTCTAACAGAAATCTGCTTTTGTCAGCGGTCTGCACATTGTTTTCTGTGCTGATCATCTTCTTAAGAAAGGATCCTGTGGGCTGCTGAAAACAGTTGTCGTATTGTCACGGAGAGTGCAGATGAATCCTATGCAGATGATCCTATTAGCTGACTGACTGTAACTCACTCATGTTCTTAAAGGACTGAGAGACGAGTAGGGTGAGAAGCTGCAGTCTCTGAAACCTGTCCTTCACCTGAACATGAAGACGATAAAACCCATTTTTATACAGGTAAACCCACTGACTACGTTACAGAATAGGACCCACTTACCAAACCTTTTCTTGATGTTGTCAAAACCTTCACATTTCTGGCCTGGAATTACTTTGCCTCCCTGCAGGCATTTATCTGGGAGAGGACCGAGGTCCTCTCATACTTGTGATACTGAGATGCCATAAAAAGCATGGGAACGCGCTGTTTCATCTTTGAAATGCCTCCAGACTAAAAGACAGAATATGCTAATATAGCAGTCAAGGCCATAAAACTGACCTCTTCTGGGAAACTTTTTTCATCCCATCTGCACTAAAGGAAATTTTGCAAAGCGCTCTGCGCCTCCTTATAAAGCCCTAAGTGGTTTTTAATGGCACCCCAGATCGGACAACAGTTTAGACAGCCGACTTGTCATTACTCAAGAGGCTACGGTCAAAAAGGCCTGCAGTTTATCTGTGGGTGCTGCCCATGGCAACATGTTCAAACACTGGAGCACACACTTATGTAAGCCTTGTATGCTTTCTGAGAGGCCGCTGTGGCATCAATACACCCCCGTCTCTGTACTGGCTGTTTGGTGCGAGTGCCTATCTTCAAAGGCTCATCGTGCTGACACCATCTGATCATGTTACTGTAAATATGCCCTCACATAAGAGAGAGAGAGAAAGACAGAGAGAGGATGGGGATTGAGGGCAGGTAATTTAAATCTCTCTCTTAGGCTTCAAATCCAATCATTAGGAGAGATCAGTCCCGGTATCATCCTCACTGAAAGATGGGTTAATCCTAGAGGAACATTCAAAACAGACCTCTGCTCATCTCTGGCTCCGCTCGCACCATACAAGCAGAGCAGATGGAGGCCTGTGTCAACACATGTGGCCCTTGGATTTGTATAATATGACTATAACTACCTAGCAAAGGGCTCTGCTGCTGCTCAAGCTTCAAATGAGTCAGTCTCACCAGACAGAACCCCCCCCCCCAAAAAAAACGGATGTGTTTCAGTCTTATACACAAGTGGATGTTGTTGAGTCAAAACGTCTTGGTTCTACAGAGATGCAAACTTAGCTTGGTCCAACAATCTTAAGGCCTTAGTATGCTTCATACAAACTAGGCTGTGCCATGCAGCCAGGTTGTCATAATGCTTCCTCACATTACTTTTCAGATGTTTCTTGTGATTGGTATTGTCCATCCAGCAGCGCTCACTAATCTGCTCCATTGAGCATTTCCATTGAGAACAATGACGGCCATCAGGTCGTGCAGCGGGTCAGGTGGACGGTGATTAAGGAACGTATGTATATACATGTGAACATACATGTCTATATACGTATATATATATGCACACACACACATATATACATTTGGTGGTGTGACTAAGTGAGTGAGTTTAAGGGGAGCATGAGAAATGGAAGGTGGAGAGTGTGTGTATGATATCAGTGTCAGGGTGTGTGTGTGTGTGTGTTTCTGTGCCAGCTGTTTCTCTTAACATTCCCACATGTTTGGGCCCTCCAGTGATCCATTCCCTCTCTGGGAATCTCCAGTACCACAGTGAGATCAAAAGGAGAGTTGGGGGTGGGGGGTGGGGTAGGGGGGTAGGGGATGATGATGAAGCGCTACAACCTAGCAGACTGGGCCTATTGCGGGCGCCGGATTCCTCTTATCAACCGGCCGCTGCTCTCTTGACGGGCTGTGTACAATGAGGGCGAGTGAGGGAAGAGCTGCGCTGGGTGCTTTGAAGAGGGAGGATTATGCCTGGACAATGACACTCACAATAACAAGTCTTCCAGGCTCAGCTAGGTGCTGCATGGGAGTGAACTGAGCTAGTTTCATCTCGGAGTGTTGGGAAAATGTGGGATCTCCTGGGTGACAGCCTGGTTGTTCTGCATCTGCATCTCCTCCTGTGCCACCTCTGAACTGACCCTCCTCACATGTTACAGCAGTGGATCCCAAACTTTCTTTTTTTTTTTTTTTTTTAACACCAGGGCAGTCTTTTATTAAGTTTTTTTTTCCCACAACATGATGATGACAATGTAGGTTGCTAGTTTTAGTGTTTTTCTTTTTTTAGATTGGCATCATGGTGCTATGAAGAGCTTCATTTTTAAAATAGAATCGTCTTTAATCGGGTATTATGAGCTTTATCAATTTGTTGGGACAAACGTAACGCTTTGATACACCGTTCACAACTCTGCATACTTTTTTATTTTATTAAATACATTAAAGTGCACAGTTGTGTCTTGAAGATTGCGACTGTTTATTTAATAGTTTTAACAGGAAGGACACCTCTTATTATAAAGAAATGCTGATAGATGTTTATGTTTTTGAATTAATCTTTTCAGTAGTTTTTAAAGAATTTTATCTGAAAACATCATAAACCTCCATTCATTCTAACTGACTGCAGTTTTAACTGAGAGTTGATTTATCATGTAATGTTTAAAATGATGAACATAACACTCAACATTTGGACAGGGCTATGAAATGTCCATTTCACCCCACGCTCTCACAGGCTTTCTGTACACCACCGTTTCGGCCTGGCTTATCACTCTACTCCGCTTTGGCACTTTCCCCTCAACCTTTGACCTTCAGTTCCACACAGAACAGCACAGTCACTAACCATCTCCTACTGTATGATACACTAAAGACTCTATTTTCAAACGATATCCTTCATCGTTTATCCATCATTTCTATTGGTCATGTTCACATTTTACTTATTGATGAGATGGGAAAGTGGACAAAATGCTGCTACACAGAATTAGATTTCCTGCTTCTCTCCAAATTTTTTCCTTGTAAAACACCAGGTAAGTTCGTTCTATGAGCCTCTCTAATGAAACAATCTGAGAAAAAAAAAAAACTTGGTTAAACTGTGTAAAACCTGAAGACAAATCCAAGCTATGGTGAGGGGCTGCAGACAGAGAGTGCCTCATTTGAACGTATTCCAAGCCACAAAATCATTGTGCTGATGCACCTAGTAAGAAAACATTTACACACTCTTCCCCTTTGCCGATACATGAAATTAATGCTAGACTTCTTGAAACAGATTCATCATCTTCACTCAACAGGCAGAGACGCCCCAGAGCAGAGTAGATTATGCTTTTATTGTATTGGTGTCAATGGAAACATGTCTATACCACTTACAGGACATGACACAAATCCTAAACTCACTAACAATGAGATGGTGCAACAGTATCACTGGCTGAGTTATGTTCAGAAACATTTTTTTTTTGTATGAATCATCATCAGGAGGTAAACGACAAGCGTACAAAGCACACCGTCACACCAGAGAGCAGAGGTCACATGTGTCTGACGTCTCTATGAGCTTTTCCTGTATTAAACCAGACCAGGATCTTTCCCTGACCTTAACCAAGTGCTGTGAGAGTCTGAACCTCTGAACCATGACTGTTAAAAAGTGTAACAAAGCTGTAATCACTACAAGTGGACACCGTACTGCAAGATCATTATTTTGGTGGAAAAACATTGTCTGTGAACATTTAATTGTTCAGCATCAACATATTTGGAACTTGTCAGATACATATATATATATATATAGTGATGAAATGTAATAACCTTGGTGTTCCCTTACCCTTTCCACTGACCGCCATTTTCAGGTCAAAATTATAATGTGTGCACATTATACATTTGTGATCACATACTCACAAAGCTACTGCCATTCCCATCAACATCAGTTGTACTTTGTGTTTAGTTCTTATTAGCCAAAGTTAACATACTAACATGTTTAACTAAGATGGTAAACATTATGGCAGCTTTTTAACAGCATGTTTTCATTGTCATAGGGTAATGTTGCCATGCTAACGTTAGCACTTAGTTCAAGGTACCGCTCAACTTCAGCAACTATTGTTCGTTGTCATATTTCATTTTTTTAAATCATGGTTTTGTCAATGCTATGATGTTTAATGATTTATCATCTGACTCTGATTACAGGACAAACTTGTTACTGTTTATTTATTTATTTATTTATTTATTTTTACATTTTCTTGTGTGAAGAACACTCACGTGTCCAGGAAGCTATGACTGCACGTACAACATGTTCTGCTCAAACATCAGATTTTATGCAAAGCTAAACTGTTACTGGGCTACTACAACATGCACATCGCTGTAACAGATTTCAACATTACCAAATATCTTCTGGCACGATAACAAGGTGAGTAGCTCCTCCATGCACTATTCATGGCATACATCAATAATTCAGCCTGGCTTGATATCACTTATTCTGAGTTCATTTTCAGAGCTGATGCTTCTGAAGGATTAAGCCAGTTTTTTGTGTGACCTTCAGCGCGTCTGATGCAGACTGACTGTAGGTAAAACCAGACAGGTTCCCAGCACAGCTGCACAGCTAAACCGCTGCACAGCCCTTCAAAGGGCTTTAAGGATTGAGAGCCCACTTTATCAGCTGGACAAGGGAAAGCCCATCTCTCACAGTTATGCAGCATTAAAGAAAAAAATGTGGTGACCTTTTACCAAAAAAAAAAAAAAAAAAAAAAACATCCCATGAGGAAAGAGAGAGGCGGAGGTTGATTTGAGAGTGTACTCATTCTCTGGTTAATGTCCAAAGGCCTCACTATCTAATCCTCAGGTCGCATTAAATCCAACAAACCGAGCAGTCATTTGTGTTTTCAATTACCTAGTCACTGCTGCTGGAACGTTCTGTCTCTTACTGAAAGACAAAGTTATAACTGCTATATGTTACTATTAGCTGTCTAAACAGATGGTCACCGAAAGCTGTGATACTCATTTTGCGTAATAATAAAAATAAATATCACTTTCGCTGTCATTTTCCACACACTTTCCATTTTGGTGCTCTGGAATATGAGCTGCTTTTTTTTTCTCATGTGACTAACAACCCACACTAACTACCCACACTTGTCCAAGTTCACATTTTAAAACGTCATCACTACATACATCACTATTTTTATAAACTCTAGTATATTAATGTTGAAACAAATTCTGTTTTTTGGAGCAACTTTGAACTGAATCCAATTTTTGACGAGTAATTAAGTACATTTACTCAGGTGCAGTACCTAAGTATTATTTTGAGGAACTCTAATAATTTACTTGAGTATTTTAATTTTAATTTTGCACATCTACTCCACTTTATTTATCTGACTAGAGTTAGTTTACTTAACATATTCAAAATTTACAATCAAAAAACATTTGCTCATCTTGTAAACTGATGAATTTCTAAAGATTAAACAACCCAAATGTTTTTCAAATACTCCACTTTGATTCCCCTTGTATGTTAATTCATTTAGATTAAAAAATCCAGTAATGTAGAATATATAGTAATGTAACACTTTGAAAGGGGCCAATGTGCATAAGCAGTATTCTGATTTTTGAATAGTTTTTTTTTTTTACAGAGTGATGTTGCTACTTCGCAGAAGGTCTGAATAATTCCTCCACCTCTGATCATTAAGGTCATTTCTAATAATGGAATGAAGAGGTCAGACGTGCTACCACAGAAACACACACATATTTCTATTACTACTAACTTCTAACTACATGCAATTCATTACTTTTAGTGGTGGATTGGAAGCAATAGAAATACAACAGTTCAATTAAAATTAAATGAAATGTTTAAGCTAAAAATAAGTAATGATTTTTCCATCTTTCGCTCTGGACTGCTCTGTTATTGATAGACGGTGCGCTGCTTCACTAACCTGCCAGCTTTAGTAATGATCATCTCGGTGCCGGCCTCATGGAACTTCTTCCACAGTTCCCTCTCATGAAGGACAACCTTAATGTTCTCAATGTTCTGAGAAAGAGAGCGGAGATCACTTTCAGACTCAACACAAACCTAAGCGCTTGTGTCAGCCCAGCTTATTAGAAATATGGTATTAAGAAAAACACAATTTAATTAAAATCATCTGCATATAAACACACTACTGAGCAACTTTTTATAAACACTTTTTAAAAAATTCATCAAAATTTGATTCTTTCTCTGCTGTGTCTTTCTAACAATCAAGATTTGTTTTACTGTGACTGTGTTGCGTTTGGAATATCAGGTCTCCATACGTACCTGGTCAGGCTCACTGGAGCTGGGAATGGCGGAAGCTGCAGATAGGCCCAGTCGTGACTGGTCTGGAAGCAGATCTGTCTCCACGCCGGTCTGGACCCGGCTCATACATTCATCCGTCACAGCTGAAGCCTTCTCCTGCAGCATCTCTGCAAGGATTAGAAAAATACTCAGCTGTCAGGCTTCTTCAGTGAGTAGCAGCAACAGCAGAGAGAAATGGCCGCTGAACATCAGATAGCTGTCACGTGACAGTTTTCTGATACAATGCAGACTCTCCACTGCCAATAATACATATTACGAATCTCGTACTATCATGGTGACGGTGGAAATGCACCATTGCTTGCTTCACTGCTGTCAGGATCTGCTCAAATGCATAGATACGGTATGTGGCCTACAGATTACTATAGGTGTGTAGTATGCTGCTGCCCTTTCCAAGTGAGTCTGAGGTTTTATTAACCTTGAACCAGGAGTGTAAGTGTGAACTGTGACATTCTAAGTTGCCAAGTTCTATATTAATCTACATTCATTTTAATTTTTACTGAGAATTTGGACAAAATGATGAATTATGTAGCTGTAACATTGACGACTGTGAAAAAGCTTCATTTTCCTTAGAAGCACTATATGAACAGTGTTCAAACTGATTTATAATGTTTTCCTGCATGTGAGAAATATTTAGATTATTTGTCTGTAATTTTTCTTTTCTTTTTTTTTTTTTTTTTAAATTATTAGTCCCAGACGCTGTTTAATAGTCTTTCCATTCCCATTTTACTACCTGGATAAGCAGCCCTAACTCATACTGACACTTATATACATAGATAATATTTACCATCAAGAATATTTGATAAACAACACTTGAATTGACCCTGTTTTACAGTTTTATTATCATATTATCAAGTTAATGATTCTGCCAGATTTTTTCTTTCATGCATGATACAGACCACAACTTCTGTTTAATGGTTTCAAATCACTATCGTTTTCACAACTTTCAGTAGATACGATTTCAGTCAACCAGGATTTTCTTTTGCTTGACTACAGCCCTAATAACCACCCCCTCCCTGAAATGAATACTTGTCTTGCTCTGGGAACGTGTGCTGCAAAGGTGTTTTAGAATAAATGCCGCAAACCACAAAACACGTGGGCTATAAAAGCTTTCATACCTGATTTGCATTTCAAACTGACTTTGCAAGTCAAACTGTCTCAATGTGGACATAAAAATCCAGCAAATATATATATATATATATATATATATATATATATATATATACACACATATATACACATATATACATATATATATACTTTTTTTCTCAGCTTGGCTACATCGCCACATGTTTGTAATACAAGAACGTACGTTTCCTCTCCTCAGTGAGAAGCAGGTCACGTGTTTGGATTTGAAATGGTTGTCACCAGTCTCTGTTGTTGGTGAGAAAGTCTGGCAAAGTCGCAGAAAAGTGGAAAATAACTTTACTTGACCTGTGTAGTATTTAGAGAGACTTATTATTAGATGTAAACATGACAAAGAGGTTCAGCTGAGCATGAAGGGAAACCTCATGTTTAGTTAACATGTGCAGTGTGAGGAGTTTACACGCTGTCTCTCCTGACCACAGTGTATGTGTCATTTGAATAGTTAGGTTCAATATGGAAAATATTAAAATACAAACAATATAAAATCACTAATCAGATTTCAGCTATTTAGATATAATCAGCATAAACATAATCAATATTAAAACCACACAAAATCAATAGTAATATGCAGAGTAAGCTTTCACAATAAAAGACCATTTACAAATCAAATGTTTTCAGTTTTTTTTTTTTTTTTGTTATGGTCCGTAATGCTAATTTAACAAAAATGCAGTCATCCAGAGTCAGGAAGTCAGGAATTTTAAGTCAAACAGTGTCACTGCTTCCCATGATGCAATGGGGCAAACATCACACTGCTGTTTTCTATAAATTACTTCCTCATAAAAACTGCAGGCGCGAAAAAGTCACAAAATCCTCCCTGAATTTTACTGCTCCGTACAATCTATGACATCGTCTAAAGGACCCCTCTCCCCCCCCCCCTCCACCTGATAATCGTCTCACCTGAACATCAGCCCATAATGACTTCAAACTTTTCAGCTAACCACAGGCAGTCCAGCGAGTCGAAAAGTCAGGTTTTACCTCAGATTTTGCATGTGAGACTCTGGATCAAAGCCTCATGCAGCAAATCACACAGACACACTGTCGTCAAAACACAACCGAGAGTGGAGTTTTGGTATGAGAATGCATGTGAACCACTGCAACACACTGTTAAACTGAAACCCTGATCTGGAGGGGAAACAAAACATAAAACGTGGTAAGCGAGGATTAAAAGCAGCAGAAAACTAGATGGATTAAAAGGGGGGGGGGGGGGGGGGGGGGGGGACAAAGCCAAATAAATAAATAAAAAAAATCTGGAAGAATTTATTTATCCTGGTCACATGTGGCCCATGTGGCCCAGTCTCTAACACCTACAGAACCACTGCAGATTGTCTTTCACACTGCTTCATATAACACAACCTCTGTCTGGGTCTTGTCCTGCTGCTGCTGCTGCAGCTCCGAGCTTCTCGTCTGTCTCTGAACGCCTTAGGGTGTCACCCAGCTCCAGACTGCACACACCGTTATCTGACTGCTACTCAAGGCTGGGAACATTGCTGACACATCAACTAAATTACTTCTCTTTCTCTTGAAAATGCCTCCATAATTGCACGAATTTAAAAACCAAACTGACATTTCATATTCTGACTATGGCTCATGTTTCGGCTACTGTATTTCCAACTGACTATAAGTTCTCATCACTCTCTTAAAATTTTATAGTGTTCTCAATTATCTTAACTACCAATCTTGCATGGAAATAAGGCAAAAACGACCTGAAGCGTGTCAGTGTTGAAACCTGTTGCTTTCTCCTCCCTGCTCCTGAAACCTCAGCGCTGTTCGCTTCCTCGGGATTGGACATCTAGGATGTGGGCCTGTAAACACAGAGTGGCCACTCTCTCAGCCATGAAAGTGGAGAGGCGACGTCCAGTGTAAACTGATGGCGACGTCTGTGAAAGCTAATAAAGATAAAGGCTGACAGAGAAATGGCCACAGTGGGTTTTTTTTTTTTTTCTTTTTTACACTGTGAACCTGGGCCTTTCACTGGTCCTGTTTAACTGAACAGTGTGAGCCAGAAACACTGTTTCTGTTTCTGTCACTGTGGACAGTCAATCTGAGAACTATTTAAGGCACACACTCCCACAAGTGCTACAGCATATTGATACCTGTCAACACTATAAAAAAGTATATAAATAAAGACAAAGTCCTGGCATCAGTGCATCATATTTTGAGTGCATAACTGTTCTGTTTAAATGAGTAAAAATCCTCATGGGAGTCTGGTTTGTGCCTGCTATTTGTATTGTAAGAAATGTTTGCTTAAAATTTATTTGCTTGTAAAACATTAGAATGCACTTAAAGAAGAAGAAATAATGCCTGTGCAGCAGTGCCAAACTGTGTTAACAATGCTCCTGTGCAGATCTGGAAAGTCTGGAAAAATACGTGGGATGAATTTGAGTCCTTCCACGTTGAGAGAAGGTTCAGAAAAACACAATTGTCCCCGGTGAGCATTTGACTTCATTATTTTCCACGTTGTTGGTGAAGGTCACATGGTCTGGCTACAATCAGCATGCACCAAATTCTGTACTGACCACGTACTTCAGAGCTCTGCAGAAAGCAGTGCGCAAATTTTTGAAACTGCAAATACAAGTATGTCCAAAATATTAGGAGTTTAGTCAATGAGACATGGACGTGGGACAGACATTTCAATCTGCCGCCATTTATGTCTGCAGCTCTGGCCGCATCAAGGCCTGAGCATCAGTCTGTGATGGCTTTTAGCAACAGTTTCTAACAATAACAATAACAATAACAATGTATATGCGTAAATAAACAAAGACATCCACCTCACTGCAAATCCACTACAGTTAATGAATCATAAATTCACTAGGAAATCACCCAATAAATGACCTAATATATAAAATCCATTAAGGCAGAGGCCTGACATTTAATTTAATAACATCACTAACTTTTTCCACAAGATACAATGTGATGGTCGCTGTCCCAGAAACTCCTACTCCAGAGAGGCTTTCCAAACCTGCTCCGTAAAAAAACAAATATTAACACCGACGACCTACCCAGGGCTGCTTTGGTTTAATTAAGAAAAGAACACGAAAAATCCTAAACACCATCCTCCATATTTAAAAATCTATATATTTTAAAAAGTAAAACATGAATTTACCGCAATAGTTAAAATATTCACGCCACTATTTCATTATCTCAAATTGGCATCTGTTTACAACCGTGCAGGCCAATATTTAAGCAACAGAATTAAAAAGTAATTTTAATAATAATAATAATAATAATGACAAAAGGAATAATAATATATATAATATATATTATACATATGTAATACGTTATAAAAGTTGTACATAATGGTGTTATCATTATAAATTGTTGCAATAGTAAATTTTAAATAAATATACCTTTAACGTGTAAATTAGACCAATATTTTAGCATTAGTCAATTTGATTATGATGTTGTTGCATCAAAAATAAATAAAATAAAATACAAAAACTAAACAATGCACATTAAAGATAGAAAGACAGCCTCAGAGTTACTGTAATTTCCCTGGTCCTGCTTTACTCCTGCATCACACACCTCTCTGTCTGTCTGCCCATCACTGTCAGACCGAAACCTTCCCTATCAGACCGCCGCAGTGGGAGTTCAGTGGTCTAACCATCGCAGATGATTCCTCTCACAGAGGATGACCCCGTGTTTTAACGCCTTCCTGTCCTCTCACCGTCTCCTTAACGCGGCCGCTCGAAGCACACCGCGCTGTTTACTAACAAGCAGATAATCGGCGGATAATCGGTTTACGCCGCAGCTAATCAGCGGCACAGACGTGTCTTCTACTGTACCTCACGCAGTCAGCTATCATCTGCTTAAATCCATCCCTTCGCACCACCGGCTCTGTCTTCGGCTCTGTGAACAGCGGGATGTCCCCCCCTTCCTACAGCGCCTGCACGTGCTTTTTCACAAACGCCCGTCCTCGTGCGGGACCGCGGAGGCTGCAGCTGCGGCGACGGCGGCGGCCGTCCGCTGGGAAGAGTGTCGGTCGGTTCGGCTGCCTTAGTGCCTTTCAGCTTCTCCAGTACCGAGCGTCGATCTGCGCCTGTGCAGTGCTCACTCTGAGGGGGGGGGTCAGTGGGGGTGTTTTCTTGGAATCACTCTCTCACTTACACACACACACACACACACACACACACACACACACACACATTTCTGGACGTAGAATATGCTACACACAGTTTGTCAGCCCCCGTGATGTGTGAAGGCAGCAGGGAGAGAGAGTGATGTGTCACCCCCCCCCCCCCCCCCCCCCCCCCGCAGCTTCTCTCACCGCGCTGGCCCCGACTCTGCTGCGGGGGAAAGGTGCCTCCCAGGCGGACTGAGCCTCCTCTGAGCCACGGCCCTTGCATGGAGCAGTCAATATTAAGACGCTGGTCATTAGTGTGGCTCAGCGGGCTGGACTACACCTCAGGAAGCCTTTCATTCACCTGAACGGATGAACACACACTGCTCGCTGTTTAAAAGCGGGATAGATGGTGGTGGCTACAGTGCAAAGTCATACACCAATAGCAATCAATAATCAGCTACAGCTGAATAATCAATGTACCTTATTAAAATAACCCGCGTCACTGAAGAAGATAACCCCAGCGTTCACGTGCCTCGGGCAATGATGCTCACCCCTCCAGCAATAATCCAAAAATCTGGTTCTTCTTTTTAAGAATAATACAACTTGAAAAAGATCCCGATGCGCCAAAAGAAATACTCCACCCTCTGAGTAACATTTTATATTTCAACATTGCATTTTCAAAACAGCCTCAATTAATATTTAATTAAAAATACACTAATACTCTATACCTGAAAAACAGTTAATCCAAAGAAATGTATCTCAGCAGTATAAATAAAAGTAAAATAATCTCTGTCAGTGAACAAAAAAGTGGTGAAAGAATTATAAAATAGAATGTGCGGTTGCGTAAAAAAAAAAAAAAAAAAAAAATGCTTTAACGGAAAAACTGCGTGAGGACTGAGGCCTACTTTACCTGATCACCAGAGACTGAAACCACGGCCCCCGGTTTGTTAGATATATATATATATATATTTGTTATTAATATAGAAAATTTCAATGGAAATTTGCAGTCTTCTCATTCTTTACACTTCATCATTGTGCGTTTCCTAACACAACAGGAAGTGATCCTAACCAGCATCTTACTAACGGTTCTGGATTATTTGTTGAAGCATTTCTTTTAATCTGAGACGCGTCTTTGTGTTTTGATTTAATTCCTCTGTCAAAAAAAAACTTTTATAACACGGTAAAGAGGACCTCTTGTCTGAAGATTTAATATCTTACAACAGGTGGCAAGAGACGATCATCAGAATAATCTGAATAATTAGAAATTAAAGCCCCTGGTAAATTGGTTTATTTAAAAAAAAAATGCAAAACGGGCTCACGTGCTTCAAAATGACCCTTCACTGATGTTCCCAGTCCCCCATCACGACCTCTGACTGTAAAGACACTTGAATATATTTAAGAAAAATCTTCACAGCACCAGCTACTCCATGGCACGATGTGTGTGTGTGTGTGTGTGTGTGTGTGTGTGTGTGTGTAGTAATAACACACCACCAGCCCATCATTCTGCAGACATGCTGCTTCTCGGCGCTGGATGACTGACGCGCAGGGCCGCACTGTATTTGCAGGTGAAATATGCGCCTGTGGTTTTGCAGTAAATGAAGCATAAGTCTGCGGCGCGGATATAAATCAGGTGCCAGTGGGACTCATGTGTCCGCTGGTGACATGAGCGAATGAACGGCCACCGTTTGTCATTGTGTCCGTGTGTGTGTGTGTGTGTGTGTGTGTACATGTGTGTGTGTGCATGTTTGCAGCTCTGCTCCGCTGACTTTCCAAGCAGCCTGATAGCGCTGCTGACAGACACTCAACTGCGACTTTCTCCCGACTGCTGAGAAGTGGAGATTGAGCTGCTGCTGCTTCATTCTCCAACCTCAATCAACCACACACACCCATTCTCACTTACACTCCAAAAACATCACATCCTCTACTTAATTTACTCCCATCAGAGTCGATAAGTTTTGGTTTCAGGATTAAATATTTACACATTTAATTTGCTTGTTAATTGAACTATTAGCCGTACAATAACGCCCCGAGGAGTGTTTAGCTGAGTTCACTGATGCCTATCAACACCACACACTCTCTGCTAAAAGACTTCATTATGATGTGGCTGCGTTTATCTTAGTAAACGCCCTTATTCCGTCAGAGCCAATTAGAAGATCAGTCCAATTAGCCAAAACACAATTATACTACAGCCTGACCTCATTCAGAGCCTGCAAAGTCGAACAGCCTCAGCATTTGTACATAAGGGAGAATTAGGGAGTTTATATTGCCCAGGTAATACTAGAGAAGGTTGCATTATTTTATGAGTATATTGCACAAGTATACTTACATGCATTTTACAGTATGTTCCACATGATGTGTGCCAAAGCGGGTGGAATTTACACTAACCACACTGCCCACACTAACCAAACAACCTTTGTATCAGAAAAAGGCTATTTCATGCTCAAATGAAACGCTTTTTATTCTTTTGTTTTGAGAGATTTTGCTCAGCAGCAATCCACGAGACTCCACAGAAAAATCAAGCATTTTTAATCACTGAAAAAAAAAAAAAAAACACTTCTTAAACAATAGTGAGTTGCTTAGAATCAGTGTCGCTGTCTGTTCTTACCTCCTGCTTTGCTCTCAGCTTGGCCTGACCTCTGTGCTCCTTCAGTCTCCTCTCCACTGGGGGAATGTCAGTCCTTCACTGTGTCAGACCCATGCAAGCACCTCTGCAAGTATCTGCTGCAATCAGAAAGTTAGATTTTTTTTTTTTTTTTTTTTTTTTATAGCAGCAGAATTGAGCAGAGGTTCTGGAAGGGAATTGAACCTCCACACACTCCCACCGTCACGTGGTCGGAGCAGGAGGAGGTTTTTAGCCGCAGGCAGTCTGACACCAGTGTTAGACAGGGAAATATGACTTCCATTTGGTGATCACTGGGAGGGAGACAAACACCCGTATTCACAGGACTCAACTCTAGTTCTCATATAATTACTTTGTGCTCTAATTATATTTTTACACAACCTTCCATCAGTGTGATAGTTCTTAATGTGCTTATGGGATTACAGAAAAATGATCAGATTCCCTCACTGACTCCCCAACCACATAGAATTTTATATTCAGCATTATAGACTGTGTTTATGTGTGTGTGCTTGTAAATTATAAATTATCTTGCTTGAATTCCACATAGTGTTGTAAGTACTATATTTGGGAACATTGCTGTAGTTTCCAGTTAACAGGCTGCTCTTTTCATAGAAAAAGGTTCTTTAAACCAAAAAGTGCACAACTTTGCTGTCCAGTAAAAAAACTCCAAATGTAGTGATTTTGAATTCTTCAAATAAAATAAGCTCCTTTATCTTCCTTTCTTCTGCTCCTCCATAAACTTTATCTTACTTCATGAGATAAATAAAGTGTAAAAACAAAACATTGAAATATCTGACAAATGTGTTGGCTCAAAGCAATGCAATGTTTTGGTTTGGAGATACATGGTTTTCACTACATCATTTTATCATTTTAAATGCCATTTTTATGTGACCGGTTGTAGAAAATACAAATGTAATTTACTGAAACGTAAATATGTAAAAGTAATTATAATGCACAATAGTAGAAGGTGAAGAAAGTATTTAAATCAGATGGTTGATATTAATATTGAATCTGGACCCCACTGATGGCATAAACGCTTCTACACTTTCTGCGTTGAATTTAATGCCATATTGCATGTTAAAAAGCCCAGTTTATGAAACTATGTGCCGAATTGCTTTATTTCATCGTTCAGTTACTGTGCACACTGTGTTGTTGTTAGGCAAAATGGCGGAGGCTGAGGCTCCTTTCTTATTAGCTGGATACTGTGTCAGCCCCCTCCCCCTTCCTCACTCATAACATGGCTACATTTCTAATCACTGATTGGTCATTTTCACTCCTCCTGGCCAATGTTGAGGCCTAAGTGGCCGCAGTACGTCACAGACAAGGTGGAGATTTCTGTCTCAGCTCCCCTCCTCAGGCCTCCACTGTATTATTGTTCATGGCTGACCTCCAGTGCATTTCACAAGCATACTTTAGCACATGTCATGATGGAGTGGCTCCGAAGGTTTGATTGAGTATTCAGGATTAAATATCTGATGGACCATCTCACTCTTCAGTTTGATTTAAAGATGGAGGAGTACCTAAATTTGGAGCACCTTCAAAACTACTTTCTTGGGAGTTTTTGTGTGTATAAAACCTTTATAACTACACTAATCGATATTTTTAGATGAACAATGGCTCAAATGGCCATGTGTAATGTGAATGCATGTCCTCGTAATGAAGAAGCCAAAGACAGTTTGTGACCCAGCTCTGTAGTTCCCCTCAGTTCGTTTGGTCATTTTAGCATCTTTTAGCTCGTTATTTTGATATTACGGCAACCTTTCTGTCTTTGTTCTCTCTTACAGCTCTCATTAGTGTTCTTTACAGCTGTTTTCAGCAAGACATTGGACTTACATCAATTAGGTGTCTAACACACTGACCATCACAACTTTATAAGGTGATAATATGTCACTTTTGTGTTCACTGGCTGTTTGACAGCAAAAAATACACATAAAAGTGATAGTTCACAAAGTCTGACCCCTTTATTAGCTGCTATGAATGTTGCTGTGTGACACACGTACATGACAACGTGGCAGATTTAGCATCTAACATCCAGTGATTTCACACAGTAAAAGACAAAAGCAGGCTTCTCGTTTTCAATCTGGCAACCATCAGTTTTCCTGGCTTAAATGATAACTTGTGCTAGAACATTTTATCAGCTGGAGATAGCTAGCTAATGAAACTAATGTTAGTTCCATGAGTTGGTTGAATTATCAGTATCCAGCTGGACTTTGTTGTTTCCATGAACATACATACATGATATAATGACCACATACATGATATGAAGAAACAGCATCATTATTGTTACAGTTTGGAGGTAGCTAATTCCTAGTATTATAAGTGTATTATAAGTGTGTCACACTAACTGAGGGAGTTTGCTCAGTTGTGTTGGGCACAGATCGGTTGACATGTCATATACAACCTCAGTGGCTGATGATTTCATCCACATCATTCGTAGGACTATATTCCTGGGCTCCATCTCAGTAGTCCTGGATGTCTTGAAGACTTTTCTCTCATAGAAAATGCAATATTTATGCTTGAATGTTTGAATTCAACTTGCTGAAAGAAAGAAGGAAAGAAAAAGGTTCTGGTCTAGAAATTTCTCAAGCTGAAGGGGGATTCAGTTCAACTAGAAAAGGCCTCAACTTCAAGTAAACGATTAGCGCCTTGAACATATGGTTGCTATTTTTTTTTTTTTGTATGAATTTGAGCTTCATGTCATGTGTTGTAGTGTTGTTTTGAATATGTCACAGAGTACGTCTTCATTATGTGGAGGGATTAAGCTGTGCAGTCAAATTAGATCGAGCCCTTAATCTTCTGTGGGCAATTAATGGAAGAGCAGTGGTTTGAGTTTCCGCAAAGGTCTTTAAATTTAGTCCCAAACAGTGGTTTGACACATTTGGAAGTTGGCTGGGTGTTTCCTCCTGCAGTGTGGGGAATTCTCTAACTATAAACATCCATGCCTCAAGTGGCAGATATGTGAAAATCTTACTCTGCTTGGTAGAAACAATCATATTATAGGTGATTAATGAATGAATGAATATTTATCAGATGTTTTCATGGTTTACTGACACATACAGATATGTTTTCCCTTTATTTAATCCCTTACAATGTCCAAGATCATAACAAAAGCAAAACTCATCTATCTTAAAGAGAAGTTCAAGCCATTTATCCTCATTGTTGGCCCAAATCAGCTCTGCTTACATACACAGCATGAATGAGTGTGAATATCCACCTCAGAGCAGTTAACTAAAGCTCAGAGCAAACAATGTGTGCTGGAGCCACCAAGCTCCAGCACACATGAGGGAGAACTAACTCATACTTAGTCAATGTCCTCCCTCTTTCCATCAACGGCCCTACACATTACATTAATTGGTTGGATAACTGGTTTTCATGAAATAATAGCTGTTGTAGTGGATAGTTCATCCGAATCTAATGTTCGTCCTGAAAGTCCGAAACCATCCGTCCGACTTGTAAGACGTGGTGAAAAATATTTGGTGAATTATTGACCATGCAGTGCAGAATGTTTTTTTTTTTTGTATGTGTGTGTGTGTGTGTGTGTCTGTCTGTGTGCAAAAATGACTTCTGCTCTAAAAATGTCACTCAGTGACAAATAAATCACAGTATATCCACAGAGGGACGCCAACACAACACATTCTCTCAAGTAAATAACATGGAGGACACTGAAGATGAATTGTCTTCAGTGTTCTTTCTGGGAGTTTAGAGATTAGCAGCCTAAGGAAATATTGATTTTTAAGGCTCGTTCTTATAATGTTTAGAGTCTCTGACTTTAAATGTGACTGTTTTGAGCTGTTACAGATTATAGTACAATGGAATATTGTGGTAGTGTGAAGAATTTTTTAAAACACGATCAACCACCAATACCACCAAAAGACTTTTGTCTAAGGAGATAAAAATTTACCTCCTTTTTGATTCTTGACTTCAGTATTTCGAAAGACTTGGTTATGGCCCTGCTCACAGTGATAACCTCTATGCTTTTTAATATACAAAATATACAATATACTATGTGTGCGTGTACATATAGAAATGTGCACTGTAGGAAAGTGGTGAATTGAATAGACACACACAGATATCCCACATGATGTTGCTTTTTTTTTTTAAACCCATAGCTGAATCCATGTGTTCTCTATATTTCTTACATATAATGACGAAAAAAAAAGGCATAAAATACAAATACAGTACTCAACTGAACAGAGAGTTCCTAACATGCTTCGGGCTGCAGCTCCCGGATTGCTGGGACCACATGCTGTGACTAGTTTTTAAAATTTATGACCTTTGTAAACTGGCATGGCGTTGTAGCTGTAACACACTGAATGCCTGTTCAGATGTGCACAGTGTGTAGTTAGAATGGTGTTAGCACCCTCATGCTTGCTCACTGTGTGAGTGTTGACACTGATATAGTACGGTGATGGAATGAGTATCACACCATGAGGCTGAGTATCATTTGCAGCACCCTGCTTGTATAAAGTCTTAATGTTTTCTTTTTTTTGATGGTGGATTTTATAGCTAAAAATTCATTTGAAAAATAATTCAGTCTAAAGCACTGTAACCTATTTTCCTTGCAGCATGAAGGTGTACTGAACTTATCTAAAAGCAGAGTATCAGGGTAACAGCTTCTACAAAACTGCTCCTGTTTATCTCCTCCCGTGTGTCTGTGTTAGTGCTTGTATTTAAACAGTGTCATGCCCTTTGTTTTTCAGGAGTAAGTCCCTGGACTCTTTGAAGTGGGCACCATGTTTTCACTGTGACCATTTAATTTGGAGCGCAGCTTGATGATATTAGTGTCAGGGTCAATTGCTGATTCCAGTTGGACTTTAGAAGCTGCTTGGCTGGCCGTACGTAGGCGTCATGTGCTGCTCGGTTCAAGATCTGGTCAAACCCATAGTCTTACTTACACTCACACTCACACTCACACACACACACACACACACACACACACACACACACACACACACACACACACACACACACACACACACACACACACACACACACTCCAGCTCCTCCAGTTCCTCTGATCCCTGAACATGTGACAGGGCAGACATGGGACCTGGTTATTCTGCCGATTGCCACGAACATGAGCCCAGAACAGTGGAAGTTGTTGCTCAGACCTCCCATGATGGAACCTGCAAAATCCCTTGTCGTCTTCTTTCTACACCCCAATCATCAATGCGCCAGAACTCAGAGCCCATGTTTTAGTTGTGCCTCAGCAAAGCAATGACTTTGCCATGTGCACAGAATGTGGAAGTGATGCATTTGGACTTTCCCTGCTGCCTTTTATGTGGTTTCTTAATAGCAGATGTAGATCAGAGATGGCTTATTGGACTCTCACACAAAGCCCTCAGTCAGGAAGAAATGGAACCAGTTGGGAGTGAATTGAATTTATAAACCTGAGACTTATAAGTCTTCATCACTTCTGATCAGCAGGTGTTGATAAACATGCCTCTAACGTAAGACTCTTGTGATCTTGAACCCTCTAATACATTATTGTGTTTTCATGCATGTTTCACATATTTGACTCTCTGGTTTCTTTTCTGAGACGTTGTGGTGTTCCTAAAACTCCCCCTGTCGTCGGACCTTTGTCACTGTACCAGTTTCTGGGTTAAATGAAAAACAGCATACATTTTTACCTGCGACAAAGTCATAAAAAGCTTGTCCTTGTCACAGACGCTTGTGACAAGGACAAGCTTGTCTGAAGTCTTTTTCATTGTTCGGTACAAGTCATTAAAGTTAAATGGGACTCAGGGATTTTTATAGGAACTAGTTTTTGTCCCCCACCCTCTCTGGAGAACTTGGCCATCTTTACTCTGCCGCTGGAGGTAAAAGCTGGGCAGCCGTTTGTCTTGCTGCACTTCACTACATCTGGTTTTATTGGGTGTGAGTGACTTGTGAGCAGTCATCTAAAATGTTTTTCAAAAGACTCCCCCCCCCCCCCCCCCCTTGTGATAAGTCTTTGTTCTCATGGAGGACAAAAACCCTGCATGTAGTGGAGGGAAGAGAGAAGCTCCCCACACTGTTTCTTCATGTATGTGCCTGTGTGCATTCGTATTTGTATGACTGTTGTGTGTGAAAATGTAATCTTCTTGAGGAAATAAAACCTTTGCACACCTGGATTTGGGAAGCTTATATTCTTCCTGACAGATCCATCAGGCTGCATGGATGGATGATCAGAGACACTCCAGCATTTTCTAGCTTTATACTTTAGTCGGGTCATATTAAAAATCTATTTTACCTCTTCTCATGAAATGATTGTGACAATGTGATTTATTCTTGATAGATAAAGTGTATATCTTCTCAAAACTTTATTGATCAGTCTCTTCCAATGTGATTACTGATGTGTATAAATAGTGTAACATGTGGCTGATCATCATTTGCTCATATATGAGAGTGCCTGAGATCACAATGTTTCCTCATCCTGATGTTTAGTGTGAACATTAACTGAAGCTCCTGATCTGTATCTGCATGATATAATGCTGATTGGCTGATTGGATAACTGCATGAATAAACAGGTGTGCATGCGTTCCTAATAAGATGTTTGGTGGGTGTATTTAAAAAAAAAAGAAAAAAAACTAAAGTGAACTTTAATGTAGCCCGCTGCATCTGCTGTTCATTTTTTTAATTTTTATTGAAATGTGGTGACATATCTGTACAATATCTGTACATAAGAACCACAGTGTTCACAGAGGCAGCGACGCTATGAAAGGAACTGTTGTTAAACTGTCAAATAAAATGTATTTATTATGTATTTATCTTCAGACATGCTGGGAGCAACAAATTTCGTATTTAATCTTTTAGACCATATTTTATCTTCCAAAAATAATTATAACACACACTAAAACACTATGGACAACAGCACCACCAGTAAATAACCAAAGGGGCTTATTGAGACTGTTTTCCCCTGTCAGGACAGTGCACACTGACCAGCCGGTGCACCTCAGGAGCAGGACTGTGAGCTGCTGAGATGACCACTGGTCTCAAGGGTTTCCTCTCACATCTCAGCTCATCACTCGCCACAGTGTCCTGGAGCACTTCCAGCGTAGCAGTTCTTATTGCATATGTTTCTCTACTTGTATGTGTTTTAAATGAGTTGCATTTATGGGCTGTGTCCTTTGGGACCACCATACAAAACCAGCTTTAAAGTCTTCAGAGAAGTTAATATTAACCTCTGTATGGAACGGCAAAAATATCTAGAATAAAGAAAGAATTTCTCTGTTTTATGTAGGTTTTATTACTGAGCAGATAACGCACAAAAATGTGTTATTAGTTTCTTACCCAGAGACTGAAATGAAGGCAGATCTCGCCCTTGTCTTCTGAGCCAAATGTAAAACAGATTTGTAAAACAGATTCTAAAGATTTGTACAAGATTAGTAACAAACAGCTGCTACTGTCAGTTCACTGTAGATTTTTATTTCTTGTGTCATTGTAAATATAAATGTTGTTATTATTCTTATGATTATTGTCATTCTTATTACATTCTTGTTGTCTGGTTTGTGACATACATTTGTATTTTCATCCCTATTGTTGCAAGCATGTATTAGTGCATTGAAATGCAATACTAATACTGTTTCTAAATACCATTGTGCAGGATGGGAAACCCATGTGTTGATGTGAGACGTCTTTAGATTCAACACGCTTTATGGAAACTGGCACGCCAACAGAAATCAGACCAAGAAATGGAGGTACACGATTTTTGAATCAATGCAAAAATCCCTGTACCAAGTCACCATCAGTCAGCACTTTGACTCAGGAAGGTTTTGCTGTAAATGAGTCTTTACCTTAGAGTAATAGCAGATGTATTGTCATTCTTATTACATTCTTGTTGCCTGGTTTGTGACAGTGTCTTTGTTGGGAAGTCTTTTGGGAAAGGTTTTTGACTTCACATGACACACGCCCAGTCAGAATTAGGTCTGAAGATCCAAAGGAATTCCAAATTGTCCCATTGTGCAAAGTTTCAGGACAGGTGGTTTCAAAATAAAGGCATGATGTACATTTTTAGCAGCCTCATTTATCTGATTGTTACTGATCACACTGATCAGAGGGTTCCATGTGTGCCACACCTGCACATGACACAGGGCCATACACAGGAGTGTTTAATTCACTGTGAGTGACTCACTTTTGATGAGTCACAGTGAACAGTGAGTCTCAGCAGTAGTGGCTGAATAGTCTGATCCCTCCTGCTGTTCTGTTTTTTTCCCTTTTACTGCCTCAATGACTCAGTATACATGTGTGTATGCATGTATACTGAGTCATTTGTTTTGTTATGTTTGTCTCATTTGCTCTGACACATGGTTTGTCAGATAGATAGATAGATAGATAGATAGATTCAGCAAAAGAGAAAACAAAGAGTTGTGTTTCTGACCACCTGATGAATATAAGTCTAATACTGACTCCTCTTTGAGCTCTGTTTTGGTCTCCACCAACTACAGAGGGAAACATCAGTCTCTTTAGCTGCTATATGTTCCACTATGTTCACCAGCTGCTCTCTGCATGTGTTATATGCATGTGTTTGCTGCTGTGCAGGTTGTGTATGGTGGATTTTTTTCCCCTGGAAAAACAGGAGACATTTTCAACTCTAAATAAAACCCATCGGTAGCTTCGGTTCAGCATGAACAGCACTGGATGATCAAACAATCAGCAGAGCGGCAAAGCAGAGTAATAACATGGCTGTGCCTTTACTTTCCCAAAACATCACACACACTGAAATGGTCATGTTTACAGCAGGCTAACATGTCATTTAGTAATAAACAACACTTATAAATACTGCATACTGTCTTTGTTTCCAAAGAAGAAGCAGCATCAGTCAAACTCCAGTCTGAGTACACTGCACGTCTGTGGTGCAGCTCAGAGTTTATCTAAGCAGGCGTGGGTGTATTTTACATGTGTCTGAGCTTGGACAAGTGTTGGGGGGGATTGTATGTTTTTAGAAGAGCTGGCGGGTTTAGTCTCAGCGTCTTGACTCGGCCCAGGCGTTCGTTCATCATGACAGGGACTGTTAGTCTTAGCTAATCTCCTGTGTTCATCTCCGTGTCAGCCCAGTGTGTGGAGGCCAGGCCTCTTAGTGCCATCAGAGCAAATGATTTCTTTGGGGTCAGATGCACAGATCCCCACATAGTTCCTCTTTCTACACATCCTCGAGGACTCTGCCATGATCAAAAGCCCACTTCTGCAAAGGCCTGGATGTGCGACAGGCTTGCACTGTGTTTGTGATTTGGGCTTGGAGAGCGGTGGGTGCAGGCACTCTCTGCTGTTTGATCTAGGACCAGTAAAAGCCGTGTCCAAGCGTAGCCTCCGCTGTTTCCTTTAGCAGTAATGAGTGACAAGATGTAGGTCGTCCAGCGTGGCCTTCTACAGCCACTTCATTAGCTGCCCCGCAGTGTTTGGCTTTGCTCTGATTTATGGCTTTTCCGTTCAACATCTTTCAGTTTGTAATTTGTCTCCAGAGCAGCAGGTCATAGGAGGATGTACCATGACACATAGTCTGTACATAGAGCCCTTACATGTTATATTTATTCCAAATCATGCAGTAATGTATGCTGTGGAACAACCAAGATTGCGTGCAAATAGGTACTTATACAGCAGAGTTCAAACCCTAAGTCATCTAGCATGTCGACGGAAGAAGCAAAAATTATTTTAGTCAAATGGTTTTCCTCCAACAGGGTTATATAAGTCCTAACTAACATTAGATACAAGAAAAGGTTGCTAGTATTCACTGAAAATCCTACGTTTGGTCTTTTGTCTACTTACACTCTACTGGGCATCAATTCAGATGGAGTCCATGTTATTTCGGAGCTCTTTCAGAGAAGGGATGTTTCACCTTTGAGGGTGAGTCGAAAGCCGTGCTGCCCACCACTCGCCACTCTGTCTTGGAACCAGACAGATCTCTGATGCAGTAAATTGGCTAAACAGGTTGGCAGTGCTCCACGGCCAGTGTACAGTTCATTCTGTGAAAATCAGCAGCACCGCAACAGGCAAAACATCACCAACACCTGAATGCTTCCACCACCGTGTTTGACTCGAGGTTTCACGCACAGTTGCACGAACCTGCTACACGCGCTGTTACATTAACCTGTTGTGTTAAAGTGTTCATTTCCTCTTTTCTGGGGTTTCAGCCTCATCTGACATTCTGTTTTATTTACAATATGTGTTAGAATCAAGCATTAAAATTCAGTCAAGAGTATAGAGTGACACCTGTTTGAGAAATAAGCAAACAAGATCTGTGAGATACATAGCTAATAAACTCTAAATAAGACATATCAGATGAGCAAACAAATGGCCTTAGAAAGAATGAATGATAAAAAAGATTCTTGGTTTTTTTTGGAGTTACACAAACACACATTTGCACATAACATCTCTCACACACTGACTAACTTTGTGCCCAATCCCGAAAAAAAATAAAAATAAAAAATACATTTCCTGATATACATCATATTTACTCCTGAGTCATTTCTAAAACCTTTGGTTTTTTTCAATGATTATATTACAGATTTCTAATCCAATTTAAAATTTTTAAATGTCCACACTTGACTTTTGTACAGTCACATGATGCAGATATTCACTCTTTATAGCCTGATAGTTGGATCAGTGCCCCTGTGTGCGTTTCCTGAAGACTTGAACATGGACAGAAATATAAATAGTGATTCAGTCTTTCAAAATAAAACAACAGCTCCATAAATATCACTGTTTGCTGTAGTTTGTTCTCCTTCAATGGATATTGTGCTCAGACACATGCATTATACTGTATTTGATAATGCCACTGATGATGGCTGTAAAGTAAGTAAGTATGCCACCTAGTGGTTGTTTCTTTTGTAAGTCGTACTGGTGGAGATGTGACCATCTACTGGTGGAGACACTGCTGGCCAACCTAGCTTGTGTGTGTGTGTGTGTTACCATTTAAGACACGTGCACAAACAATCAACCTGCATTGAAACTAAAAAAATTAAATAATTGAAAAGAAAAGTGGTTGTGTATATCTGACCTATGAGTGTATTTTATTTTGAAAACAATGAGAGAAAGCATGAATTATAAGAGAGCTGGCTGTGTATTTCACAGTGCATGCTGGGAAAGGATCCAGCCACTGTTGACCCTGAACTGCACAAAGCAAACAAAGACACGGAATAAATCAATAATTTACAGGAAAAGGTCCTGTACAGTGCATAATCCAAACAATACAAATATATAAAAAAGTTACCTTCACAGCAATCACTAATGTCTGCTGTTCCACTTACATTCTACAGGTATCAGTGCTTTTGTATCCTAGCTTCAAAACTTGGCGTGGCAACATGGTGTTAGAGGAAGTGACCCTGTGTGTGCAAGATGATGAAGAGCAGCAGTCTGTGAAGGAGTCAGACAACAAAAGTGAAATCACTGCTGTATTAATAGCAGAGCTGAAGTCTCACCAGGGTCTGTGCTCCCCAGAAAGAAGACGTGGACTTCCTTTCTCCTTCCTCAGTGTCCAGGAGGGGGCGACGGGCCTACATGCTGTGGCTCCAAAACTGTCCAAAAAGTGGGACTCACATACTCACAGGCGTGTACGCTCAGTGTGACTGGTTACATGTATTGTTTCGCCTGCTTTGAGCGCACTACCATTACAATCAGCCTGATGGGTCATTGTGATTGTTTATGTGGTAGCAGATAAAAGCTTTGTACACACAGTATTTTATGGGAAACTTTATTCATCGGATATGATTATTGCAGGGTCAGTGGTACAGTATTCTTCTCTTTCACTGTATACATACATGTTGAATTTGCAGCTCTGGTGGCCCGTGTGATTGGTCTGTTATAGGTGCATTTTATAGGTGTGTTTATTAGGTGTTTGTAATGGATCTTTTGCACTGATGGTTGGAGTTAACTCAAAGCATTCTGCACTTTTCCTTTTAGCACATCTCCTGTAGCTGATGAAGTGTTTCACAAAATGAATAACTTTGCCTTTGTGTTTTCCACCTTTATGTGTGTCTGTGTGTGAGAGGCTTGTGGGAGTGTTTGCAGTGAGGTTAGAGACTGTGTGTTTTCTCCCTCCTCCTCCTCCCTGCCTCCTCATGAAGGCGAACAGGGGCCTGTGATTGGACCCCCCCCCCCCCGCCCTCCCACTCCATTGTGAACCAGCGTGACGGCCACACCTGAGCCGAGCACCCAATAGGCTGCCTGCGCTGTCAGTAGCAGAGAGAGAGAGCAGCCTGCAAGAGCCGCAGCATAACAATATGCACTCTGTAGACACCATACAGGTTTCTGGGCTGATTCCCAGCACTGTCAGACCGATACACCGCACCAATACTGGCCTTTCATTCACAAACTCATCTTGTCTGCTTGTCACAACTTAGACACAGCACATGTTACGGAACTGTTTCCACTGTCTAAAAGCTGTTTCAGGAGTTTATTTAGCTGCTCAGAAAGACTAAAACAAGGGCATATTTTCAGTATTGGCTTCAAACTGTTTCAGGTCTAAGATCCAGCAGGTTTTAGGCTTCAAATGATCCAAATCAGTCAGAGTCCACAGGGATCAGATGGAGGTTTCTGAGGGTCATCAGCAGCAGGGATCGCCTTTTCCTTCCCCATTGTTTAATTTTATTATAATCTCACACAGCAAATCACACACACACACACACACACACACACACACACACACACACACACACACACACACACACACATATATATATATATATATTTTTTTTTAAGGATATATATATATATATATATATATCCTTAAAAACAAAACCCAACATCAGAACAGAACAGAACATTAAAACAGGCCCAGTGGAAAAACACACACAAGCATCATTTCTTACTTGAATTAAACTCATTTACGTTTGAAATGATTGCAACAAAAACTTCTGAATTTTCCAATCCCGAAATCAATTGATCATTTTATTAGAAGTGGGGGAAAAAAAATATTCATTGCAGTACAATGCAACACAAAAATACTCCAGTGCATGTAAGTGCCAAGTCAAATTTTTACTTGAGTAAAAGCAAACATACATAAAATATTCCTGAGTATCAACAGTAAAAAGAAAGTATAAAGTGGGTAAGAAGTGTCCTGTCAGTGTTGTATTTATCATTTTTGATGCATTAGTGTGTATGCAGGGTTCTCATGTTGTTGCTTATTGTGTTGGTGCTAATATCAACTAATTAAACATTTGGTATTTTCCTTAATGAAAACGCATCATATTCATGAGCTGATCTTCGCACAGCTGTCAGGTGAGTAAAAGTATAAAATTTACTTCTGAATGAAATGAATAGAAGTATTAAATAGCCTAAAATGAAAATACGACCTCAACGTTTAGCTTAAGTAGTAAGTGAATAAATATATTTAGTTACCTTCTAACTTCAAATTTCAAAGCACGTGTATTTATAACCTACAATACTGAATCTGATAGCACAGCTACACTCCAGTTTATGTCTGTTTTACCACATGTACAACCGCAGAAACTGTAGAAAAAAACTTGAACATGTCAACAAACCACCAGTGTCTTCATATGCAGTTATATGAGTAACTTTATATGCAGAATATTTGTGTATGTGTAATCTAGGACATGCTGACTGATGTGAAACTAGATCCCACCCAATAAGCAGAGAAGATAGAAAGTGAAGGCCAGCCCTCTGTGATGTTGTTTAGGTTACACACACACACAAAGCAAAGGAAAGGTGCTGTTTGTCTCCTGCGTTGAAACCAACTGCGTAACTTCTTCTGTGGGCCTGCAAAAGCTTAAATAACAACATAGACCCACACTGATCATTTAACAAAGTTGTGAATAATCTTGGCCTTTTTACCCCACGCCGTCACCAGCCATTAGTTATGACCCACGGGGCCTCCACGGGAGCCTATTGATCACTCATAGACTGATTGATTTAGACAAATACTTTTTTCTCCCAGAGTGCGAGGTCGAGTCGCTCTCTCTGTTAATTGAAGATAACAGAGTGGCAACAATGGCCCCTGTAATAGAATGAGAGTTTTGTGATTATCGCTGCAGAAAGAAAAGAAAATGAAGAAGAAGGGGAGGAGGTGGTGGGGGAGGAGGAGGAGGGGGGGACTCTAATTAGGAAGCGGGGCGGTGTGGAGGCTGTGGCCGGCAGGCAGGCGACAGGCGCCGGGTCCCGGACAAAAGGCTGTCTGCTGCCCTAAACTCCCCCTGCTTAACCCTTTAAACCGAGACACACATGTACACACAGACTATCACACACAATGCTGCTGCTGCATCATGCTCTCATACAGGCCTGAACGCGCACCCACACACACAGACACACACACACACACTGGTTCACATTTTGACAAAAAAATAAGAAATAAAAAAGTATATATGTAAAAATATTTTCAGAGAAAATCAACAGACAAACTGAATTGTCTAATATGTTAGAAAAGAAATAAGCAGTCACACACAGGCCTCGTTAGTTATTGCTGCTTGTTTAAACTCGGAACATCGTGACATATTTGGCCTATTACAAAAGCCATGATAAGTTTATTTCCGCGAGTAAAAACATGTGTAAAGGTGGAATTTATGTTCAAGCCCAATATTCCCCTGATAAGCTCCCAGCTGAGTTAAAAAGGCAACAGTTTACAGTTGGTGTCCGGCTGCAGAGGATGTGTGTGAGCGCAGCAGAGAAAGCTCTTCCCTATAAATACTTACATTACTCGACTCTTTCTAAAAATACCGAGGGCCACACAATACTAAAGGAAATGCTGATTGACGGTGACTGAGGGCCTGCTCAAAATAGACCTGGACGGCCGTGCATGCGGGAGACATACTCGATTTAACAGAAATACAAATTAATGCATCTACTGCTGACGCTACTACTGCTCCTGCGTCTGTGCAACTGCTGGAAATGAGTGTAGAAAATCATAACATCAAAGCTGTTTCCTTTGTTGTGTCGGTCAATTAAAGCTTAGAATAAGAATATGTTTAATATCCATAGCTGTAAGCCTTTATGCAAAAAAAAAAAAAAAAAAGCTCCACCCACAAATTCCACCATCTGATTTGAATGTATTTTTAATAGCGTGAATTAAACCGAATAATATTTACCAAATGCAACAAAGCAAAAAGGCAGAAGCTGCTTTTTTTTTTTTTTTTTTTTTTTTAACTTCCTCTTAAATACTGGACCGACAGAGGGCGCTCCCGCCCCGCTGGAATACAGCAGCGTGTGAGTGTGTGTGTACCATTGATGACTTCATTAAAAAAACTCTATAAATTTCTACATCTGCTTTTTGACATAATTAGATGATTGGAACAACAATAAAAATAAGGATAATAATAAGGATGATAGGCCCGCGAGCTTTCAGCACAACGATTTTTTATTGAAATTGTGAGACAATCAAAAAAAAAAAAAAAAAAAAAAAAAACCCGGACAACCAGCATAAACAAGATACTTTCATCTTTAAATATATTTATGAATAGATATGAATGATGCGCCCATAGGAGGAATTGCTTTGAATGTCTCCTGGCTGGAGTGAAATAACCTGAGGTGTTTTTTTTTTTTTTTTTCTTTTTGAATCCTTGTGGAGCTCTTTCTCTGTTTCCTCTGTATTTGTCGGTGGATGCAGACTAAAACATGGCACACACGTTTCCTAAAAATCAGCAAATGCTTCATCATACAGTTTTTCAAACCAACAAGCGCTAAATAGCTTTAATTTACAGTATATGGTCATGTAAAATGAGAGGAGGAGGAGGAGGAGGAGGAGAAAAAAAAAAAAGCAACGAGTTAAATTCGAAATATATACATGATAATATACAGCCTTGAATAAATTAATACCAATTGCATATTCTTGGATCTTAGCTTTATTTACAGATTTTTTTATTTTTAATTACATAAATATTTCAGAAACATTTTATTATTATTATTATTTTTTTTTGTCTGGCATGAAATGATAAACGGTTCTTTCTCTCGCAGACGGATCGTTCACCTTCCATCCCTTTTGAAATGATCAGGCCCGGAAAACAAAAGTTTTTGGATGCAGCTTGAGACCTGTCTGTCGCCGCGGGACGAGGCTCCTGCTAGGGAATCGGGCCTTGGTGTTTTCTGAAGCAGGCCCCGGATGCTCAGATGCTTCAGGTTAACCGCACTCAGCGCGCCCTCTCCACCGCGCGCCGCTCAGTCTGAGGAGCTGCGGGCTCTCAGGCAGGTTATACCGATATACTGGGGCCGATACTGGCCTCGTGTGGTCCACCTCTGATGAAATTTGATTCATTGCATTTGTTTTTGTAGTGGAAATGATCAGTGTTAGTCTTTATGACACCTTGAACTGAAGAGGTTTTTCTTTTATTATATTTCTAAAAGATTATTTAGTGTTTTTTTTCCTTTGCACATTTCATTTATGTACTTATAAATTTTTTTTGTCAATGAATTCTTATTCCATCAATGTAGAAATGTATTCCAGAGTTTCTCAGGTGGTCGGCCTAAAACACCGGGACTCGAGGCAGAGTTCTGGTGCCTGATGATGGTCAAGATCTAAACAGGCTTTCCACTCTTTCTATAGGTCAGCTCTGGAGGAAACCTTCAGTGCTTGTGAATTTAAAAAAAAAAGGTTAAAGTTATTTATATGGACTAAATTTCATTCAATCTGCAGCTTTGTTCCAAAAAATATCAGTTATCAGCCTTCACCGACCCTTATCGGTCCAACCCTCATCCTACTCTCTGTAATGTGCTGTACAGGACATATGCACTTATAGTCCTCTGGTATTCAAGCCAAGACTTCATCCCAAACAGAGAGTCTTCATCACTTGGGAGAGTCTGCAGTCGGGGAGGGCTCCCTCTGGCCCTCCAGGCCGCTCACCAGTCTCTGGATGCTTTGCAGTTCATTCACAGAGTCCTTCATGGAGGTTTTGGGGGACGCAGCCCTCCCACTTGACCCTCCTGTCTTGTGGTTGCTGTGGTGCTCCGGGGCTGGGCTGGCCTCTCTGCTGCCCGGTTTGGAGGATTCGGAGCCTGCGTTGAGGCTGCTGGACAGACCGGTGGTGAGCAGACTGGAGCTCTGAGGCAGCGACACTGGGAGCTGGTAAGGGTTGAAGCGGAGCCGAGGCCGGGACGAGCCCAGGAAGGGATTCCTGGAGAGCGGGCTGGAGGTGCTGGTGGTGGGTAGGGCTGAGGCCGAGGCCGCCGCTGCAGCTGCTGCCATGTAGGTGTAAGGGTATGGGAAAAGACCTCCGAATGGAGGCATTGGGATGCCCTGCAATATGAAAGAGGAAAGATTTGTTTGTCAAAGTTGCACACATCATTTCCAGTCAAGTGGTTAACTGAGATTATTTCTATATGAAAATACACATCTGATACAAAACCAAGAAACATTTTATTCCTTGAGTTGAAATTCTTTTTAAACTTTGCACAGATGCCTGATAAAATGTTTCAAATATGTACTTGTAGCTTTTATTGAACCCTCATGTTTTAATAGAAATACACACAGGTCCAGCACATGTTTGCAGGTAGCAAATACATGAAATTTTGCTTTACTTGTTTCCAGCACTAAATTAAAGCCAGCTCTGATTCACGCAACATTAAGTATTGTTGGTGTTGTACAGTCTAAGCTCTCACTGCAAAGCTCCACATAGTTCCTGTCTTGCTGCCATCAGCTCGGTGCTACAGGTGTACAGGCATTTTCTGACTGGATGACCTTCCTTACCTGAGAGGCGAGCATGTGCTGGGACAGATGGAAGGGGAAGGGGTTGGGGGTTCCTCCTGTGCCCTGGGCGGAGAGGCTGCCATTTTCCAAACCACTTGCTCCCGATACAGAGGCCAAAAGATGCCCCATGCCCATAGCAGAAAAGGCTCCGGGGGCCATGGCAAACTGCCCGGGGTGAAACAACAGTGGCGATCCGGTGTTCAGAGGGTTAAAGAACTGCTGACTGTGCAGGCCAGACAGAGCCAGGCTTTGTAAGTGGCCTGGGCTGAAGTGCGAGGGGCTCTCAGTCTGGACCATGAGAGGGGAGAACGCGTCCTTACTGGCACTGATGCCTCCGGCCTCAGAGTCCTTTGTCAGTGCGTCCGTGGTGTCCTTCCTGTGCCTGCTCTCTGCTTTGTCCTTCTCAAGGTTCCTTATACTGAATATGGAGTCGTCCTTCTTTTCCACGCTAGGCCTGTCACGTATGCGGTCCTCGCACCGGGAGCTGTAGGGGGACACAGGTTCAGGTCCCGGGCTGTTGGAGGCGGTGCAGTGCTCGTCCTGATGCTCCAACTCCTGCTCGCTGTCAGTGCATGTTTTTTCATCTACGACGCAGGAATCACAGGGGAGGAGGAAAGAACAATGTTTAACCATTTATCACCTCATCCCCAACCATCACACAAATACACACCAATAATCTACACACACACACACACACAACGAAAACATGGTGGTGTACATTTTAATTGTACAGCTTTTAATTTTTCAGAGCAATAAAAAAAAAATCCTTTGAATTATTTGTCAAACGCTTTTGAGTTTGCAAACATGAGAAAAATCAGCACATTAAAATAAACAACAGTGTCTGTTAAAAACCTAAGAGCGGCTCAGATTGTGTTAAATAAATGAGCTTGATAAATGAAAGGAAGTAAAACAGTTTTACACACCGTTTGTTCTCCACTAGACATTTACATTTAAATATCATATCTCACATCAGTCAAAAGCCAGGTTTACACACATTGTTGTTTCATATAATACAAACACTGTCTGTTCCTGCATCATAAACCTCAAATAAAATATTCAGTCTTAGTGGAATTGAATGAAATAAATCGGTACACTGGCTGATCTTAGGTGGTCAGGCTGATTGGCTGATTGATAGATGGATTGATTGATTGATTGATTCATTGATAGTGTGGGACGCACAGGCCAAAACAAATCCACTAGGAATATGATTTTTTTTTCTCTCTAAGATGAATGTGATATATTTCGAAATGCATGCACCACCTAAATTAGACTAATGAAAATAAATAAATCAGTGAATAAATAATTGAATTGTGCATTCAGTCCAACTGATTGTCCTCACATAGCTGCTTATTTCCTCCACTTAATTATGTCACCTTTCAGCCAATTTAACACAGTTTAAATGAATCCATTTACATTTAATAATATTAATAATAATAATAATAAAACGTTATACATGTTATTTCACCTCAGGGCTGTCAAAGGCTGGATTTAAGCCTTGGCTCATACGTGGGGCCCAAACATGTCAGATTAAAAAAAAAAAAAGAAACTATGTTATCTCACCTCGACTGGGTCTGCTGAACCTCAGTGGGCTGGTACCGGCTCCCAGCGGGGAGTGGACGGTGTCCCTGCCGGCCGGAGGCTCACTGGAGGAGGCGTCCGAGTCTGCGCCCTCTCGGTCCGCCTTGCACTGGTCCTCATACATCCGCAGCGATGGCATGGTCAGCTGTTTTCTGCAAGATAATAATAATAATAATAATAATAATAATAATAATAATAATAATAATAATAATAATAAGAATAAGAATAAGAATAAGAATAATAATAATAGTTTGGGATGTCGTTACGCTGTGACACCACCACCTTGCAAAATGTAAAGATGGTGGACACACACACACACATGCTGTAGTTTGCGCAGGTGTTGTGCAGTTTGATACCTTTTCTCTCTCCTTCCGTTCCCAGTGTCTCTGAATCCTTTAGCGAAAGGGTTGTTGTCGATCTTCAGCTGCGTGATCTGTGGAAAACACAGGGACAGGCTTCATTTTAGAGCCGTGGAACCAGAGTGTGTGTCCTTTTTGTCTTCACCTGGCCCACATTTAGGAAAACAGCGTGTTTCGACCTCGCAGAAACGCACTGGACAGGAGCCACGGCGAACCTCGGATTTGCATTATTAATAAAAAGCGTTATGATGGGGCGTTATTCTCATAGGCCCCTGGAGAGGAATCCTGCCACGAAATATTTCTCTGTGGGGCCACACAAGCCTCCGCTCCCCCAGCAAAAAAAAAAAAAAAAAAAAAAAAGAAAAGAAAGGAAAGGGGAGCAATACTTGAACAGATGACTATCACATCAATAATTAATAATGCGGTTTGGATCAGTGCTGCTTCACGTTCATATGTCCTGATGTGGAGGAGGCCGGTGTGGCTCCACGTACGGGGGCAATGAGCCGGCAAAGGGGGCCTGCATGTTCTAGGCTCCTGGAGGCCCTCAGTGGCCCCCTTCAAAAAGACGCTTCAGGCGTTTGCCACTTGAGCAGAGAGAGAGTTCTTGCACCATCTGCCCACTGTGGCTGCAGGGTGACCAGCGCTTTTAAATGCCCTGTAATCGATTGTGACTCTTCGCCATAAACTTTTACAACAAGACCCCCCCCCCTCCTCCCTGCAACCACCCGCACCCAGCCCACCTCACACGAGCCTCCTGGACACGAGTTCCAATTAACTTCATGGAAAAGGATAAAGAGTCAGCGAAGGGGCTTATAATGATAAAAAAAATACACATATACAAAACCTCAAGTCAAGAGCTCTTTTTTAATTATAAGTTAAAAAATAATTAAAAACAACAACAAGAAAAAAAAGACCATGTGCGCCATGTTCCATACCGCACCACAACACAACACACCATCCTCTCCAGCGTTTTTACGCCTAATTTATTCACTCGTGGTATAAAGGTAATAGCTCATTTGTCGCCCACGAATACCTCGCAGCAGATAACACACCACACAACGCTGAGGCTGCACGTTTGAATTCATAGCTAGAAATATCTGCTACACTCACAAATCCGGGCAAAAATGGCAATTAAATAAATCAAGTGGGACATGGGAGTCCTCTGCAGGGAAATTAGGCGACCTACAAAATCAGATTAAGTCTTCAGGGGGTTGGTGATGTGTGTGTGTGTGTGTGTGTGTGTTGGGGGGAGGGGAGGGGGACGCATGTAGGACATTTATTTTGCAAAGTATAGCAGCCATATTAGAGGCCCCGGGTTCAGAGTGTGAACAGCGGACTCACCTTGTCGTTCTGATACGCTGTCACAGCCACGAACTCGGTCTCCGGGAACACGTAGGTCCTGAAGGTGCTGTAAGGGAGCTTCAGGATGTCGTTGGCCCTCACTATGTGGAATCTGGGCTGGTACTTGTGCATGGAGTTCAAGATGGTCTGGACCAACACACACAAACACACACACACATTTTTTTTATAGCAAACATCACGACATTTTGCGTCACATCTCTTGATGTTTTCTCCACATTAAAACTCGACACTAGGCAGAACATGTTGACGCGGATCCATCCAAGCCATTGTTATTGATGCTGTTATAATTACTGTGTAAGCAGACATGTCTGTAATTAGTGCAGGGCAAAGGGAAAAACCTGACCAGGCCACACATGTTGTCATGACGGCTCAGAACCACAGCACAACAAAAAACAAACAAAAAAAAAAACCAAAAAACCCGGATTTGATCCCGTTTCTATCAGGACAGACGATACATATTTCCTCTCTTTCATTCATGTCAGATTCACCACAAACACTAACACTGGGATTAAAGCCTGGGGATCTGTTTGGACACACACAAAGACTTTACATACATTTTACCATAAAATACAGTCTCATTTTTATTTTAGAATTCCAAAAAATAAACCGGACATGAATAATGTCCGGTTCACGAATAATCAATATGACAGATAGAGTTCATTCCACATAAATTTAGAATACTAACATATGAACATATATTTATCTATCTATCTATAGATAGATAAATATGTCTAAGATTGTGACTGACATGTAAATATAGAATTTGTTTCCAGTCGGAAGCACACTGTGCCTGCCCTCAGCTGGACCTTCTCAGACATTTATCATTTGCTCCTAAGCAGGTTTATTTTTAGTTTTCGTGCATATCATTACACACACAGGTGCAATAATGTAAAATTACAAGGCGGAAATATTTTAGATACAAAGAAAGACATTGCAGCAACCACGACATAGCTACTATAAAAACACTATAGACTGAATAGAATCAAAATAACACAGACTATATTATGGCCTACTATAATACACTATACTATACTATACTACATTATACTATACTATAAAATTAATACTACAGTATTGGGTTACAGGCTGGAGGGGATATGAGACTCGTACGTCAGTCGGCTCGGCCATTCAAGCTCACTTCACGTCATTTCTCTCTGACCTGATTTGATGATACACCACTTAATCCCCCGCCTCGCTAACGCTCAGCACAACTATAATGTTTTTTTTTTTTTAATTCTTATTCTTATTACCAGTAGAACCTCGACGACAAACCGAGAATAAAAAGGGCCGGGGAGTGCAGCCATATTCTCCAGGCCCTGTGCTGCACACAGTTGGGCCCTGGGTTTGAATATATTTGGACGCAGGGAGAGAAAATGCAGACTGATAATATTCTGGAGAGCTACAAGGAAACATAAGCTGCGTGTGTGTGTTAGTGGCGATGGGAAGTCAAGTGGCGACAAAGTGTCAACAGCTTAGGACATTAAGACGAGCTCCAATGTATTTCATTCATCTTCAAACGCATCTATTCTATTTTAAAAGAATGTTTTCTAACGCACCAGTTGTAGTTTTTGTACACTTGTGTTTATCCTGCTTCATTATTTCCCAACACAAGTTCAGGGGGCCTCAGCATAGTGCCCTGATTTATTTATTTCACATGTTTTTCGTGTTATTATTTTGATGCCACGAGGACCCACTTCCTCCCATATACTTCATCAAATTTTCATCTCAACTTTAAAACCCCTGAAAACACCACCTGTCCCGTCTGTGCCAACAGCAAACGCATCATGCAGCAAAACAACAACAACAACAACAACAACAAAAAAGAGCACTAGAAATGTCTCTGCTCAAACCAAAAGAAATAAAAAAAAAAAAACGAAAACAAAAAAGACTACTTACAAATCCGTGTTTGTCTGATATGTTGTTGGTCAGCTTGAGTTTATGGAAAGCAACAGGCTTGGCCATCCACTGCTCGCCGGTGGCCGGGCTGTCCGGGTGGATATACATCCTCTTGGGCATCTCCGGGTCGGCCTTGCCCGCCACCATCCAGCGGGAGTTGTGGAACTTGTAGCGGCAGTCGTCTGCCGCCACGATGTCCATGAGCAGGATGTATTTGGCTTTTTTATCAAGCCCGTTTATTCGCACTTTGAACGGAGGGAACATCCTCCTGGAGAGAGAAACACACACAAATACACACACACACACACACTGGGAGTCAATGCGCGCCGAGATTCAACCAAAACACAACACCAGATTATCATGCAAGACTTGAACAAGTCTGACAAAAGAGGCGTTGAAGGCGCCGCGGACGCATGAAAAAAAAAAAAGAAAAAGAAAAAACACACAAAACACACGACGCTCTGACAAGTGGAAATATTGTAATTGTCAGATATTATTCTCCAGTGCTGCACGCAATTAGGCGACAGCAAGCAACACTGAAAACCCATAGTGTGTGTGTCTGTCTGTGTGTGTGTGTGTGTGCGCGCGCGTCTGTAGTGTCTCTATCCGCCCGTGTGTGTGTGTGTGAATGTGTATGTGTATGTGTGTGTTGTCCATGCCTACACTACAAAGCTGAGTAGTATATTTATGACCACACCACTTCACGTTCCTGCTTTTTGAAGTGACAGCCTGTTTATAAAATCCAGAAGCCTGCTGCCTCAACAGAATGCAGTTTGGGAGATAAAACCTGATTGAAGCTCAGGCCACATTCCCCCTGCCACCACCACCAGAAAATAGAAAATAAAAATAAAATAAATAATAAACAAAATATCCCAAATATGTACTTGATGTCCATGATCGGTGTGGAAACAATATCGCAGGTATTTCAAAATAAAACTGGAGTTTTACTCCATCCCTCACTTCCACAGTTGAAGCCAGTTTAACTCCCAACTGTGGCCACAACTGTGGGACAGGAACTCCTTTTTAAAAAAGCTCTATTTAGTGCATAATGCGAGATAAACAGAACATATTCTTGTGGCATTTTCTAATTTTCTTGTGTTTTTTCATTAATCGTTGAACGGGCTAATAATCGGTGGGGGAATGAGCGCAGACTAGCAGAGGCCTGACGCACAGGCTGCCACTGAATAACGTGAGTAAATGGCTTTTTTAGCTGCTCTAAACTTGTCAACTGTGTTTCATTCTCTGCTAAAATTCGGACAACTGCCGGACTTGTTATGCAAGGGATAAAATATTCTCGGTGTATCCAAGAGAGGTATTACAGTTCTGAGTAATTCTTACCTTCCGGACTTGGTAATAACCATCTCCGTCCCGAGTTTATGAAACTGGTCCCAAAGATCCTTGGCTTCCAGTGTAACTTTGGGGTCGTCGTCCACCTCCTCCTCGGGCTCCAGGCTTTTCATGCTGCGGAGATGAGCCGCCTGATGGTGGCTGAGAGCCGGGTGGAGCCCAGCCTCCGCCGCCCCGGCCAGGCCGTGGTCCGGGATGGGCTTGGTTAGCGCCCCGGGAGGCAGGCTGAGCGCCGGGAAGAAGGAAGGCTGAGCGGCCGCTAGGAAGGCGGACATGGGGAAGTCGGTTGGCCGGTGTGCGTGGAAAGGGTGATAAGCCATTGCAGTCCCTGTAAAAACTGGATCTCTCATCGGTGCATCCACAAAAACCAAGTGAAATAATGGATATTTTTAGTGGTATTTCCCCCCAACCTTAAGCCAGTGTAGGTCCGCGCTTCGCGAGCAGTTAATTTTTTGTAAAGCTGTACAGAAGAGTACAGCGCGTTGCCACAACGCGTTATCAGGGTGAAGAAAAATAGCCCAGAGTTGTTGTTGGTGTGCTTTTCCTTTGGTTCCTCCGCCGAGTCCTTCAGTAGAAGCGGCGCTGTGGAGGGAGAGCCCGGCTGCGTTGTGTGCCTCTGCGAGAAATAAGCTGTTTCTCTGCTTCAGTCATCCCACACTGACTGGAGAGATGTGGCCCCGTTCACTGCAGATCTGTGACTATCTCACATGTCCTTCCTGCCTCCATCCCCAACACTAATGAACCAAGCCCCTTTGATTGCTGATTTTACGCTTTCTGGACCAATTGTGGGCCCCTATAGGCGTGGTTCTGACAGCTCCGGCCAGACTCTAGGAGAGGAAGGAGGGGTGGGGTGGGGGGACAAGAAGGTGTCGGAAGCATTAGCAGTAAGAAAACATGTCAACAGAATAAAATATTAACCAATGACAGGAAAGATCGGGAAATCCCACCCCCATTTCCAAGCCAAACACCGGGTCAGCCCTCAGTTCTTGGCCGGTGGAGGCATCACCTCTCTCGGCTTGCGTTTTTACTATGTCGCCTCCGGAGAAAACAACCTGTCCACTGTCTTAATACTCACCTTTATACAGAGGAACAGCTCCACTTCTCTACGTTTACCACAGTCTTTCAGAACAACGCACAACAGTAAATCCTCGACTCGCAGCTCATGCTCTACATTCCGGAGATATTTATTTCAAAGAGCTGCTTCTCTCTCGGTCGCTCTCTATAAAAATAGACTTTGTAATTATTCCAAGTTATCGGCTGTTTTGTTTTTTGTTTTTTTTTTTTTCTTTTTGACGCTTGGGCTGGATTTGCCTCACATTAAGCCCAGGCTATGTTAGCTGTGAGTACACACAGACTTCAGACTCATACAGCCCCCAGGTTCCCCACGCGAGAAGCCGTTTATCTGTGCGTTTCCCTGATCGAGCTGACGGGAAGGCGGCGGCGGCGGCAGCGGCGGCGGCAGCAGCAGCAGCAATAGCCGCAGTGGCGGCGGCGGCGGCGGCGGCGGCAGCAGCGTAACACAGAGACAACACTGGAAAAAAAAACAAAACAACACAAACCCAGATGCTGCGTGGAAGGAAAAAAAAAGAAAAAAGAGGAAACCAGATGAAAGATGAATGAATTTTGCGAGAAAAATCAGAGAGGAGGAAAGCGGTGAGTGCTCACTTCGATACCGACTCTTCCTTGTTTGGCTGCAAATAAAGTTACATGTCTTTGACATATTTAGATTTTTTTTAATGAGGCTAAATAATATAAATGCGGTTGCAGTTGTGTTATTCTTGCTGTTACAGTGCTCTGTTACAACGCGGTGTTTTGGTTTTTTTTTTTCTTTTCTTTTTGTGTGTGTGTGTGTGTGTGGTGAATAGTTTGTTTCCACATCAAACTCTCGCAGCGATGAGATGATTTAGTGCTCGGTCTCGGGGCTCAGCGCAGGCCGCGGCAGCGTGTAATCTCCGACAGGTTGTATTTTGTTGTCAAACCAGGGGACAGTGGAGCTGGAGGGGGGGGGGGGGGGGGGGTGGCGGTGGGTGGGTGGGGGGGACTCCGGGAACCACGGACCCCCACAACACCCCCCCCCCCCCCCCACCTCCCCCAAAACCCCCAACCGCCCCCCCGCGCCCCGTCCCCCACCCTCCATCCCCACCAGCCTCCCTGCACTCCGCTCTGCTGAGCTCCTTTCGAAAAAAAAAAAAAAAAAAAAAAATCCAACGCCGCAGCTCCTGATTAACTTGGGCTCAGCTTGTGCCGAAGAGCCGCTCGGCGCCAGTCGGCTGATGCGCCACAACAAGAACAATCTCTTGTCTCTTTATATTTACCCTGAAGTCCTGCATGTGCGAGCGCCTCCGGCCCCTCAGCAGCCTCATCTGCGGCTCCGCTCCACTTTTCTGCCTCAGTCATGACTCGGTGTCAGATGTGAGTTATTATTATTATTATTATTATTTCTTTTCTTTCTTTTTTTTTTTGTATATGTAGGGGAGGGTGGTGGGGGTAAACAGCTGCTCTCCCCGGGCAGGATGGAACCGTGATGTTGGCCACAGGCGTCACTTCGACGAAAACTGAAACAAAAAGTGATAATCCTTCTGAATGAGACTGTCACAGACAACTGCGCATTTCCTATTAACCCCATGTAACTCTTGTCTACAAGCTTCCGCTTAAAAAAAAAAACAACTCTCACTGGCCATAAAAATGTCATCAATAATATAATAACCTAAAACTACACAATTATTAAAACATAAAATCCATCTGATACTTTAGCTAATTGGTCACTGCTGAAGTGAAAAATAAATCACACTGCTTCAAAAAAAAAAAAAAAAAAAAAAAGAAAAAGAAAAGGCAACAAAATAAATAAATAAAAAAGAAAAAGTGACATCCTGAAATGCGACCCAAAACTGCAACTCCAAAGAGTTTCATCAGCCCGCACTTGTGTGTCAGACACAGCATGTTATATGATTTAAGAGCATGAAATGTTTGCACATCTCCACTCTGCTACACACTTGTTGCTCAGCTTCCATCAGGGCTGATCACAGCCGTGCGTGATGCGTGAAGAGTCAGCAGCTCGGGACAGGAGCAGCTACAGCACAGCGGAGCGCAATTTACCTCATGGAAGCCAAAACAGTTTCTACAAGCCCAGGAAACACATTAGATCAGACGCAAAGTAGCCCCCCCCCCCCCCGCTCTCTCCTCTCTTCTCTACAGCCTCTTCACCGCAGCGCAGACATCAACTGCAGCCAGTTGTTCAGTGACAATGTGGAGAAAAAAAAGTAGATTTTCAGTCAAGCCAGGTGCTGAGGAAATACATGACGGTGAAGATCAGCTTCACGTGAGAATGTAAAATCATCAAGAATGTCTCCCACATACCTCACAGTTTTCCCTCAGAGTTAGATTGTGGTGTGCATCTGTTATAATTTGGTTGGACAGCTGACTTGTTTGGAATGCTGCAACTTGAGATTTATGAAATGACAGAGATGTAGGAGCGCCGTGGGAGCGGCAGCGGCGGCGGCGGCTTGTTAGAGTTTTGGAGCAAGCGCGCACGGAGCTTTTACATGGAATAAAAAAAAAAAAAAAAAGATTAGCAACATATGGAGGTGGATAACGGTTTTTTTCCCCTGCCGGAATACTCAGCTGGATAATTGTATCAATAATGCTTGTGCAAATTACTCACCATTTATTTGTTCTGTGCCCTCAGCGGTACAGAAATCTCCATTACGCGCGATTTAAAAGTCATTAAATCGAAGGAGGACTCGCTCTGAGCTGCTGGTGGATCAACATGGAAGCAGCACTGTACTGATAGATTAACAGATTCTCTAAGTTGGGGGGTGCGCAGACTGTAAATATGCTACTTATGCTCGGGAAAGTGTATGTCCTGGGTGTAGAGGAGAAGCAAACACCGTGGAGATGAAAAGTTCTCGCAAATATGCGCAAAATGAAGTTTGGAGACATTTTTAAAAAACTAGCACCAATTCAGAAGTTTTGGCCCCCGACTTCCTCTGAAGCTGAGAGTTTAAAAATACATTGATAATTTTTAGATATTGACAAAAAAAATTATCATCTTATCCTTTGAAACTGGTCAAAATAAGCAAGTTTGGAAGCCTCAATTTGAGACATTTCTCGCAAAGAGTTGTCAGTCACGCTGGAAGCTGAGGCTGTATTTAAAGTCAATGAACAGCTTGTATGACGCTTCCTATACAACAGGAAGTTGGCTTAAGTTTTTTTTTTTCTCCCCGTGTCCTTGATCCGTCCGCTCAGTACAGTACGATATAATATAATACAACACAATTCAACATAATACAGGTGCAGATGTGACAATGTGCTTTAAAAGCGTCTTTCTTTCCCTTCCTCTGATTTGGCCCCTGTGTCAGTGATCCGAGCCCAAGACGCTCTAATTACAACAGAACGGGACAGTTTTCACCATATATTCGTCTATAATTGAGTATTGTTAGTTTCTTCCTCCCCCTCGACATTGTTCCTTTCTTCCTTTCATCGCTCCATCTTCTCCTCCCATCTCCCTGCATCATCTCTCCGGCTATATTTAGCGGCTAGACTGAGGCCTTGGCGCCAGACCGTTTAAGACCTGTCAAAGTCCCTCATATTTCCCCTTGTCACATGGAAACCCGGCGACCAGCGGCCCTCTCCTCCTCCTCTTCTCCTCCTCCTTTTCTCTTTTCCTCCTCCTTCTCCTCTTCCCTCCTCCTTCTCCTGCAACTACTAGCAGCCCTCCTCCTCCTCCTCCTCCTCACCTTCATCTCCTCCACTTCCTCCAACTCCTCTGCAGTTCACTCTGCTAAATTAAACATATCAGTTCTCACTTGTAGGAAAAGGAAAAATGTTTCCTCAACCCCTTCCCAACACACACACACACACACACACACACACACACACACACACACACACACACACACACACACACACACTAACATGGACCGTACTATCATATTATTTGGAACAACACTATGAAAGCGATGCTTTTCACCGGATGCGTCACATCTGTGCCATAAAACAAACCTTTACACTTTTTTTTTTTTTTTTTACCGGACACGACTTCATGACAAACTCAATCAGAAACTACAACCACTCACGTCCTGTTACCTGCCAGCCCCCAAAACCCCAAAGCCTGTTTCACTCTCCAGTTCTCCCAGGCACGGATCTGAACCGTAGCCACCCTGCCACACACTGCAGCCGTAGATATGGAGGCTGTAAGGTGCGTCTGACTGACAGGTAGACCACCAGGTGGGGGCGCTATAGCGACCCAGGGGAGCCGGAGGAGAGTGACAGAGCTGTCACATCCACAGGCGTCAGAGCAGCCACCACTTCGATTCTATAAACACTCACAGCGGCTCTTATTAAACCACAGCCTGATGAGGCTTAGTCTCTCAGAGAAACTCTTTACACTTGCAATCATTTTCATTCATTATCTGATGGGGATCATTTTCGCTTATTTGAATTATAGTCAAATTATGCCACAGGTTATTGTACTAAAGAGCCTCAGAGATCTTTGGGTGGTCCCCGAACCCGACTTTGCAAATCTTTGATAATAAGAAAAATCAGTGTGGCCACAGGTGAATGAACTCACGGTGCACCTCAGAAATGTGCGCGCGAGTCTGTTTTTACCCAGCCATGACAGGTACGACAAACACGACCCCTGGATGCGACGCGTGCTCTCACATTCACTACTGTAATTACAGTCTCTACATTTTCCATGAAACCTTCATAAAACAATCCTCCTCCGTCGTCGGGTTTCCGGTTGGAGTTGACCTTCAGCGGGGCCCCACAGAACTGACGGGCGCTGTGGGGCCCCCTGTGACCTGATTTTTTTTTTTTTTTTTTTTTTTTAAACCACTAATTATTGCGTTAATGATTTTTTATTTTTATTATGGTTCTTTTGTGTGTGTCCATCAAATCTGAAACAAATGAAAAATAAAATTCGATTGTACTGAATCATTTTCTCAAAAATCACTTTCATACATCCACCGTTTCCGGTCTGTAAACGGCTTTTAGAAATGTGTGGGTCCCCGAGACTGATACGCAGACACTGAAAATTATTTTTTACTCTGAAACAGAAAAACAAAGGCATCTGCACAAACGGTCTAAAAAAAGTTTGCTTTAGGCCCGTTATTTTCCTATTCATTCACCTGCCTCTACATTTATTTCTTTTCGATTTCATTACCACAACAACAACAGCAACAATAAAAACAAACAAAGAAAAACCGCGTATTTTATTAATAGACACATTTGCGCAAAAATTGAAATACCTTCATTTAATTAACATTTATTTTAATTTGTATGTGTTTACATGTGAGTTTCCTCTGTGTTCAGGAGAGCAGCTCTGAACTGACTCTCAGCCAGGAAACATTAAGGCTCCGGGTTTTTTTTTTTTAATTTATTTTTTATTAACCACCTGACAATATTTACTACTATTTTATGTTCGTGGAGACGTTTTTTTTAAAGCAAAAAAAAAAAAAAAAAGGTCTTTTGTGTGTTTTGCAGATGTGTTGACAGCGTGGAGAAACTGAATTAGCAGCTGCAGCGAAGGAGCACTGAATCACATTAGGAGCGCAGCGGAGGAGCAGAGGGTGTACCTGCAGGCCGGAGGGAGAGGCTGTTTATCCTCCTGCTTTCATTCACTGAGAGGAGGGGAGACACACACACACACACACACACACACACACACACACACACACACACACAAAAGAACATAATAACCACAAAATCTTCTTAAACTTCTCATCTCAGCTTCTCAAAATCAAAAAAAAAAGTTAGTCTTCGGTTTGTTTAAAATGTCAAATATTGGTGTTGATTTGATTACGGACACAGCAGCAGCAGCAAAATCAGTACAAATCAGTATTTATTTTATAAATTATTCAGTGTCCTGAAAATATCAGGTTTCAACAGGTTATGACGCCATGAATGAGTGAAATATGGAGGATGATTTTTTAAAAGATTAAATTATTTGCAGCATCAAGACGCTGTAAATCTGAATAAATCATCTACAAACGTGTCATCATGCAGTGAATAATGTGACACTAACTATTCATTCGTATACCATTCTAATGATCTGAGCCTCTGATGGTTTTTTTTTTTAACCGGGTTTAGGTGAGTTTGATCTGCTTCGTCCTCTGCACAGGTGCGTGTTTTATTAGCTGCCCTGTGAAATCTAATAAACCCGGACCAGCGCTGAAAATGGACTCTGATAAACCCGTTTCTTGAGACAGAGAAACATGGCGGATGATCCCGAAGCTGATCCAGAACAAAAATGCTGCTCATGTTCCCGATTCGCATCTAATCTCCATCCTCCTACCTGAGAGCGGCACACTGAGCTCAGATCAGTCAGCACATCTCCGGCTTTGTTCAGGACCGATGTTACACGGCACAGATCCAGTTCCATACACTGATAGTGAGTTTAATGGTGACGGTGTTGTCTCTGTGCCAGCAGCTTTCAAAATGTGGTTCAAGGACCTCCAGGGGCCCTGCGAGTGGCCTACACGTGGTCTGATTGTGGTCTCACTAGAATTATCCTGATGACACAATTAATAATTTTCATGCTCATCTGAAAAACGTTTTGATTTAGATGTTTGTACAATTGGATCTATCTGCAGTTTCAGGATTTATGTTTCCATGACATGGATTTCAAACTGGGCCCAGAGCCATGTGTAGAAGTTCTCTGCTGCAACTCTGAGCCAGAGACAATCAGCTGTCTGTGGACACGCCTCTGTGAAGGACAGTGTCATCACTCTGAATTATGCAGCTCTCACTGCAAATCACAGACCTCAGAAGAATCAAAATGATTTATTTTACTCAGAATAAAAACCTTATCAGAGGACGACTGATTACTCTGATGTCCTCACACCTCAGCACACCATCCCCCTCTGTGCTGTGCAGACTCTTAGAAATCCAACTTTTTCAGGGACTGAATTTCATCTCATGTCTTTCCAGGTCATGCAAAGCAAACCGATAACCTCCTGCTGTCACAGTGTTTTTATCAGCAGTCACAGGCCGGACTGGACGGTGTGTAAAGGTTCAGTGTGAAGATGGATTGATGGTATCATCTAGGGTAAGTCCGACATGCAGTGAACGCTCAGTTGCAGAGAAAAGCATTGTAATGCATTCTGGTCATTGTTCCACTTTCCCGTGTAATTAATTTAGCTGCATGTCTATCATGTTGTTTTTATTTATTAATTTATTTTACCAATAAACGAATGTTCCTTAATGACTGTATTTTTAGCAACAGTCTATCATCCATCTAAAGATAAGTCTTTTACATCTCAACTTCTAAATCAAATCTCAAAATCAACCAGGTGAATTTTTTCCTCCCTCCCACGTTTGTTCTCATGTTCTCATTCTCTGCTTTGCTTTGTTTGAGCAAATATCTAATAGTGAATGAGGGAAACATTTGTGTGGACCTACATCTGCCTTTTATACCAACCTAGAAACTGATTTTCTCATATTAAGCAGTGATTCATATACAATAAAATCAGAACCAGAATCAGGTTTAAGGCCATGTAAGTGAAAGGGTTTCACATTACTAGGAATTTGCTTTGGTGATTTGGTGCATACACACAAAGTAACTTCAATAAGAGTCATGCAATATAAAAGAAAAATATAGAATACAATAAAATAAGATAAAGTAAAAAATGTAGGTAAAATATAAGTACAAAAATTAAGATAAAGTAAGATAAAGCTAGGACCTTATTTACAAGATATACAATATGAACAAGACAGTGTGTTTAAGTGTTATGTTAGGAGTATACCAGATATGGTTATGTACAAACTAGTGCAAGTAATAACATTGCAATATAAATCAACAGGTGGATAGTGGAGCATTAAAGTGACCGTACTAAAGTGACAGAGCAGAAAAATGTATATGGTATAAATGCACTTTATCCTGAATGATAAAAATAGTAGTAAAAATAGTATTTTGTTGATTTTTGAGTTACTTTTTTTTTGGGTTACATGGCAAATAAATCCAAAATGATTCATGTCTGATTTAGTAAAAAAAAGGACATATGAACATATGATAGAAAATTAGTGTTGCTTTGAACTTAAAACAAAAAAAGTGAGAATGTGAGCACAGCACAGTGCTGTCACGTATCCAAAAGAAGCAATTTGCTGAAGAAAAAAAATGATGATCTTACTAATTTGAATTTGGACGCACAGTATTTACTTCAGGGCAGCTGGTCTCTGCAGATTGAACGCTGTGATTAGCACGCAACACAATTATGTGAGTCAGCATCAAATATTGGCACTTGCTCACAAAAACCACCCCAAAAAAAAACCCAACTAAATACCGGTAAATTAAAAAAAAAAAGGAACACACTCCCTAAGGTCCAAAAACACAGGGGAGATCTCTCTACTGGTTGCTTTTGGAAAATGAAGTCAGCAGGTGGTCTGGGAAGTGGCTCAGTCTAGAACTGGAAACCATGGATGGTGGCAGCGCTGCACTTTGCACACGTGAAGCTAAAAACTGTTTGAAAAACGATGCACTGAGCGACTGAAATGATCAATTTCCCTCAGAGTGAATCTACAATTCTTATAAAACACAATGTTTATCATGCATAAATGAGAATCTGCTGCTGACCTGCTGTCATTTAACACAGTCGAGGCTAAACTCTTAACATGGAGCCTAAGATCTTTTTAGCATAGTAACTGCTAGAGCGAGTGGAGCCATGCTATCATTCATGCATAATGTGGGCTAAGCAGCTAGCATGGTGTGCTATGTTCCACTCAGATATGAGATGTTTCCACTTAAAGTGTCCAACCCGTGACACTGCTGCTCTAACCGAGCTAATGCTAAAGTCCAGTGATGAAGCTACGCTAAAACCAGGAGAATATGTTACACTCATTCATCGCCAATGCAACAGAATTATAAAAACTTTACTTTGTCCAGAGACGATTGATAAGAGCTGAGTGTGTTTCTCTTGTTGAAAGTTCACACCACCTCACGTTTCCTGTCAGGAGGTTTTGGATGTTAGGATCTGGAGCCTTTAAAGTTTGTTCCGTATACATTTCAGGAAGCTGATTCTCTGATGCTGAGTGACTTAAAACAGTGAGGATGGATTTACTGTTGTGCTCAATGACTCTAACAGGACACATGTCTTTCTGAGTCACTGACAGAACGCTCTGCTGCGAGGTTCGAAGTTCGGAGTTTCTTAGAGTTCATGGCTCGCTGTGGATTCTCTCCGTTTGGAGCCTCGTCAGTGTCTGATTGTTAGAAACTGACACCATGTGCATCAGTTTTCAGCCTCTTAGTGTGTGGCATGCTTGTTAAACACAAACCATACTGTGAATAATGACATGTTTTTTTTTTTAAAAAAAGGTTTCCTCCACGTTTAATCTTTGCAGATATTAATCAATGTGAAATGTTTGGAATAACATGTTGGAATCAAATAAAAAGGTTTCAAGTGCAAACTGTAGTTTTCCTCTTCTACTTGTTGCATAATGCTGAACGTTGCTGTGGATCAAGCTTATATCTTCTTTATTGGTGAGGTAGTCTTGTGATATGACCATAAATTATCACATTAATAGTAACAACAGTAATAGTTTTTTTTATGCATCCAGGTCTGTTCCACTGCTCATACTGTAACAGAATTTATTTTCAAATACATAGGGCTGGAAATACGGACTCACTGTTTTTAATTCCAAAAATGTTTTAGGCATTGAGTTGTAATAAGTTATTCATTTCATTGTTTGTGCAATTTTTCTTTTTTTTTCTGGCCATCTCTTCTGAGTTTTTGGACACGTTCCATTCGAGCTGGGCAAGAACCCCCTTTTTAAATTTTATGACCATTAAGCTTATGAACACATCGATGAGATGAAATAAAGCATACAAGCAATAATCCATTGCTAATCTAATTTATTTTGAATTACTTCAAATGCCTTCAGTTAAATATTTTACTACATTAAAAAAAAAGGCAAAAAAAAAAAATTCGTACACGAGGTTTGCACTGATTAGCAGAGAAATAAACATGCCCCTCTTGTTTCTCCACTCCCTCAGAACAAAGAGCCAAAGTCGCCCATAAAAAGTCCCTTTAACAACACTTAACTGCCTGTAAAAAATATGGTACTAATTACCAGTGGTACTGTGTGCTGATGGTCACTGCTGTGGTTGAAATCCGAACGGCACAATTAGAAGGAATAAGAGTGAGAAAAAAAAAAGAGACAGTTTCATTTCCTCCAGTTTTATTATGTTTCTACTCGCATGAATGCAGGACAAAACGAAAAAAGAAAGAAAGAAACACAACTCAGTATTTAACAAATCAAATCTTACAGTTTAACAAATGAGCATTTTACTCCGTAAGTAAGAACAAGTAGATTCATGCCCTCGTTCAGAGGCTGAGCCGGGCCCTCATGACATGTAGCCAGTCCAACAATGCTTAGACATGTGGGATTGTTGCACTACTCTTATCGTTTCATATCTTTTCTAAGGTGACTGTAAATAGTGCATTTCATTTTCCACCAAGTCAAACGTTTTGCTAAAGACAAAGAAACAGGCAAAGTGTATTTAATAAAGACATTTCTGATTATCAAAGTCAATCTTCTCTGCTATGAGCAAAGCTAGTACATTTAAGGAAAATACATTTTCTTTTTAGAGATCTATAACTAGATGCAGGAAAAAAAGATTTTGGTCAAAACTTGCTAATGTACAAAATATAGCATGACGGCTACGCAAGCTTCTACTGCTGCGCTCAATCAGAATTTACTATCTGGAAAGGCTGAGTGGGGAAATATATCTAAATGATTTCAGAAACATATCTCAATTACACTGTAAACATCTAAATGACTTCAGCCACTTAGTAATAGTGTCATCTCGTTACTGCATCTTTTGTCAAATGTAATTACATGAAAATCAAAGGCATGAAAGGACCAAATTTAATCAAAAACATTTAGTCAGAGGCCACGAGAGCAGAGCAACACACGCGGAGGGTGAGGGTGGGAGGGTCGCTACACGTCACTGACTGGAATAAACATTTTCCCTCTGTCTGCGCCTCCTTTCTTATGGCTCATTCAGACAACAGGCACACCGTTAAAACTTCAAACACACGCACAAAGCATGACGGTGGGCTCAGGAAACAGCAGACATCAGCTGCAGAGAGGAGAGGACGGCTGGTCTCCGGCTACGTCTGCACGTCAGCTGGTTTATGATTTAACACAACAAGGTAACAGGCAGGGTCAGATTGATTTACTGGGCTGATACTGGTCTGTTATTAAAAATCTGATATTGAAAATAAAAGGAAGTTCACAAATGCTCTGCGATGACAATTTTATCTGTACTTCCAATTTGGTTTACTGATCTTCGAGAGGAGTTTTTGAAAGTGGACCGTAAATTTGTGCAGTCATTTTTTTCACCCCCCCGACGTGAATAAAATCTGAGGGTAAACACTTTCAATTTCACTTTTCTTTGGAATGATTTTGGAATCAAAATGGTCAATTTGTAAATGGCTGGAAATCTGCAAAAGCTACAGCCACTGACAGCTTCAGTTCAAAAAAAGTCAACCCAACCCAAGAAATCAAGAGATGCAAGACATGAAATGTTAACACTGTGTGTAGCTGGGATCACACTGATTTGTAACCAGCTGTATGAGATGAAGAGAAAAACACAAAACAAAACGCTGTACAGACAAACACAAATCCTCGACACAGTTTGGCTTTAGTTCCACACAGTAAGCGTGTCAGTGTGGTGCTGGGTGGACAGATAATGTGGGAGGTGGTCAGGTGGTCAGGTGGGCTGGACGGTGGTGGTTCTTCCTGAAGCAGAGGCAGGACGCTAGGGGAAGTTGGTGGGGAAGAGGCTGAGAGGCTGGCTCTCGTTAGTGGGCAGGGGCGAGCGGTAGCCCTCGAAATTGCGTGGGATGCTGCCGCTGGTGGAACCCGAGCTGTTGCTGAGGGTCTCGATGCTGCCCTCCCTCTGCAGCTCTGCCGAGGAGAGAGAGACACAGACCAACACAGACAGACAGACAGACAGAGAGCGAGAGCGAGAGAAAGAAAGAGAGAGAGAGAGAGAGAGAGAGAGAGAGAGAGAGAGAGAGAACGTTGAGTTGGAAAGCACAACATGTTCGATCACAGGGTGATCAAGTAGTTAAAAGAGTGGTGGAGATGCAGCCCTACATGTTGTCATTGTATTTTAATCTCGATAAACTATGACGTGCATCATTTCTGGTAGAATGAAAATGTTTCATGTTCAGTGAGGGATCATTACCAACACACCAGGTCCAACTCCACACCAACTCCAGTTTTAAACTCCACATACAGTGGTTTAGATCATCTGGTTTAACTGTTGGTTTGATCACCTGACTGCTACTGTTTCTTGTTCCGTTGTAGTGATGTTGCTGTGTCCCCAGATCTTACTTTGGAGGGTACACTGTTATTCTAACTGATAGAAATGATGGTCCAAAAGATGACAATTCAACTGGCAGCTCCACAGGCCTTCAGCCCTTCAGCGTCCCTCACTGTGCACTGACCACGCTTCTCTGGCGAGGATCTCTCCATAAGGAATTTATTACTGTTATTACACACTGTAAACCATATCTGTTGATGTATGGATAGAATGGCATGTGTGTAAGTGGCAGCGCGATATTAGGGCCGTGATGCATGTGGTGTATTGCGACGTCCATCGTGTGTGTCTAGCTGCATTTAATCTGCTGCTGTCGCCTGGACCGCCCCGCAGCAGTGTGTGCGTACATGTTGGCGTAGGACTGTCGCAGTGAAATGGAGAGCAGGATTTGCTGATGCATGTACATGAGAGCAAAAGTACACATGGTTACAATTCATTTAGATGATCAAAGATTATCAAACATTTTCATTTGACAGACCTTCAGCCACACATTAGGGCCACAGGCTGATATTTGGTATGACATGTTTCTCCAAAACCGGGGGGACGGGACGGGACGGGGGGGGGGGGGGGGAGTGGGTTCCTTCATGTGGCTGTTTCTTTATACTTGTACTTACAACTTATACAGCATTTTTTTTTCTTGTATATTTTAAACCTACCGGAGCTGGAGCAACCAATCAGCTCGTTTGACAAAGGATGTGTGAGAGAAAGGTATGTGTGTGTGTGTGTGTGTGTGGGGGGGGGGCCTCCTCTGTGAACCTCTGGCCTGGTGACCCATAATATCTTTCCAAAAACATAATTCCTGATCAATGTGCGACACACAACAGCCACATTGGACACAGTGTTACATCATATAATACGACGTTTGATGCTTGGGGCACACACCACATTGACAGAGGACGGGGACAATGTACAGGAGCTGGGATGTGCCCAGTCCCAAGGATTCCACATACTATTGTTGCTAATTGAGTATTAACACATGATTAACTGTGAGGACAAACCACTGATAGGACTGATACCAAAGATGAGATGTATTTTGGGAGAAAACTCGAGAACAGTTAGCTGACACAATGGCCTGCAACAACATTAAAAAAGTGAAAGCTGAGACGTTCTCTGTAACTGTCTGTAGCTGCAGTCTGCTGTGACCTACAGTTTCTCTCTGGTATCAGTTTAAAACAGTTTCCACTGCTGGAGTTTTTACTGTGCCAGAGTAACATGCTATAAATTCTTTCTGCTCTTCGAGGTGATGTTTCGCTCCGTCAAAAACTCTAAGTGCAGGACACATCAGTGACCTTGAGACGAACAGGAGGCCTAATTAGCTTTAGGAGTCTTTTCAAATTCACACTGCACTGACAGAAAACCACAGCGTGTGTTTAAAACGTCCTGCAGATGTTCAGAAGCTAATATGGATATTGTCTTTGTCACGGAGGGCATGCAGGAAGTGGGCGCTTCTTACTTTAGCCCAGGAAACCTAATACAAACCACACTGTTATTATCCAGGCTAACACGCAATGTGCCACTCTGTGGTGTTATCCCAGCCGCCCGCCTGCCCGCCCTCCCAGCTGCCTCCTCCTTAATTCCCCAACACTACAAAGGGCAGAAATGCTGCGGTAATCCCAGGCAGAGGTGAGGACTGGCGGTTCGCAGTGCTCTGTGCTCAGACAGTGTTTGGATTTTAGGGCCAGTGCTGGTACTCTATTGGTCAATGTTACTAATGTTTGCTAATAATTTTTTTTAACCAACTTCTTCCATGATTTTTATATCAGTCAAGATATAAAACCTATAAAAGAGCTTTCATATGTCTCCACTGAAACCCAGGATAATAATACTGATACCACACACTGCCAGAGACTGAAACAGCAACTGTAATGATAATGTGTCACACCTGTTATATATCAACTGTTTACTTGGTCATACTGTGTATGGATATATCATGAGCTGAATAAATAGAAATAAACAGCATACTATTGATGTATGGATTTCTGTGGTTGGTAAAAATGACAATGGTAAATGTATTCATGTATAAGTTTATTTATTATTTTCCCTGGATGTTTTGAGGTTACAGGGCTGGGAGTTAGTGGTGTGTGTGTGTGTGTGTGTGGGGGGGATAATGTGGTTTCGAAATGATGCCATGACGGAAATGAGGTTGGAAGAATTGAAGCAGGCTGTACAGTGTGGAGAAATACAACATACACTCACTCAGCACTTTATTAGGAACACCTGTACACCGGCTTATTCATGCAATTATCCAGGCAGCCAATCATGTGGCAGCCGTGTAATGTATAGACTCCTGCAGATACAGGTCAGGAGCTTCAGTTAATGTTCACATCAAACATCAGAATGAAAAAAAAAGTGATCTCAGCGACTTTGACTGTGGCCTGATTGTTGGTTTGAGTGTTTCTGAAACTGCTGATCTCCTGGGATTTTAACACTTAACAAAAACCATCCAGTGAAGCAGCAGCTCTGAGGACAGAAACACCTTGTTGATGGACTACAACAGCAGAGACCACGTCAGGTTCCAGTCCTGTCAGCCAAGAACAGAGATCTGAGACACCGATTCACCAAAACTGGACAGATGAAGGCTGGAAAAACGTAGCCTGGTCTGATGGATCTGGATTTCTGCTGAGGCTGCAGATGGTATGGTCTGAGTTTGGCATCAACAGCATGAATCCATGGACCCAACCTGCCTTGTGTCAACAGTCCAGGCAGGTGGTGGTGGTGTGATGGTGTGGGGAATGTTTTCTTGGTTCACTTTGGACCTTAATACCAATTAGTCATGGTCTGAATGTCCAATAGAACACCATTGGGATGTGGTAGAACAGGAGATTGGCAGCTTGAATGATGTAATGAATCATGTCAACATGGAGCAGAAGCTCAGAGGAAGGTTTCCAACATCTTGTTGAGTCAATGACATGAAGAAGTGAGGCTGATTGAGAGCAAAGGGAGGAACTACCCAGTATTGGTATGATGTTCCTAATAAAGTGCTCAATGAGTGTATATGTTGATATATGGCTATATAATATTGTCTAGCTGTACACAACCAGCGTGATCATCTCAAACTGACTGGTCTTTTGTACTTTAGAAAACACATCTTCTGCTTCTCACATTCACATGAGCACAGTATCACAGCACACACACCACAGTGCTGGGGTTTATCTGTAAGAATATGGGTCATCTGCAATGATATCATTTTTCCAGCCGCGACTCCAGGCAAGCAGAGACAAGTGCTGGAGCCACTGAGACTGAGCCTCACCTCTGCTCTGCAGCCCTGCACTGCTCCTGTTTGCCAGCTCCTCGGCTCAGTGCTACTGGCTGCCAGTGTGACACCCGGGGGGGTTGTTTGGGAGGGCACAGGGAACCTTTATCAAAATGCTGCCATGCTTGTTTTTATCTATCAAAAAATGTCTTATCTTAATTCTTCAGTAAAATTTGATCCATTGCCTCCCTGTCAGCTTTCTTCTTACCACAGCCTTGCTTTCTAAAACAATGACCATAAGTACCAGCCACTTGGTGAGCCTTTTTGCCAACCTCAGGTAGCCCAGCTGGATCTGCACTGTTGCAGTGTTATTGTAGGCACTGTAAGCTGCTGAACACCCCAGTAAAGCCCTAAAGGCCCTTTCTAGTGCTGCCTAATCCACCTCATTGTGTGACGACTACCAGCTATTCAACAAGTCTTAACCTCTCACGCCCCCGACACAATCCCCCAGCGCTCTAACGCTGGCGATCTTTTCCTTTGGGGCTGATGTCACTAGGTAAAGTAATATGGTTATTTACAAGGTGGTTTTGTCCGACTTGATGTGTAGATAATGCTGTTCTGGAGGGAGGCCAATGAAGAAATGGAAACTACTGTAGGGTCTGACTGATATGGGCTTTTAAAGGATGGCTGATCTGAGCCGGCTGATAAATATTTTGTGCTAATATACAGCAGCTTATCCTCAAAATGTCATTTTCAGACATAAAAATTAGATGTATTTAAAGTATGAAAACTGATAGCAGCACATTAAATGAGACTGTTTGGACGTAGTATGCAGTTTTTTTCAGAGCTTGATTCTTCTCAGGAGGGAAAAGCAGTGTCAGAGTTAATGTCTCGTCATCAGAGTCACGGTGGACAAAGACATGAGGCAAACAATTATAGTCAGCCTGGACCAGTGGGACAATTAACAAATACAAACATCCGTCGAGTGTGACGCATAAGAGGACACATAATAAATTCGGTTCTTCATTTAGGTCTCCACTGTGTTCAGTATGTTCTTTACAGAGAACGTCTTGTGATACTTGCACACGCATGGCAGCCATTCTGTAGCTGGTGTGGGACTCTGTGTGGCCGCTGGAGACTGGAGCTGTATTCTGGGATGACACCAGTGGCCTAACTTCAAAAGAAAGTGCAAGTCAACACGAGATAGAGAGTTGAAAAAGCTATCAGTGAAACAGCAGTGGATGCCGCAGCCGGAGATAACAGGGGGGAGAGGTTTTTCAGGCCAGAGTTGGGGGGGTTGGAGATGGAATGGTTCTTGGCAGTGTTGAACAAGGAAAGGGTGGGGGGGGGGGGGATTCCACTGTTTTTGGAGACTCATCCTTGTACAATCCGAGACGCATATAACAACGCAGTGGCAAGTTAATACCTCATCAGCAAAGCAGACATACAGAGGGAATGGTCAGAAATCATCCAGTCTGCACCCTCGGCTGTGAACAGGCCTTAATCCTCTTATGCCCTCACACAAACACACGCAGACTCCAGCATACACACTTTCATTTTCATACAAACACACAGGCTAAATCTACTCTCAAATGCAAAGTACAACAAATACTGCAGTTGTAGCTAAAAAAAAAACCTCACAGGCAGAACATCTTTACACACAACAAATTCTGATTTTTTAATTTTTTTTTAATTTGGGCATCATTTGTACTGGTTATACTAAAATGCTGCTGAGATCTGGCAACGAGGGGAACACTGATACAACTGCAAAAGTTCAAAGGGGGCAAAAACATGTGTAATCAGATCATGAGACACATTACAAATCCAGCAGTTTTAACACATTTATGTAAACCATGTTATATTTGGAGGAGAAACTGAAAGTGAGAGCACCTACAATGTTGGTAATAATTCCTCACTTCACAGAAAAACTGTGTGCTTGGACAACTACAGTAAGGACAGTCAGCCAGAAGTTAGAGAGTTAAGCTGTGATGGATGTTTACAAAGATAATTCTACTGTTCACATTTGTTTTTCCTTCCAAATAAAATCTGACTAACCTGGGGGGGGGGGGGGGGGGGGGGGGGGGGGCACGACAGAGTAAAACACAGGCTGCTACTAAATGGACTGCACAGACAGCTGGATTGTTTAGAATAGAAGTGCATCTGCTTTGCCAGATGTTTAGACACACTGTAACATGCTATGAACTATGCTATGAAGACCATGAGAAACTGTTGAAAGCCTTGGAAAAAGCCAGTGGACCTTGAGTTAAGATTTATTTGTCTATTTGTGGCAAAGAACAATCTTAGCTCTATGCCTTCACCTTAGTCCTGACTGAACCGGGATCTGTACTTTAACCTAATTCTAACTTGACCTTAATCCTATGTGCTAACTGTGCTAACATTATGTAGCAGTGAGGACTAGCAACATGACCAACACATCTGCGTTGTCCTTCTATCTTTGTGAGAACATTTGGCCCCCATAAGCGCAAATATCGGTGTTGGTGTGTGTGTGATGTGTATGTTGTGGAGAGACTGAACTCACCATCCATGCATCCATGCATCCATCCATCCATCTGTCTCCCTGAGAGGCTGGGATGGGGGCAGTGTCCCATGGTGATGGTATACTTATCCCAGCTGATTGTTTTTGTGTTTTAACTTTAATCTCACCATTGGCCCCAGCTGGCTCTGATTAGTGCTCTCACATCACATTCCAACCCCCAATGGTCGGTCTCTCTCTCTCTCTCTCTCTCTCTCTCTCTCTCTCTCTCTCTCTCTCTCTCTCTCTCTCTCTCTCTCACACACACACACACACACTTATGCAAAGGTGCATACACATCTTTGCCTATGTGAAAAACGATTCACATCCACGCTGGTGTTGAACCAAATTTGGGTTCTTTCTGACTGGTACCAGTATTTCAAACATGAACCCACCAACTGCCTGTATTTGTGCTGGTTCAGTCACTGCTATCAAGTCTGACTTTAGCATGAACAAAAAAGTAAATAAAAAAAAGAATATTAAAGTTAAAGATAACAAAGTATTTATTTTCAAGAAGGAGTTTCTGTCAAAAGCAACTTACATTTTTTTTTTTTAGCTCAGCATCTTGCTTAAGGACATGTGAACAGTAGCTGGGGCCAGAATCTGCAGCCCTGTGATAAAGAAGGCAATTTTCAATGTTTTCTACTCTTGCTAAAAAATCCTATGAAAAAGGCACATGTGGCACAACAAGTCTACAGTGAAACCCCAGATAATAATTTTGCAAATCGGTTAGTTGATGTCATTTCAGATTTCTAAGTGCAGAACAACTAGTGAAAGACTAAATAAAGAGAATTTACTGCTTAAGTTTTGGGGTGGGTGTTGGTGGATGATCTCACCAGGAGATCATGTGTCTGCGAGCTCCACTAGCCTTCTAACTGAAGCTAAATTTATTCCTGACGGCGACAGTGCTATGTGCCATGGGTTGGTCTCTACCTGCAGTGATAAAGGTTCAGCTCATGGCATTGACATCTCCCGCAGTGGAAAAGATATTTTAATATATAAGATATTTTAATCCAGAGCGATGATGGTTCCACCTGCCTTTTCTACCCACAGCAGTGATCAGATCTGTAGCCACGATTTTCAAAAAACTGAAGTATGCTGTAGAAAACAACGTGGTAAAACAAGGTGGTTCAACATGTGCAATAAAATCTTGTTTTGTTGAACTGAAAACGCTTTCTTTCTTGTTTTGGGTTCTGCTTCAAGCTCTGATTTCCACACAGAGTGATATATCCAGTGTGTCACCATTATGACCATTGTCTTGGCTCCCTGAGGCAAGGCAGGCACTGAAATGCATGCATCAATTTTTTTTTTCCCAAGAGTTCTTCATCTATAGTGTTGTCATGTTATAACGTCAGAAACTGAGTTAACTACATTAATAATATATGTAAAATACCTTTAATAGTACAGACTTACAGATGCTCTACACATGAAAGCATGTCAGCATCACTGTGTGAGACCTTGCTTTGCACAATCCTTAGAAAGCTGTCCAATTGGACGACTGAGTCCACATTAGTGGGAAAGCTCATTAACATGTACTGGAGATCATCCTGATGGACTGTGAAAAGCCAGGCTTAACACACCCTGCTGTGTAAAGGCCAGCGCACATTAATGCAGCTGGCGACACACACACCACATATACAGTATATCAGAATTAGATGGCATGTGCAGGGTTCTGATGGAGCCACGTGTGTGATGGATGCTGAAACCTCTGTCAGTGCTATCACTGCTCGGACGCTCGGGGTCAAGCTCAACGAGTCGCTCGTTTTTGTATTCATTCATATTTGCCAATTGACAGGGAACATTTGAATGAAGGCACTGGAGTTAAAGATGGTGCTAAGGATAACGGTGCAGTCCTGAATTCATCAACACCTTGACTGATGATCCAGTGGTCTACATCTTTCCTGACTAACCACAGAGGCAAAGAGATGCTTAAAGCACCTGTATCAACTCACTCACTCACTCAGCAGTACCCAGCCCATATACTGGAAAGTCCTCTGAGAATGCATGACGGCCTCATGCTTGACCTCCACCCGGTAAACCCCAGCCCCCATGAATCATGCTACTCAACAGGTTGTGTGATTAAGGAACAAATGAAAAGAAAGTAAGTGATTCATGAGGCTAATTCAGGCCTTTGAGCAGGGACTTTCTCTTCGTCTTCTCTGACCATGTATGCTAAGGTGCTCCAGGCCCATACACACAGCTGGCCACAACTTTCCCGACGGCTGCTCATTAAGGTGTGTTATAAAGGGTGCCAACAACAGGTTGGGGCACTCCTGACACTCTTTATGGGCCGCTTTGAATTAGACGTCTAATGAAAACCTAGTGGTGACCCAGGCCACTTACCCGGAGCAGACTGACAGCTGGCTCAACACTGGACACTGTTTGGAACTGCTTTCATAGGCAAACCGCTAATCTTAGACATCGGTCAGAAGAATCATTACGGAAAAACAGAGCTGTATTTCACTATTTTTTTAGCTGAATTTCTCAAATCAACAAGCACATACAATGAACTAAAAGCAATTCAACTGCGGATTAAAACATCTGAGGACTTTCTGAAGCCAAGTACCTGCACAGTTAAAGAAAACCTGTGATGCACTGCCATTTTTATTTCTGTCTCAAGGTCCATGTGTGCACAATGTATGGTATGTGCAGACTGGAGGCAAGTTAAATGAAAAACCTTAATAAATGAATGGAGTAACATAACATACAGGGTTCCATACAGGTCACAGGGGTCATATGCTATGGCCACCTATTTTGGGAGATTTTGAACAGACCTGTTAAACAGCACTCTCTGCCGTCATCCAAACACCAAATGAGGGAATATCCTTCCCTCATTTGGTGGAATGTTGTTCCATCCTTCCAGTACAGTCCAGAGATGTGTAAAATCAATGCCAAGGTGTATTGAAGCAGGTTTTCCTTTTATTTGTCAACAATCTCTATCTACTTTCAAGCCGTAGCGACCTCGGTAATCTGTGATGATGCAGAGTTGGAAATTTTCTTTTCTTTTCTCTTTAGGGCTCACATAAGCATTTTAAAAAGACAGTGCATCAACAGTAAGCACATTCAAATAGTTCTACATGCGTAAGCACTTCATGAACAAACTGCCTATGCTGGACTCTGTAGACCTCTGAAATATCCTGATAACCTGAGCACATACGCACACTCACATACATATGGTTTGATGTCCTTTGACAAACATGTTGGGAGACCCCTGTTCATGGTTTTGGACAGGAGAGCTGGTCTCAGCTGAAAGATATTGCTAGTGTTGGTGTCCGCTGAGGAAACGGATGGACAGCACAGCGTCAGGAGGCTGCCACTCGCCATCACATCACATATCTGACCGACCCCACAACCATTCCGAGGTAAGGGCCAGATAAGGCTGCTGTTGAACGAGTGTAAAAGCTCAAAATGAAGCGTTATTCGTTAGGTGCAACACTTCACTTAGAGTGAAACAATGAAAGCCAAAGCCCATATGGTTTGGTTTGAAAAACCCCACTTTAAATTACTGTTTAGAAATAAATCAGTTTTAAGACGTGACTACGCCATGTTGGCTTGGTTGGCTAGGTTAGGTACCTTTTTAAGGTGAGGGGCCTTCATTGTCATGCCATAACAAAAATAACTGTGGTTAAGAATCAGGAACTATTTCAGTCATGCTTATGCCAAAAAACAGCATTGACGTGGCAGTTGGAAACAGGATACAAACAGTGGTCTCCCATGTTAAAGTCTGATGTTTGGCTGATCCATTCATCCACTCCAAGCTCTTTCAATGAGTAATTTGTCACTCGATGACAAAGTCACCTGACTTCCTGTACTCCTATGGCCCCAGAGGGCTTTGTCACTTGAATGTAAACAGATGTTGTTTTGCGTCACTGGCTGATATGAACAATGCTGTCATTCTTCCTAGGAGGACAATGTCAAGAGTTAAGATTTTTAAAATTTTTCTATTAGAAATTCTCCTAATGACCAGTTTTAGTTTTAAGACAGTGACTCTTCTGAGAAAGTCATAATGAGACATAACTCCCTGATGAAACCAAGGATACTACTGTTATCAAATGCTTCTACAATGTAAGTCCAGAAGAATTTCTGCCTCAGTCATGATTTTGATGTTACTTCCTCATCGCACAACATGCATGTTGTCATAGTAGTAACACAGAGATATCAGAAACACACAGTTACGCACACAGTTGGGAACAAGTGTGAAACCAGAACAGCAGCAAATGAAAGCAAACCCGTGTAGGACCACAGAGCTGGTAAGAAGACGAACAAGGCTCCATTAAGCACCGCAACATTGTACGATGGGTATTTGTGCACAGGTTAACCCTGAGAGACACACAAATGCGTACTATACGCACACAAATGCACACAAACAGTCAGCGAGGCAGTCAGGAAAGGGTCAAAAGGGAAAAAGTTCAGCCGATCTAAAATATAAAAGAGCAGAGTTCTTTGACAGGCTGCCTGTGGACGAGAAGCTGGATACAAAGAGCAGCTTCCATTACATATGGATTTCCTTTATATACAGCAGAAAAGCTGTTTTTCAAGAGAACAAATCTATCATTCTTGGGTTTGAATAAATAGCAAGCTCATTGCTGGGTAGAGAGAAAAAGGTTAGCTTTTAACCTGGGGTTTAACCTTTCTGAAATATGATTTCCTTTATCTGCTTTCATGTGAAGCACTTACACTTACACTCTTTGAACAGGTCAGATACGGGTCAAGAGAGTAGAAAATGGAAGATTAACATTGAAAAAAACAGCGAGCGAACGTTAACAACCTGCTAGGATGCAGACTCATACTCACGGGTTTGACGTGAACCATCGGCGACCCACTGAATGCAAATGAAAATTAATTACTGTGAGTAGTGCCATTAAGATACTGGATACTCTTATCCACTTTCTGCTGCAAGCGCAAAACAAAGTGCTTGGTCATGGGCACAAAGGAAGAAAGTGAATGGCTAAGGGTTATTTTCGTTCACTGATACAGGTTTGTATTGATAAGTTCACAAGAACATGTGGAGCAGTTCACAAATTATAAGGTTCACATCCCTAATTAATTTTAATGACTTTATTGATTCCTCCTGGGGAAATTATATTTTATCCATCTCATAAGAAATCTATAATTCAGTCATCTAATAAATAAAATATCTGTCGTGTTTACTGTAGGCAGATTCTACTGTATATTGTGGATATATGTTATGTATAACAGATATTTTATCAATTTATTTCCTTTACTTTTGCTAATATACTGTTTATGCAAGACTAATATCTTGGCTTATTTCCAGAAACAAACATATTGGCTTTCTCTAAAATTAAAGACGAGAGAAATGATTAGTTCTCCAGCGGACATACAGGATGTTTCTAGATGAATTATGACAAACAGGCCTTGAAATGTCACAGTACATAAATACCATATTTTTAAAAAAACCCAGTTCCAGTATTGTAAACTGTTTTCGTCAGTGAATGACTAAAGGAGGAGAATCAGTTTCAATTGCAGGTTGTGATCCACTTCATCAACCAATCCACAGGCTGTTCTGGGTTTTTCAACTTTCTCCTAACCTTTTATCCTCCTACCTATCAGAGGCTTGAAATAGCTACCGATCTAAAAGGAAGCTCTTGCTATCTTGAGTAATCTTCCTCTCAAATTACTGTCAGTCTGCTTATTGTGCACATCATTAGGATCATTTTGGCTCATTTCCTAATTACCGAATTAGACGTCCTTGTATTGCTTTTGTTTGCATTTGAGTGACGGGGAGTGGAAAAGGGAGATAGCATTATCTCTATAGCATCACAACATGAAGCAGCTGCTTTTCATACATCAGCTCTAATTGTTTTAATGTGGTATAATCATGGCTGAGCTTTCATCTTGGACACATGGATGCACAGATCCCCCAATGTACGGCAAATCTTACTATGATTCAGTCTATCAGTCTGTATTTGAGTATGAACACACAGACCACGATATCGTGACATAAGTTTCATTCTCTGCTTGTGTTTCAGTCAGTCGGTTTCTGATCCGGCTAATATACTGTGTTTGCCAGTGTTGGCCTTTCACTTTAAATCATTGCTGTCCATTATTTAAAAGCCTTGGGGGGGGGTGGCAGCCTGTAAGATGCACTAATGTCTGGAAGCTGTCTCATCTTACTTCACACTAGTAAGGCAAAGCCGGTTCCAGTTAAGAGCTCTTGTGAATTTTCGAGCATTGCAGAGCTGGTGCACTTGAGCACAGAACTGAACAAGGTTGGGTTTCAGTGGAGTTAGTGCCTCATAAGGATCTGAATGTTTTACAGTCGGTGAGCTGAGAAAAAGCTGCTGCTTGGTTTTGTTTCTGTTCTTGAATAATCGGATGTCAAACGGTTGTGTTCAGACCAAACGCAAAGTAAATCTTTCCTGTGACGTAATTACACTGTGCTGCCAAAGCCTGTCAGTGTTGAGATTCTCCGGACGTCACCTGACAATCAGAGGTGGAGGATAAACTTATTGTCGCCATCTGTGCTCATCCTGCGCTGTACGACACAACTTCTGTAATTTACAGAGACAGAACAAAAAAGGAGAGGGCTTGGAGAAAAATCAGTGATACTGTAGTAGTACTGAAATGGGTCATTTCTGAAAATCTGTATCTGTTACTTGATTCCAGTTATTGGTTGTACTTTACTACGAGCCAAGGAAAGTCAAGGAAAAGACCCTCGGAAGGGGGGTTGTGGGGGGGGGGCGCTCCGGTGTTGATGATGATGGTTAATGATGTTCCTGTGCATATTCTAACAGCCTGTGGTCTGTTGCTAAGGAAGTTGTGAACCCATTGGATGAGGAGGTGAAGCGATGATGTGGTGGTGCAGTTTCCTGATCATCTGGTGATGCTGGATTGTGTAGAGCTGAAATCAACAGAGGAAAGTGCAGGCATATCATTTGATTATTGGACTGATTATTGGTTGGGAGTGGTTGGGCTCTGAGCGATGGCCTTTCTTGGGCACTGGTATGATCCATACACAGAAACACACACACACACACATACATATTCATACATATTCATATACACACAGACTCACACATATACATGCGCATGGTGGGACATTCAGTTGACAGGAAGTTGCAGTGTTGTGGAAAGCCAGCCTGGCTCAGCTCAGTTTAGCAGCATCTCCACTATGTATCCTATCACTTATTCATACCACCCATATTTTATTGATACACACACCCCACATTCAGGGTCATGTCAGGAGAGACCATGTGTGTGTGAGTGTAATAAATGTGTATACAAGTCACCGTGACAGGGTGTGAGCAGAATGTGTGTATACGTGTGTGCTGAGTGTATGCACTCCCCCAAAACACAGATTATCTGTTTGAGGTGTGACCGATACATGTGTGTAAATACAAACACTCTGCCTACGCTGCATGTGCTGCTGTCTCCTAACATTCTATATGCTCCTGTATATGACTGTGCAGTCCATCTCTGATCTGATGAATGTGATTCAATTTGCTGGATTACACAGTTTTTGTAAAACTGATCAGTAGAACCACTTTCTAAAAAAAATTCAGTTCAATTCAGTTTTATTTATATAGCTCCTTCCACAATACAAATCGTCTCAAAGCGCTTTGAGACCCAGAGCCTGACGCCAGAGCAAGCACTTAAGGTGCAAAATCTGTTTTGTAATTGCACCTGAATTTAGAGGAATCTGAATTTTAAATACTGTTACACACACTTTAAATATGGCTTTGCATAAATAACTTACTCCTTTTTGGCATAAAACATATAAATGATGCAAATCAAATTTGTTCTATTTTATGTTCTATTAAGTTCCTGATTTACTGTTTCTGTACCTTCCACACTGGGTTTAATGTTATCTCCTTTTCATTGTACATACAGACATCGATACTCCGTTTGTGTGGTGCTTTCCTTTCTGAGAAGTTTTTCAGTAAAATTCATCATAACGCTGTGAAGAAACACCTCAAGCCTCTGGAAGCTTTTTAATGTATTTTGGCCTCAAGCACAAGGACATTCGCAAATGTGCAAATGACAAGATCACTGTGCGTGTGTCTTTGTGTCTTTACACCACACGGTCCTCAAAACTCTAAAACCACTCAAGTATCATGCGATGGAAGTCACTAGTATCAGCTGGAGTGACAGTTTGGAGAAAATGGCCTGGATGCAGTTTGAGTGACGGGTCACAGATCACGGCAAGTTCACTGCTCGAGTCAGCAGAGTGACAGAAGCAGCAGCGACAACAAGTGTTTTTCTGCATGCAGCCACCGCCGCCGGTTGGTGAAGCAGATTGGGTGAAGTGGATCGCCCTCAGCCACGAGTCCATTTCTGATGCTCTGCACAAAGTGTGTCCCCGGCCCTCTTGTTGTCTCACCGACCCAAAACAGAAGCGGGAGCGAGGGGGCATTAAAAAGTGCTTCCCACCACTCTCACCATTTCCCTCTTTCTCTTTCTTGCCCTAATTCTCTCTCACTCTGTTCTCACTCGTCCTCCTTTTCTGTGAACCCTTACAGCCCTATATGTGAGTGTGTGTGTGTGTCTCCCTTGAGCGAGCTGTTAAGTGCAGTCTCCAAAAAAACTCCACAAAAGCCCATTTGCAGTCAGCTAGAGCCCCCGCGCACAACATACACACAAGTACAGAGTGACACTAACGCACACAGACACAATTTCATTCACACACCGAGATCCTCACACATGTAAACACACACGCCCTTACACTTGCACACATGCACTCTTTTCACACTTCCCTCTGGGCAAACGAGGCAGAGTGGCAGAAGCGAGGCTGGGATAAATGATACAATGATATCCAGGCCTGACTTGTCAGTGGAGTTGAGAGAGAGGATGAAGAGGAGGAGGAGGATGAAGAGGAGGAGGGGCGAGCACTGGCAGCTCTGAATACAGGAATTATTCTTCATCGTCTCACACTGTCGCCGCACATTAAGCTCAAACGCTCAACTGGCAACGTTGGAGAGAGAGAGTGAGAGCGAGAGAGAGAGAGAGAGGTCGGGAGGAGAGGTGGGGGTGGGGATGGTGGGGGTGGGCTGAAGGGCAGATATAATGACCACACTCTGCTTCTTCATTCGCCGTCTCTTCCCTCAGCACCGCAGCGCCGCACACTCCGGCCTCAGCCAGCCTCGCTTTCCTTTTTCTGTTCTTCCACTCTGTCCCTGATGTCTTCTCCCCCTGCCCCCCCCTCTCTTCCTCTCTGCATTTGTTCTTTCTGTCTGTCACGGCACTGCTGAGTAGCTTTCAGGGAAAGAGTGCACTCATTTGCTCTCTCTCTCTCGCTTTCTTCTCTCTCTTTGGTTAAAGCGAGGGGACAACATGGCCCTCTGGGCATTTCACAAAATGATTAACTAATAGTTTTGAGTTAGTCAAGTATCCAAATGGTGTGCGTGTGTGTGGTCCATTGCGTGAGTACTTCAGTCTATACATTAGCATGGCTATTGAGACCATAGTCACAATTATGCTGCGTACAATATACATCCAGCTGTACATACATGGAAGCTGTGAGAAAGCCGGCAGCTAAAGGCTGGCCATACTTATGCCAATTGAAATGTTAGACACTGAAAGACTTCAATGGATGGTTGGACTCACATTTTGAGTGGGCACGTCTGATTCATTATTTATCCAGCTAGCTCCTCTGGACAGACTGAAAGGACTTGGAATCAGACTGGTGTGTTGAGAACTGTTACACCGAGTTCACTTGAGGAAACCCAAAGCAGACACGTTCAACTCTCCGATGTCTTTCCCTTGTCTTCCACTGGCCAGTATTCTTCTCTTTGTTAATTTATGTCTACCAGTCGCTGTTTGACCACGGCAGGTCAGTGACCTTATGATGGAGCTGCTGCGGCCAAGTTTATGTAAGTGTGTGTGAGTGTGTGGAGGGGGTGGGGGGGGGGGGGGGGGGTACAGTCCACATCAGCATTTGTGTCAAGTCAAAAACTAAATCACATCTTGTGTGCACATGAGGCACACCGTGTGTCAGGAGCTGCACTAGAGTTTTGTTGTCTTGAAAACAATGACAATAAAGCTGAATCAATTCAATTCAGATAACAGGAGAAATATGTATAAATGTTATAACAGTTATATTTTACTTACAGCTAACCTGCAAAAGAAAATGCAGAATGTTGCTGGAAATGTGAAGTTGCTCACATTCACAACATTTGTTATGCTGATAATGACTCCAGTGACAAAACATTCATTGCCATTTACTTCCCTACATTTTCTTGCTTTTGGCAGCCAATAGCAGAAATCATGTTACTGAGTTGCTGACTCTCCTGCATGCAAGTTTAGTGAGGTTTACCTCACACAGGTGAGGTGAGTGGAGTGGCCAAAGCGTGAAGCACGATTAATGTTTTTTAAGACTATGTTAAGATGGTAAAAAGTGAACAATCCAAGCAGCAATTGAGGTTTCCTCCAAAATGGGATCAGCAAAGCAAATTAGTGTTGCACATATTTTGATATCTGGACAGAAAGCAACTGCTATCTTGTCCCCAAACTACCTGAGCTTTGGAAGACGCAGAAGCAAATCTTATCTACCAACAGTCTCTTTTCAGCCAAATTCTTCCAATGGTTTCAAAACACTTGAAATGCATGTTACCAATCAGCCCATATAAACAATATGTGAGTGAGAGTAGGAGAGAGTTTGACAGAGAGGACTGTTTGGTTTGTAACCAACCAAAGAGCAGAGCAGTATGTAAAAGTAAACAGCTCTGAAGTGAATGCAGTGAAACAAGTTGTTCTGGTCATGTTGTTTCTGTTTCAGGTGCAGTCACCTCCAGACTGTGGCCACTGGTGGAAAACTGGACTGGTGCTCTCAGTTTGATTAGTGGTTAGAAAGAATAATGTGCAGGTAGACCTACAGAACCGGTGAACTGATGGAAAAATCTCTGCCCACAGGAAATGACAAATGCCAATGCGTTTTCAATTTGAACAATACTGCATGATTTTATTTTATTTTATTTAAAGATTATAAGATAACACCAACATTGTTAACACCATAAAGTGGCACAGCAAAGTTCTTCCACGCTGGAAGCTCTGTGATAGTGGCTTCTTCCTGGGCTAACGGGCCAACTACGTTTGCCGGTGGGGTAACTGCTAACATGCTAAGCAGCCAGGAAACATGCCGGAGCGAGCCATTAACAGTACCTGCCATGTGTCGCAAATTTGAGGTGTCAAAGTTCACCTGGGCTGAACTCGATGTAAAACACATGTACAGATTTACTTCAGCCCCTCAAATAGATCTGCTGATCTTAGTGATTCCATTAAAATGAAATGAATTTTGGCCATTTGAAATGCTAAAGTGATCAGGCCATGAGGTTAACACTTTAACAAGACTGTTTCATATCTCCTAAATAACGCCATACAATTATAATGTCACCAAAGTACCCATTGGAAATGCGGTTCAGGTGAAGTTATTGTATTAACTATGGCTTCTTTTTCTTTGGAGAAAAGCTTGGCTTACATGCATGCATGTTGGTGTGTGTGTATGTGACTGTATGGTTGTGTGTAAATGTAGAACTGAAGCCAGGAGACGTCTGCACTGATTGATAGGAAAAGAAGGACCTCCAAGCCTGTACGCCCCCCCCCCACCCCCTCCCCCCGTCCCTGTGTGTTGTTGCTCTTATGATAGGTATCAGTGTACTAAAACAAGGCCTGAATAGCAAAGAAACCAGTCAGTCGGCAGGATAATAGTGTGGCTTTTGTGTGAACGGAGTATGTGGCCAATTCAAATACAGGATGTATTGTACAACCATTAAATCACACAGCTGTCTGAACAGGCGTGCAGTCTAGTTTCCATGTTTCCTTAATAGACCAATTAATGAGGTTTTCTATGGAATGATTTATATAACAGCAAAACTTAAAGAGGCTATTCATTTTTATAGAACAGAAAAAATTACGTTTTTTTCCAGCACAGCTTGTTTGCGTGGCTTCAGGGGACATCTCATAGACACAGATCAGCTCTCCTTTTGTAGAGTGACAAAAGAAGCATATTAACACCATGTTCAAACAATACACAATCCTATCGTGGGATTGCCTGTTATTGATGATTTGACTGCATCTGCTCATCTCAAATTAAAATATTTAATTTAATCAAAGAACATGATTACTTGATTAAGGTTTAGCCTTCTTATTCTGAACAATAATGCTAGAGGAAAATTCCACCCTCTTATACTCTCTTATACTAATATTCACTCACTGAACACTATTAGGAACACCTGTGCACCTGCTTGTTCATGCAATTATCCAGGCAGCCAATCATGTGGCAGCAATGTAATGCATAAAATCCTGCAGATACAGGTCAGGAGCTTCAGTTAAAGTTCACATTAAACATCACAATGAAAAATGTGATCTCACTGACTTTGACTGTGGCCTGATTGTTTGTGTCAGATGGGATTTTCACACACAACAGTCTCTAGAGTTTAACTCAGAATGGAGCCAGAACCAAAAAGCATCCAGTGAAGCAGCAGCTCTGAGGACAGAAACACCTTGTTGATGACAGAGGTCAGAGGTCAGACTGGTTGAAGCTGACAGAAAGCCTATGCTAACTCAGACTCTGTACAGCTGTGCTGAGAAGAAAAGCTTCTCAGAATGAACAACATGTTCAACCTTGAGGTGGATGGTCTACAACAGCAGAGACCACATCAGGTTCCAGTCCTGTCAGCCAAGAACAGAGACCTGAGGCTGCAGTGGACACAGGCTCACCAAAACTGGACAGATGAAGACTGGAAAGTGTAGTCTGGTCTGATGAGTCTGGATTTCTGCTGAGGCTGCAGATGGTAGGGTCAGAATTTGGAGTCAACAGCATGAATCCATGGACCCAACCTGCCTTGTGTCAACAGACCAGACTGGTGGTGGTGGTGTTATGGTGTGGGGAATGTTTTCTTGGTTCACTTTGGGCTTTAATACCAATCAATCATGGTCTGAATGTCACAGTGTGTCTGAGTATTGTTGCTGACCATGTTCATCCCTCACCATCTTCTAATGGATACTTCCAGCAGGATAATGCTCCATGTCACATAGCTAATGTCTCAAATTGGTTTCATGAACATGACAGTGAGTTCAGTGAACTTCAGAGGCCTCCCCAGTCTCCAGATCTGAATCCAGTAGAACACCTGTGGGGTGTGGTAGAACAGGAGATTGGCAGCTTGAATGTGCAGCTGATAAATCTGCTGAAATGATGTGATGAATTATGTCAACATGGAGCAGAATGTCAGGGGAAGTTTTCTAACATCTTGTTGAGTCAATGACATGAAGAACTGTAGATGGTTGAGAGCAAAGGGAGGAACTACCCAGTATCAGTATGGTGTTCCTAATAAAGTGCTCAGTGAGTGTAGCTCATACTTCTATTTTGTTTAGTGCATTCCAGCAATTATTTTGTGATGATGTGAGACCTCAACTCCTTTCAACTATGACATAAATATACAGTATATGTATTTGTACCATACCTAAAAAGAATGCTTGATTTTGATTGGCTGGAGAGTGTTCATCATTCTCAGACTACCCCATAACTCCCCATGTAGTGGTGTCAACACTGGTCTGCATTATTACTCAAAGCTGGAAAACTATCAGGCTTTGGTTTTCCTGAATGTGGAATAGGTAGACTAATGTTAATTTCAATTAAACATGTTGCCAACACAAAGTCTACTTTTTAAGTGTGTATTCCACCAAAATGGGAACACAAAATACTCAGATTTTTTGCTGGTAAGTGGCCATGTTATGACTGGGATACTTCAGGCAGCCCCGTGTGGCGATGAAAAATAATGCAGTTTGCTTCACATTGGGGGCTGATTGGTCTCTGTGTCATGCATTATTTTTTTCAGTCACATGGTAGATGCCATGGTGGGTTTGAAGCCTTGTGCAAAGTCGGTGTGTAAGACCTTGATCACTGATATGCATGGACCTGAATCTTTGTACCATGCATATAATGAATTATCTTCAGTTCAGTTGTTAGAGCTGCAGTAACATTAAAAAACGTTGTGTGTGTGTGTGTGTGTGTGTACTACATGGGCTTTACAACACCAGCATGACACACAGCTTAAACAGAATTACCCACACATGGGACAGCATTACATACACCTAACAGCGTGATGTGCAAGCAGCAATATTATGTATGCTGAATGCAGAATGTTAGAACTGTGAGGCCCTTTTGAAGTATGAGGCTTTACCTTTAACACCTGTGCGTGACAACTGCACCAGAAACAAGTGTTGGAAAATCACCTACAACTCAAAGTCTGTGTCATGAGCAAAATATCCTCATGAAAGTCCAAAGCATGGACGGCTTATTGTGGGTGGAGGCTAATAATACCATGATAAAGAAACTCACTACATAGGGGGATTCCTATTACTTTGATTAGAAATGGTCAAGAGAGGGACCCTTGGGGGAGGGGGTCTATTCTTTTAAGTGAAATGATGACAGAAGCAAATTTCTGATCAATCACACAGACGCACAGGACATCGGAGAGAAATTGTCCGAGCAGTTTTGAAGACAGAGCCCCCAAATCTGGACAATCAACAGAAAAATAATGAGTAGATGAACCAATTACTGCCCACAGGGACTAATAACTAAAGCAATTCTAGTTCTTTAGAAATGAGTAACCTTAATGAGTAATGTATTGCATTTTTCCAGTCAGGAGTCCAACACTGGTTAGATGCATATGGCAGATTACAGGCTCTTAGCAGTTGCCAGTGGCATTAAAACAATAAAGCATTACATTTGATAGGTTATTGTAATATACAGTGAACATTCATCAAATGGAAAAGGAACACTTGGTCCAAATGGAAAAATAGCATGCTATTAAAGAGCAATGCTGTCTAGTGTAATATTGATTAGTAAATGGGGTGAGAGAAGATAAGTAACGCCATTTCTTTAAGATAGTTTTAGGCCAAGTGCTAAAACCAACATGCTCACGTATGTTTGCAAACGCGCGCACGCAGTTGAACGTTAGAGAGGAAACCCTCAATCTGCACGGAGAAATTACATCAACAGATATTTCCCATTTCAGACTTTATTTTACCGTTCGTACATTTGCACACCACACACCCGGAGCAGCATATGGCCGCAGAGCTAATGTTTTCTCTGAAGTGATAAGATCAGAAGTACAGTGGAACTCTCCCAAAGCATACATACAGTGTGTCACCCAGCCAGAAGCCTACAGCCAAGGCTCCAACAGCAAATGACCAATTATTAAGTCAGGAAGCCTGTTTGGACCGCCGCCTGCGAGCTCATAAATAATAACAACATTTTAAGGTAGTGCAGGCCGGTCACATGGGTACAGCTGTTTGGAAAATACACACACACTCACTCTTAAGTATAGTATATATGAAGTATACATTTGACTGCATGATATAAGGTAGTTGATAGAAACATATTTCCACCCCCAGATGTTGATCGCATACACACAAACCCAACTAATTGCAAACACATGTACATAAACACATGTGAGTACAGACCCCTGCATGCATATCCTGCTAATACATGTATGTGAAGACATGAAGGGTATAGCTAATAAAATACAGGCCCACACATACACTGACACATGTGCATATACATGTAGTGTGTACACACACATACACACACACATACTGTGTACTACATATACTTCAAACGCATAAGCATTCATATTCAGTTGAATTCAATTCTATTTATATAGTGCCACATTATAACATGTATTTCAAGGCACTTTACACAGTAAGTTTGAGACCTTACAATATCATAGACAGAAACAGACACACACATTGTGCACAAACAGATGTACGAAACTGCTGGAATTAATAAAACCAACACATGCATCCACACTCCTACACATGTATGCACACACACACACACATACAGAGAGAAAGAAATACTCTTTGCTTTATGGTGCTGATAAGCCCCCCCACAAAAAAAAAAATCTGTCCTGAGTACAGTGCTGAGAGGTCCAGCTGAGTTCATACAGTCTTACTATTGTTACTGTTCTTATCATTAGTGTTATTAATTCCTGGGATCCAACAAACAAGATCTGGTTATGACCCAGTGGGTGTGGGGTGTGGGTGGTCCTCTGCATCCTCACCTCATTAATCAACCAAACCAACCCCTACACACACACACACACACACACACACACTGCAGCACAGTATCACCAAATACAAACACAGCTCTGTTGACACCATGAGAACGGCTATTTATCTTAAACCTCAAACTGTCCAGTTTTACTGTATGAGCTGTGATGAAACTGTGAGTCATACACAGAGTCAACTTAGATTCATATCAGGACAAACCTGCCAAAGATCTCAGACACTCAGGAACAGATTTCTGAGATGGGTAATATCAGGATAGATAGAAGTTGCACAAAGCTAAACATGGGATCTAAATTATTCCGACATTTTCAGTGCTACCTGTACATTTTCTAAATACTGTGGGCTGGAAATGAAAACGGTGGATGTTGGATTTAAATATTAACTAATGACCAAAGTGAAAATGCTGAGAACGTGAATTGCAGGTAAATCTGGATTTAGCTGTTCAAACGGTTCAACTTGTTATGTTATTTCTCATGTTTATTTCTTGCTGTAAACACATAGCGTCTGGAATCTCTTTCCTTGGAAAACTTCCTCGGATGCACGTGAAACGACACCATGGCAACGAGCATTCAGCACCAAAGATGGAGACAAAATAAAAATACCCCCCACCACTTAAAATATTGTATATTTTGAAATGACATGATGCAAGTAAACGGACATAAAAAAAAAGTGCTGTTGTTCCAGAGCTGGAGCTGCTCTCAGCTGAGATACACCAGGTCGTGTTGAGCAGCAGTCCACTCTCCATATGGCTTCAATGGAATTTATGTTGGGCAGGCACCAATAAGCCAAATCTAGTTAGCAACATTATATCATTGGAAGCAAATCTAATTTCAGCCCCAGTGTGTTTTAGTCGTCAGTGACTCTCTCTCTCTCTTCCCTCCTCTTCTTTTCGCTCTCTCTCTCTCCCCCTCTGTCTGTCCGTCCATCTTTCTATGTGAGTGTCACCTGCCCTCCGAGCTGGCGACGCTGGGTCTCGGCCTTAGCGTGAGAGCCCCATTACCCTGACTGGAGGCTTTGTTTTCGCTGTGAATCTGCGAGAGAGAGAGAGTGGGTCTCTCACTCTCTCTCTCTCTCTCTCTGTGTGTGTGTGTGTGTGTGTGTGTATGTGTGTGTTTGTGTGTGTGTGTGTGTGTGTGTGTGTGCTGGAGGAGAATGTCAGAGAGACAGTGATTTGTTACATCAGTGAGCATTCCAGCTCGGAGATCCTCTGAGTGTGTGAGGAGACACACACTCACACACAGAGGGGAAAATGTCTTGTTTGTTGTCGTATTTCCACCCACATCTACTTGTGTAAATGATCATTTGGCAAATTGTTTTTGTTGATGAAAACCGTTGACAAATAGCAGCAGATCCACATAAATAATGACACAGACTGAAAGTAACTGAATATTAAAGTTTGCAGAAAATTCACTCAACGGTTGCACGGAAACATATGACAGAGAAATGGATGAGGTGGATAGTGTGTGTATAGGTGAGGTAAGTGAGTGAGGGTGTGTGTGTGTGTGTGTGTGTGTATATGTGTGAGTGGGCTTGCAATCTGGTTCAAGGTCTGTGTTAGCAGCTCCGCTGTGCTGTGTGTGTGTCTAAGCACTGGGGCCACAGCTCCTGGCAAATGGAGCCACTGAGCAAGATACCATCTGCCTCTGCCCATCTAAGTCTCACGCCAAGACACACACACACACACACACACACACACACACACACACACACACACACACACACACACACACACACACACACACACACACACACACACACACACACACACACACACATGCACATTCACAGAGCCTTTAAACACAGCACGTCCAGCTCAAGTCACAACGGAAACACTTTAAGTGCACGTATATTAATTGAATGCCACAATGCTGGCAAAAAACCTCTGTGTATCATGTGTGGATCATATGTGGATGGGATGACATGTCAACTGTTGCCTTGTTCCAACAGAAAGCCAAAGGAAATCCGATCTTCAGAGTCAGGGCCAAGGGAAGGTTTTTAAACATTATTTGTGATGCTTGTGTAGAAGAACCACAATGAAAAAAAAAAAAAAAATGAATGAAACGCCTGGTGCTCCACATTCCTGTGTGCTTCATTTATTCATCTGTAGCTTGAGGTCTCGGGTCTGAGGATGGGTGGGGCTACACAAGGCTGGGATTTGACAAGGGTTTTGGATCATTCATGAATTCTTATTGTGGTGCGTCTGTCTTTCTTGGCGGCGGACAGCCAATAGACATGTTCCCTGTCTAATGTAAAAGCACTGACACAACTGTGTGAGCTGTGTGTGTCTGTGTGATGATCAATACTCACACACTAAGGACAAAACTTAGGGGAAAACTCTCTATATTTTTGTTTTAATCTTACATTCCTCTCAACCCATTTTCTTTCAGCTCCTGTCTGATCTGAAGGGGGACTGATGACCACAAACGTTTCACTCGAGCTGAAACATTTTCAGCTCAAACAAACCTCCTACAGCACATCCACAGCTTTAGCCTTTGGGTTGGCCTTAATTTGATACTAAAAATACTATCGACACTTACATATATTTATATATTTACTTTACACACTTCTGCAGTTAAGTCACCATCTCCAAACTCATGCAAGAAAAGTTATCTGGTGATTTTTCTCACGTTCATCCAAAAATTGAAATTGTTTCCCTTAAAACTAAAAAAAAGAAGAAGCTACTTTCACTTCCTTCAGCCACTTTCTTTATTAGTCAGTCATTTTCTCTCAATACACTTTAAGGCTACTATTTATGTTGCTTTATATAGTTTTTTTTTTCATGTTTCACTTTTAAATAGTAGTGTTACGTATAGTGCTCATAATGAACTCTATTTTACTTATCTGTGCATCTGTTCTTATCATACTTAATCTTGTCTTTTTATTTTTATTTTGTAAAAGTGAATTTTTCTCTTGATGAGCAGTTTTTAAATTAAACGTTCAGAAGTTTTTCAGTTTAAACGATTTGGTTTCCAAGCCTGCAATTTCTGTTAGATGTTAAAAACAAATTTCATGGACATTTCTCTGTTAGAATCATTACGTTACAGGTGTCAGTTCTCTCCAGTCACAAAAAAACATATTTTCTCACCCACCTCTGGTAGTATCTGTGGTATAAAGACAGTTTGGGTTTTATTTTCCCAAGTCTCCCAAAATCTGAGCTGTTATTGTCAATAATCCATACAACACACTGTCAGTAGTTTTCAAAGGTGAACCCAGATGGATGACACTGAAAGGACCAGGTCCTTTTCTTTTTTTTTTTTTCATAAAAAGCCAACTCCTGAGCCTCTGTGTCACTCTCCTCTTACAGCAGACAGGAACATTTCCTATATGTTACAGGGCTGAAGTGCTGTGCTATTAGATTAGCCTGCAGAGACTGAAGCCTCTCTGTCTGTCTGTATGAATGGATGGAGGAACTAGCATGTCCATCACATTCCCTGTGGATGATGTCTTCAGCACAGCTCAAGGCGCAGGACAGAGTGTGTGTGTGTGTGTATCTTGGGTGTATTTTGATGTAATGTGATCAGTAATGAATTTTGTGTTGCATTAAAGTAGGGGGAGGGGGGGCCGATGGGGGTTCAAGATATGAGGCGATGTAGGGAACAAGAACAAGAAGAGACTGACTGCTAGTGTCCGGGAGTCTCCAACATCTAATCTAATGAAGAAACATGGGGTGGGGGGCTGGTGGTGGTGGTGGTGGTGGCTCTTGGGGGTGGGGGTGGGGGGGTGATGAGAAGAAAGAGAGAGAGAGCGCTACAAATGAGGTTAAGTCCTTAAGGGGGGGGGGGTTACTGGGCTGGATATGGCTGGGGATGGTTGGGGGGGTGATTGTCGATGCTAAATCCATTAGGGCCTTGTGAGCCCCGCACTCCCCTGCCCAACACACCACCCCAACCCCAAAACCAGCGCCCCCCCCCCCCACACACACATTTAAATCAAAGGAACTCTTGTTCACTTAAGGAAGGGGCGGGGGGGAAGAGAAAGAGAAAGAGCACTGGCGCTTCCTAAATGAGTTAACCATTTGGACTGTCAGGGCCAACGGCATGTCTGCTGCACACGCACGCACACACAGACAGACAGGCAGACACAGACACACACACACACAGGCAGGAAGCCTCAAAGTAAAGGAAGGCGTGTGCAGATATGCCAAAACCAAGCTGGAGAGCATGAACGCGCACACACAGACAACCTAAACATCCTGATCCATCACTGGACCTTGACCTGGCAGCGGTGTATGCTGGGTAATGCAGTGAGGAAGTCACACTAGCTAACAAGATACTTAGCTGCACTGGGCACAATTCTAATGGGATTTATAATAAATTAGAACAAAAACCGGTGACCGAGGTCACCAGTGAAGATGGAAGAAGGACACGTGCTGCTGTGAGATCCTCTAACAGTCCATGTAAATAGTCCATGTAAAACCAACACACTCAGGTGTCTCTCAAAAAGTCATTGTAGCAGTGCAATACAAAACTATATATATTCCCTATACAAACAGTACATGTAAAGATTAGCTACACGTAATAGAAATACAACAGTGCTAGGCAACACTGTCTTCTGCATTTGTCCACAAGTTCTCATCCACATCATACCTAATGTCCTCTCTTGGAGTATACCTGGAGATCATCTCTCTGCAGCCTGATCCATCCCTGGAAATCCTCTGCTGATATGTCCAGACATCCAGAATTCATTTTGTCCAAGAGGGAGATCTGATCTTGTGATTGGTGGTTGTAAACTTCCCACATCAGTGAGATCAATTCCTCCATGGGGTTAAAGAAATGGGGACTAAGGTGGAATTAAAAGTGATGACGTCCTGGGACTACGACAGGGAGGGCATAGTTAAAACGCCACAGCGTCCTATAGAATTAAACAATGGTCTGGATGTAGCTCTCTTCCCCCCATTTCCTCACCTGGCACAAATCTTTCATTGAGGTCAATAAGGAATAAAAATAGGTGCTCTGTTCCAGTTAGGAGTTTATGCTGTTGAATTACTGTTTATACTTTTAATATGAAAATGTAGACAGCCACAGGATATTTTATAGTGTGTTGTTTATATGTGTTTTGAACATATATTTAACCGTTTTCACAACACTAATGTAAAGCTGCTAAAATGGAGTTGGAACACAGAATCTTTAGATCATTCTTTTGGCATTCACGCAACCCCAAAAAAAATCTGTCGCCTCGCCTGTTTTCAAATTTTCAGAAAGAAAATATAAGAAAATATAAGAATAGGACTTTTATGCTTGTGGACACGTGCCCATGTTAACTGTCTGTAAATCTGCACGCATGTGTGTGTGTGTGTGTTTAAGCGAGTGGGGGTAATTGTGCGTTGTCCACTCTCCACTGACCTGTAGCAGATCCCACTATATCCCTGGAGGGGGACTCAGACATGGCGTCGGCCAGTCTCTCCCGCAGGCCTTCGTCGCTGGCGTCTGCTGATCCGATGTTGTGCCGCGGAACGCCAAAGTTTTCCGGCCAGCTACCGCATACCTCCAGCAGGGTCACACCGCGTCCATCAAATGGGCCTGCAAACACACAAACACACACACACACACACACAGGGTTAATATTAGTTTGATTACCAAATGGATCGCAGCATATAACAGTAACAGCTGTGCCAGCTGTGCAGTGATAAAATTTGGTGATGTCCTGATCTGATCAGTAAGATCAGGACTGATCCTGACATTTTTAATGAATGAATCAATTGAACCTAATCAGTTCATTTCTGACCCTGTGTTTAAACCACTACATGTAAAAGACTTAAACTGAGGGAACAATCATTTGCATTTTACCATCATTCTAACAGGCCGTCCAAATCTCCTCTCCATAGACAGTACACAAAACATCATACACCATATCTACTATTAAGGAAAGCTGTGTACTGTAGTTCTTTAATGCAAAGCTATTCTGGGTACCCCTGCTGCACAGTGCCACCCCTCACCTGCAATCTCTCCCTAACCACAACCATGTGCTGTGGGTGTCTGAACATAACCTTTAAAAATATTGATGCAGTCACTACAAGTGGACACTAAACTAAATGTTCCCTACATTTGTATTTGTTGCAGAGTGGACTGCCAATACAGGAAAAACAAAACAAAACAAAAAATCTATTTTACCTCTTCTCATGTATATCTTCTCATAACCTTATTGATCAATCTCTTCCAATGTGATTACTGATGTGTATAAATAGGAATAAAGAGAGGAATGTGTCTGAAAACCAAATTATTCCAACTTTATGGGCAACAGTGTAGTTTCACTGCAGGCTCACTACAGGCTATATAAAGGCCACACTATGATATTGGGTCAGACTTTAACAATATTAAAGGGATCATTTACAAACACATAAGTCACTTAGGTGCTGTCTCGTCTGACATCTTCAGTGGTGTCAGACGACAAATTGAGAAAATACACAAGGAACATGATTTTGCGACGACTGGACTCAACAGTAAAAAGTGTTGCTTGGAAAATATGTGTATGTCATTGTCCGTCAAAACAACGTAATCATCATGAAGATGTGTCACATACAGACGTCAACTATCGACAAATAAAAACACACACAATGAACCATGTATTTTCAATGCACTAACTGTCACAGGCCTCAGACCTTTTTTCTCTCTTTTACTATCTGTATTAGCGGTTGCTTAAAAAAATGATTTTCCAAATCACAGCTGGTCATCATACATTTTACTTTCTTTAAAACTATTTAAAACAAACAAAACAAAACCCCTCAAACCTTATTACATTTTTGAAGTAGGATTCCTGTTTTACAGTATTAAATATATCAGCCAAACATTTCTCCCCCAGCACAACATAAATGAATTTACTACACACTAGTTCCACTGCAGCCCAGCAGATCAGCTGCTTTAGAGTCACAAACTCACACACCTAACAAACAAGCTGGAAGCACAACACAATCTTCATGCCTGTCAAACCAAATCCACACAGACTTCCACTGCATCTTAATCTTTTCTCTTTTCTGTCTGCCATAATTTCTGCAATCAGAGCGATCTTGTGCTTTGGAGCCAGAGAGTCTGCAACCTGTCTCTCTCTCTCTCTCTCTCTCTCTCTCTCTCTCTCTCTCTCTGTGTGTGTGTGTGTGTGTGTGTGTGTGTGCTTGTGTGTGATAAGCAGGCAAGCAGGCATGCAGACACGAAAACAACTGGTTTATTCTATTAGTGTGTTCACTTGACTTGGTCACTGCCTGCAAGCACTGAGAGGTGATAGAGGATGAAAAGGATGATTTAGCAATGATGTTAGTACAGTGCTCCTGTGACTCAGCACGCTAAAGAAAAACTAAATTAAACTAAAAAATAAAAACAACAGTGCAAACACATGACTTCAGCTTATCTTCATCATCACCATTGGTTCAGTTCTGCATATCAGCATCTCTCCGTTAACACCCAGGAAATACGTGAGACACAGAGGAAACGGCTGAGCTTAACAAGAATGATTCATAGTATCATTCTCTGTTCACTGGTGAAAACCCTGCACAGGTGATGAAAGAAGAATCTGAATCTAAAAAGGAAGAGTCTGACATGTAGGGGACTGTACAGAGTCCCAGAGGCAGAATGGGACATATTTAGCCTAGCTTAGCACAAAGACTAGGAACAAGGGCAAACTCCTAGCCTAACAACTGCAAAGTGCTCTGAGTTACATTTCCAGAAATATTTGCTTTAATGCACAAACCAGTGTGAAGTCATGCAGGGAACACTGCTGGTGGCTTTCTCTTTCTTTGTGGCTTGTAACTTCCCACCAATCTGCTGCCTTAGACCACTGATAGAACACCTGTTGTGATATCACTGGTTGGCGGCGTGGCCAGAAATTTTACATTATCATTAGTCATTCTGAAGAATCAGATATCTTGAATTTTTAATCTTGAAGCAGCTTTTAATGCCTTAACATGTTTTCAATTTCACTTTGTGAAGACCCATCCGTTTTTTCTGAATTAGCCTTGTCGCCTCCTGAACTGGTCCTGCTGCATCACATGGGGAAATTTGTCTCAGAGGATTGATAAAATGAGTCCAATGATGGAAACTCACACTATTTTAGAGCAAATAAAAAGCATGGTCTCCAAGGAGGGTGAAATTAGAATACACTCACATGACTGAAGACTTCATGAATGGCCTCACTCGATACCACTGGGCTTTCTTCATCAAAACAAATCAAAGAGCTTTTTGGAATCAGTTCCCTGAACAAATCTGGAGGGTGGACGACTGTATTCCTGCTTCTTTTAGACACTTTTTTTTGTCTCTTCCTCTCTTTCTTTCTCTAACATGTGCACATGGAATATTTCACTAGTGGTCTTGTGGGTATCAGCAAAAATACCCCAGTGAGAAAGGAGGCGGGAAAACATCAAAGGAAAAAGTGAAGACAAGGACAGGAGAGATCCTCTCTTCCTGGAAAAACTGGCTTCTGCGTTCACAATCTGTCTCTGTGTCTGTATCTGTGTGTCCATGCTGGAAGCACAGAACAGAAAACACATGGACGGACACAGATTGAGGGTCACTGGTAAATATGAAGACAGAGGCGACTCGACAAAACCGATATGTTGGTTCTGGCCACACTACAACATCCGAGATAAAGTAAATTACTTATCAGAATCATTTATTTATTTATGTGACAGTGTTGCCGTTTGTTAAATTAAATCTAAGGTGCTGTGGCAAGTGATTGCAATTCATATCGCGTTGTTGCCGTGAATGCCACGAGGGCTTGGACAGAATGTGCTTAAATCCCACCACCCTACATATCCACACACACACACACACACAAACTTGTGTGAACAGCTTTGAAAGGGTTGATTTACTGTGGGCATGTCAAACCTGTGCCAAATGGTCAGCTGGAGGTTTTAGCGGGTTGTACCTTTATAAGCAAAGCGCCACACTTCCCTCAGTAACACTAAGCTGTCTTGTCCAGATCAGCCTTTACACACACAAAATTCAATTCAGCCTCCACACACACACACATCTCAGTTATCCAGCATTAAATCAACCACTGTGCAATACATAATAACATCATATCACCTCTAAGGCAAAACCCAGTGTTGTTTGACACACACACACACACACACACACACACACACACACACACACACACACACACACACACACACACACACACACACACACACACACACACACACACACACACATTCACCAGGCTTTCATGGCCAGCTTTGATGGAAGGCCTGCTGGCACTAAAGGGGAATCCTTTGAAAAATCAATCCAACACACACACGCACAGGCCACTTCTGAAGTGCAGCAAAGTTATCAGGAAGCTAAGCCACTGTGTGTGTGTGGGTGTGTGTGTGTGTGTGTGTTTGTATGCTTTTGGAGGCCGGACAGTGTTATCACAGTAGGGAGCATGGAGGCCCGTGCAGCCTCTCGCCCCAGCATTAGCACCTGTCACTGGCCTGCAGCGGAGCTGAGATTGGCCAGGCCTCAGGGTACACATACACACACCCACACACCCACCCACACACACACACACAGACACACAGTAGTCTGCTCCCTGATAGCCAGTAAGCCAGGCAGATCAAAGGTTTTGACTGCAGTGGCTTTTCTGGATGATAAGAGCTTGGCAGAAGGTTAGGAAGAGCTTTAGGTTTATCAGACCAGACCCTGACCAATACTGAAGGCCGATACTGATTGCTTTAGACCTAAACTACTGATCGCTGATAGTTGGTGGTGACGTTCAGTAGTTTTAAATCTGTTTTAACGTCGAAACACATTTTGAATATATGTTCTGTTAATGCTCTTGTTGTGGAGAGGTGACAAGACATCTTCAGTGAAACTTAACATTACCTAAAGCAGCCAGATTTGATTAGTCGGGCTAATATTATCGACCAGTGTCGGCCTATGAAACATACACTGGTATCGGCGTGTATGCCATCTGAAACATAACAAGAGCTCCGTCTGTTCAGATAAATAATACTTGAAAAATACTTTTCTGTACCTCAAAGATATAAAACAAAATACTCAATGGACCTTAGACATAATAACGCAATTCATTTTTCATTGGTGACAGGGTATTTCAAATTCTATCTTAAGAGAACATTCACATGCCCGTATACGTTCATTGAAAGAGTTTCTTGGCCACGGTCATCAATCCTCCTGTCCATCTAGCCATTAATAGATTCCTTGCAAACACAATTATAACGTAAGTGATGAGGGACTAACTCCACCGTCCTCTCTCAGCGGTTCGGTTGAAGCTGATGTGTAGCTTCAGGGTTATATTTCTTATGGTAATGTTAAAATATTTTTTTTTACTTAAGTTTTTTCTACACAGATGTTTCGGCTCCATTTTTTCTTCGTCATTTTATCCGTACAACTTTCGACATAGGCTGCAATTCTGTTTTCATCCAGCGTGCTGCTTTCACTGTGCAGACACTGTGTAACAAAAAGAGTAGAATAAATTATTAAATCATGGCAAATACAAGAAGTAGAGAGCATTCTTTACTTCAGTATAAAATGTCACAAAAAAAAATCTCACCAAACATGTTTAAAATGTCCCAGTTCCTGATTTAAACCAAACCTGTCAAATCCACTGTAATGGTGCATGTACTGTATTTCTCTTTGGCATTAAGTGTGTTTGCTGACTTCTCTCTCTTATTCTTTTTTCAATTTCTGTCCGTAAACCTGCGGAAACGTGAGGATGTGTTGTTGGCAGGAGGAGGAGGAGGATTCAAAACGCACACACACACACACACACCCTGGATTGTTGTTTTTTTTTCCCTCCATCATGTTAAAACCCAGCTGGATTAAAAGCCACTCTCCACCCAGCTGTTAGCCCCCACATACTGGCCCTACTTATCCCTCCAGCCAGCGCTACTTTCCTTAAAGATTTAATCACACTGCAGAGGGATGTGTGTGTGTGTGTGTGTATACCTTTACAGCAGGGGCTTAGGATGGCACAGTTGGACATGACATCACACATCACAATCGCCTCTCTAACACACATATAGCGCTTTACTTTAATACTGTGAACATTCAATTTGTCGATTTTGACCGAGCTTCTGTTTCTTCGGGGGAAACAGCTTCAATAAAAACTGTATGCAGCAAGCTAAAAACTTTAGATACTGAAAAATTATATTCTGTTAATGACTTGCCAGTTTCCTCAGAAGTTCAACATCAGTTTCTTCCCTTTAAATTTGTTGCTGCCCCGGGGTGAACATCCTGTGGTTTAACACCTGACAGTATAACGTCACCTGATGTAATATTCTCTCTTCCATCTCCATCACCGCTTCACTTCAGCAACACATTTGTTATTATCCACTGAAGCTTGTGTCAAACTGCTCTGACGACATGTTGCTGGCAGATTTTCATTCTGAACGCACGACTGGCTTTGATAGATTTGTTCTGTTTTCAGTGTTGTTAATACCTCTGCTGTATCATGTTTCCCATTAATGCTTCTATTCTAAAGCTATTCGTCAACTCGAAACAAGCAATTTACAGCAAGTTTGTGTGGTTAAGAGAGTGAATCTGACTTAGTGCTAGCCTCTTACAGAAGAAAAGGATGGCCATGTTAATTTCAGCCTGTGAACATGTCCAAGGACAGAGGTCTAAAAGCACACACACGCAGACAAACACGCAGGTTAAGGTATAATGTTCTGAGGCCTCATGCCACCGTTTCTGGGTTACCTGTGCAGCTAAGACGCTAATGTCTAGTCAGCGCTAATTCAATTAGGCTTTAGTGCGAGGGGGTTGATCAAGCTAATTCCTTTATTACGGGTGCTGTATAATATGTAATGGTGCGTGTGTGTGTGTGAGTGAGTGTATACTTGAGTGGTGTTACTAAGAAGTCAGGCACGGGGAAATCAGGAACAGTCCGTTGCTAACAAACAGATCATAAATCAGGTGGCACAGTGGCTCAGGTGAGAGTTTGGAGTTTATCAGACACACCTTTAAAACTGATTCAAATCCTCGTGTCAGTTTCAGGCTACTCAGCTGGTTTCCAGTTTGTGGATCTATCGCGGCAACGATCGGGGCAACACACAAACAATGGCGGTGAAAAAGAAGCAAACATGGATGTAAAGAATGTATTATTTAAATCAGCTTTTATAAGGAAGGAAATGCTTTCAACATGTTTCATAGCATTGGAGTTTTCAAACTGAGTATTTCTTACTGTAAATTAACTGGGGTTGGATCTGAACACATTAAATCTACAAAATCATACTGATTTCTCTGAGTCTGATGATACGCAGCTGTGGGCAGGGAGGAGCTATCCATCATGTCAGAGTCAGATGGCTTTGAAAGGTCAGTACAGGCTCTGCACATCAGACTAATGCTATATTGTACATGTAATTCAGGATGTTGTTAAGGCAGAGTACATTCATATACATGTACAATGAAACCATTCATGTTATACAGATAACTTCACAAAAACACAGTTTTAATAGACTTTCACACACACATGCCCACACACACACACACACACACACACACACACACACACGTTTGTGACTGTACTGTGAACCCATTTTGACATCCCTTCAGGCTGTGTGTGTCTGTTTGTGTGTGTCAGGGAGACAGAGAGTGAAAGAGAGTGTCTCTGATATCCTCAGGGAAACACTGAGAGTGCTAGCTATCTTGCGGAGTAGGTTTGTGGTGCAGGGTTAGTGTTAATGGAGATGTAAGCTCACAGGATTAGCACCCATAGGTAGGGGTGTGTGTGTGTGTGTGTGTTCTTGACAGGCAGGGCCTTTCTTTCATTACATTAAGGCCAATGCTTCTAAATCATTTACTCGCTTTGCAGTCTCAGTGGTGTCAGCTAAGTGTTAGTAATCCCCATCAATACCGGGGTCTGCCTCAAGGCACTTTACTCACTACCACACACACACACACACATACACACACACACAAACACACACTCTCACACTCACACATGTGTATGCACTCACAATCACACACCAAAACATATGGTGTTCAGATATGAAGACGCATTAACCTGTACACAGTTAATTGTAGTCTGGAAGTTTCCAGACTAGACCCATGCACACACACACACGCAGACACACACACACACACACACACACACACACACACACTGCCCACTAAGCTAATTGGAGGCATGTCAAATTAGACAGCAGCCGTGCTTTGCTCACTATTAGGCTTAACAATTTAACAGCAAGTTATGGCTTGTATGTGTCTGTCTCAGGACCATCTCATCCCACATTCACACACACACATAGGCACACACACACAAACAGAGGTTTCCTTAAAGCCTTAGCCTAACCTTAATAAGTTACTGTTGGCCCTCACATGGAACAATGCTGACGCTGTTTCTTCTCAGAAACTCAGATTAGACAAGACCTAACAAAAATAAAAAACAATGTAAATTGCTTTACCTTGCCATGTCATAGGGATCATTCTATAATTTTCTAACAGAAAGCCTCTTGTGAGTGTGTTAGCTTGACATTCTGTTTGTGGATACCAGTCTACATACTTTGGGCTGAATCTGTTTTTCCTGGTATATCCAGTTAAGTGAAATCATAATCCTACAGCATACAGGCATTAGATAAGTTAGATAAGATAGATAAGATAATTTAGATAATAGTCGGCTTCTAACTGCTCCATAAAAAAACTGCGTTCCCAATGTGGGGTGGAAGATCATGACTGGCCTGCACAGAGACTTGAGCTCAAACCCATCCAGCCCCTTTCTGGACAAACTGGAATTGCCCAAAATCAGCGCTGAACCTCATTGATGCTTTTGTGGCTGCATGGGATCAAATCCCTGCTACCAGATTCCCACAGACTGGTGGAAAGTAGCATATTAGTGCTCATTGTTTGGAGTCATATATTGAAGAATCACATATCTGTGTAATAAAATTCTTTTATGGAAAATATAGGCCTTGAAAAGCAATGAGAAAATCATCAACAGCAGACAGTGAATATTTACGTATTTAAAATGTATTAAGATGGTGGGAGAGTACATATACACATATGTGCCCTATTTATGTGTCATTAATTTCTGTATATTGTCATAGGGTGATGTTTCTGCCATATGCTTGCATGCCACAGACCTGAGTGCTACTGGCCCAGCATTTACATGCCCAAGTTTGGACTCAAATCATGTAAACAACACATGGACTATGTGTGTGCATGTGATTTCTTGGGGACTGATTATAATGGTTTGTAGGGCTTGCATGAACATGCACAACAATACATCAACCCTCATAGAGCCAACAAATGCGATCAAATCACTGCATTTTTGGAGGAGCTCTAAACCCAGCTGTGACCGTACTGTAAGACTGATTGATTGGGTACCCACTTTTTTATTTGAAATTTGAAAATTTGTTGCAATATGAGAAAGAAAATGAAATATTCCAACTATAATAACTTGTTCAAACTCAAAATTTACACTCTACAAGTGCATCCAACTGTTAAAAGCAGTTTGGTTAGTGGTCCAGCATTTTTAAAATCAGTTGCTGCCCTTCTGACCCCTCAGAAAACTAAACTCATAAATAAAAATGGACACTAGAGAGCAAGGCCAAACTTATCGGATAATTGCAACTCCAAAGAATCTGAGAAGCTGTACATGGAAGTATTTGGGGTTTTTCACTGTAGTGAAGATAAGCTGTTTGCTGAAGCTGTAAAAAGCACAGGCTAATTCCATCATGACAACAAGTACGTGGACTAACCTGCTAGCTTGCCCTGAGATGCCATAATCCACACTCGTTAAAAGGACATCAGCTCAATTGTATGACAGGTATGTGCCAGTTTGAGTTAGTTCTAATTTTATTTCTTGAGAAAGTGGGCACAGGTGTATGCCCCATCCTCTGGCCAAACAAGATTTCAGATGAAGACTTCTACAAAATACAAACAAGCAGCAACACCTATGGATGGTATAGGTCAAGTATTAAGTACTGGTGTATTAAGTACTGGCATCTGTAGTGTTTAGGCCACATTCTTGAATGGTATCAGAGTCGTATTCATGCACTTGAAGACTTCTTCACTGATGAAAGAAATGTGGTTGCCAAGAGGAACTGTAGCATGGGACAACAACTATGAGACATGTCTTTCAGGGGTCAAGGCCAACATGGGGATCAAAACAGGAACAAATGGCAAGCAAATATCAGATGCTTACATCCGACTCATGAAAAAAGGGGAATTAAGTGATTGAGAAACAGGAGGGGACATTTCATCCACATTTACATCTCAGATAACATTTGGTGTATAGAAAGATCGTCACTCATTCAGACTGATTGCAAGTTTACACAGAAGTGGAGGAGGAAATTCAATATACTAATAGAAAACAGCTGACATTGATTAGGGGAACTTACTGTATTGACATGCTTGTTTTGACAATGGCACATACAGAGTGAATCAAGTGCGGGTTCTTAACCCATTTGAGCCAATCTGCAAAGAGGTTTGTACCTAAATCAGCAGGTCACCGCTCACTCTGGCAAAACCTGTCCCAGGCTCTAGATATCTTTTGATGGTTTGCAGCACTAATGAATGTCACAGGAAAAGCGGGTGTGGAGGTGTAAAGAGAAGGGAAATTAAAGTTGGCTTGGGAAAGACCTCTCCCTGGTTCTGTTGTTGGTTTCCAGAGGGCATTAATAATGAGCTGAGGGGGTCACTGATTAGAGGGAGTCCATGTATTTAACATTAAGCAGATCCCTGAAGGGGTGTGTTTGCTGACAAATGAGCAGGCGTGCACTGACAGCCTGTATGTATGACCTATGTGGTATATGTATGATCCTTATGAGCGTGGTGTGGTACAAGACTAAGAACTACCTTTGTAAATTCCAAAAATTTAACTTCAGCCACATACTACATACGTCTCCCTAAACCTTTTGACCTTTTTAAAACCTCTTTTGAGAGGTGGGTTTTGTTTTTTTAAGGTAAAAGAAATTGGGACCATAAGATGTTGGTCATTTGCTTGACATAATTGTGTTCCAGTCACTAGTAAGTGTCTGGTATGTTCTCCTCATGCTAGCATGGGTTCCCTCCCTGTACTCCATCTTCCCCCCACAGTCCAAAGACATGCAGATTAGGTTAACTGGTGACTCCAAATTGTCCATAGGTCCATAGGTGATTTGTCTCTACATGTCAGCCCTGTGATAGACTGGTAACCTGTTCAGTGCGCCCATCCTCTTGCCCAAAGTAGGTTGGTATTGGCTTCAGCTGTCCCCCTCCTTAAGAGGATAAGTGGTATGGATGGATGGATGGATGGATGGATGATTAGAATTGGTGAGCTCTTTGAAATATCACCTTTTTTATTGCTGACTCCCTTTTTGAAAAGATTGCCTCACTTGGATTGGAGTTTATTTTTTGACCTTGGAAAGGTTGTAGTTACTCAGTCACAATGGGAGGCCGTGGTCTGGAACTGGTCAATTAGCTTGTCTGGAGCTACAGTGGCTGTGTAGCTTTCTTAATGCCACAAGTGTTCTGACATATTTCAGCTCAAAAGTTTCTGTTAACTTAACCAAAAGGTGGAATCTACAGGGTTCTACATTTAAAGCTAAATGGCTGACTCATATCTGTTTTTAATTCTTGTCTGTTGATGATATGATATCATACTAGGGGCCATATCAGCATTATGAATATAATCCTCTTGTTAAACTGTTATTTGAAATGTTTAATACAGTTCTAAAACTATAACTCCGATAAACAAACAGCCAAAGCCAGCATCATAATTTTCCCATATTCAGAGTCATCACAGAACTGGTACAAAGCATCTTTCATCTGGTCAGAGACGTGGCACCCGCACAACTAAAACTCCCTTCTGGGCGCAGGACATTGTTTTCCATCAAACCAAAACAAAGATTGGGGAGTGTACACTTCACGGTGCTAGCATGGCCAGCTAATTGATTTCAGGCCGGATCGTATTGCTGTGTAATGGAGCAGGCTAACGTGATGATGAAGCTGGGATGGTCATGGTGATGACTTTCACAGGGACTCCAGCCTCATTTGTTTGTTTGACAGGCTGCAGGGGTGTGTGCGTGTGTGTGTGCATGTTCCTCCATTTGGCATAAAGGATATGGATTAAGCTATAGAGGTGACAGATGATATGTTTACAGGAGAATGTTTGCTTTCTGCACGATATTCAATTACAGGGTTTCTGTGTGTCGCCGCCTGTGTATATACACGTATGTGTATGTGAGAAAGAGGCAGTGTGCACATGCCCAGTCGTCTGCGCGTTACAGGCTGTGTGTGAAGGGGTCACAGGCCTTTATCAATCACACAGAATTTGCTCACTTCCTTCCTCGCTGTCTGTCTCTGGCTTCGCCTCGATCTAACCCCGACACTCCTTCACTTCAGATTTTTTTCTGGGAAGTGGTCCAATCCCAATCTAAACTGGTCCTGTCCACTGTTTACTGGAGTTGCGACACAGCACAAATAAATACCAAGTGTTATTTACAAAACAGACCTACTCATGTATAATGCTGCCCCCAAAACCAATCCCCACTGAAAAGCCAGGTTTGGGTGGTGGAGGGAGGGAAAGGGGGGGTTGTGTTAGCTGTGCAGTTGGTAGCACATGTGCCATGGCGCCCTGTGATGTCACAAGAGTGTCCTCAAAAGCAAGAGGGGCGTTAAAACAGCACGAGAGGCTGCACCGTTGGTGTTGGGGTTTTTCATCAGGATGATCGTGATGCAAACAGTAGGAAAACTACCAGGAATGCTTATTGCCATGTTACCCTGAATATGCCCTCTCTTGTTCCATTGTGCCCTTACATGAATCTGATTGGCCAATTCAGGGACTTGCGAGATGACGCTGTGAAGCTATTCCATCATTTGATGAGCCGTTCTGACTGACCGTTAACCCTGATTCACTTCATCCAGGTCGTTTTCGTGCCCGAACCTGGCTTTGGCGAAGGAAACCACTATTCATTTCCCATTTCCTTCTGTCCTGTGACTGCCAGGCTGGACAGAAGTGTTGTGCTGCGTGCTGTGGTGTGCTGTGTGAGTAGTGCTGATGAATACAGTACCGTGCCTTGCTTTCCCCTCAGGGGGGTAAACGAAGAGGATTCCCAGCACCAAAGCCGCAGCCCCTGTGTTCCTGGAAATCCTCCACAATCCCATTTGATCTTAACGCCCTGCCTCGCCTAATGTGTCCCTAAGCTGGCCTTATCACACCACAGGGCCAGCGGGGATAGACTAAGAGATGTACAGTTGCATTACCAGCAGGTTAAGGTATTCTTCAGCTTCTACGGCACCTCAGACAATGTTCAGTGCTCCATCGAACCGGTTACACAACAAACCCTTGAGCTCAATCCTGCATGGCAACCACAGGCAGCAAGAGAAGAAAGAGAAGAATGACAGAGTGGCAGGAAAGCGGGGGTGGACGTAGAGATGGAGAGAGAGAGAGACAAACAGCCAGCTGAGGTGGAGACAAAAGCATTATGAAAGAGCCAACCCTACTCCACTAGCCTCTTCATTCTAAGCGAATAAATCCTCCATTATCGTGTCTCTCTCTTGGGTCTAAAAGCAAGCATCTTACAGGGAATTAATCGTATTGGACAGAGGGGAGGGGGGTAGCCCATTTCATTTCCTCATCAAGTTTGGGGAAAATTGTATTGGAAGCCAAGCAGCCACCTGGGAATGGCCTCCTCTCCTCTTTCCTCTCATCTCCTTGTTTTTGCCTCTCCAAAGCCATTTGTCTGCTGTGTCAGTCACAGGCTGGGGCTCGCTCCTCTTATGTATGTTCAAACATCTCTGGGTCCTTCTGCTGTCGTGTTCTGTGTTCTGTGTTCAGTGTAATGCCAAGTCTCCCTTTATGTCTAATAACATTATGATATGAGGCAAAGTGTGAGCATATAGTTTACGAGTTGCTTAGCTCTACAAACAAATTCTGCTATGTGGCTTATGAGTCATCAGCCTGAATCCTCGGACCAGCCTGGAACAGTGAGGTGCAGAGACAGAGGGAGTCCACCGGTAGGAGAGTGTGGCTCAGCTCTGTGTAAGAACTCATCAGACTGCACGAATATGAATCTGACTAGAGCTGGAAAAGTGAACTTAAAAAAAAAAAAAAGTGTGTGTGTGCGTGTGAATAAGTGTGCGTGTGTGTGTGTGTCCAGCTCGTGGCCAACCAAGCCTCCTTAGGCCTCTAAACAAGCACTATAAATTCACCCTCCACTTACCTGCAGTAAAAATGTCAGGAGGAAGGCTTTTATTGGGCCACACACACACACACACACACACACACACACACACACACACACACACACACACACACACACACACACACACACACACACACACACACACACAACACTGAACTCGCTTGGAAGTCACTAAATACACACACCCTCACTCTTCTAAATACACACACCAAAGCCTTTCACTCCCTGTCCATCTCACCATCTTCCATAGCAGTGAAGCAGCTTTACATTGATATTGACATGACATGCTGGTGGGAGCCAGGGACTCCATCCTAACAGCATTAGCCAGATAGATGCTGTCACAGCCACTCTGCCACCTCCATACACACCCGCCGCCCCATTTACAGAAAAGCTTCAATTAAATAAAAATGAAATAATGAGAATTTAATGAAAGGCAGAAACAAAATACTAATGTCCAAAATACAGACTTCCTCAGAAGGAGATTAACAGAGCAACAATTTAAAGGCATTAACCCAAACCCCCCCCCCCCCAAAAAAACCCCAAAACACTGGCTTCAGTATCATCTCATCGAGTGTGGACATATGCTATGACACATTTCATGGCATAGACCACAAAAAGTGAAAATACAAAACCTACAAAATTGAAACTTTACTTTTTGTGGTGAAAGCTGGGTTTATTTTAGTTTAACAGGTTATATTAAGTAACAACAGTCACAGGTATCAGTTACAGGTTACTTTGGCAATGGTTTTGCAAATTACTTTGAATAAGTTATGTTAAGTGGCTGATATCACTTATAATAAATTCTAAAGGTTCTGAGGCTTCTGTTGTTTAAGGTTGAGCTAAATTGTTTTGGTTCAGAATAGATTTAGATTCTGGTAGCAGTTTTGCTTTCTTTACTGTACTGTAAAAAAAACAAAAAAAAAACAGTAAGAGTTCAAATGAGGAGGACTTTTTGTGAGCTTTAACGTCGAGTTAAAACCTAAAACTACACCATTTCTCAGGCTTCTCCAAACAGTTTGTACAATTCATTAATTCTCCAGACTTTGGAGAATCCTGCAGTTACCAGTTATCCTGCCAGCCATACACTCGTCTGTCAAACTGACCAGGGACAAACTAAGCAAAAACAAACCTGCCTTTTAGAGTTTCAGATTGTCATTCACACAAACAAGTACCAAAAAACTGAGATGAACCAGTGTCACAATATTTACTGGTAAGATATATCAGACCTTTAATGTGTTCCACTGTGAGTGTGTGTACATGAGAGGGAGAGAGAGAAAGAGAGAGAGTGTGTCCTTGTGAAGATGTAACCTGCCAAAGCACAAAAGGTTAAAAGATGGTAAGTATGTATGTTCCCCCTCCTCCTCAACATACACATACACAGACATGAAAGCAAGCAGTGGTGAACAGTGGTGTGTGTGTGTGTGTCTGTGTGTGTGTGTGTGTGTGTGTGACACATCTGGGAGTGTAATCAGTGGGCTTCTTTCAAGAACTGCCAAAGCAAACAGGCCAATAAGGAATCCACTTTACAGACCATCGATCTCCACTGGCCACAGCCAACACAAACACACACACGCACGCACGCACGCACACACACACACACAGACACACCTACACACACATGCACACAATGGGATGTGCAGTCACATGCACACAGAGACACACACTCATGGAAGAATGGTTAGATTCATCCACTGTACAGTGCCCACCAGGAAGCCATACACACTAATGAGAACATCCCAAAACCTGCTGCTTACACACACACACACTAACTTTTTACAGTAGGTTTATTAAATTGGTTTAAATTGATTTTCACATGGATTTATGTCTCTATGCAATGGAAGGTTGTTGTGTTTCCAGCTAGCCATCATGATGTCCCCTAAATAAATAAATAAATAAATAAATAGGGGGCATCTTGCATTGACTTCAGCTCAGGAAAACTTTCAGTGACACAAAGTGGAGTGAAAAGTGGGGAAACAGCCAATGGAACTGTTGATAATACTCAGAAGTCCAAAGTAAATAATTATAAAAAAAATTCAATTCAAATTCAAATTTTTTTTTTTTCCCCCAAAGTTCTTGTGTTGCAAACGGTCATTTTAAAAACAGGTTTGATATTTGTGTATTTATATTTTAAATCTGCCGTTTGTTTTTAATGTTCAGAAATAAAATGTAATAAATTCCCAGATGTTCGATAAAGAAAAAAAAACAAAAACAACAAAAAAAAAAAAAAGAAAACCCTCAAACCATCCATGATATTCCACTGACCAGTGGAAGCTCGGGACAGTTTCTCCAGCAATTTTTATTCATGTGGAAACTAATCTTCAGCTTCTCTCGATTTCCCTTTTGTTTTTCCTCCAACCAGACAACAGGAAAACACAGAGAAAGAGAAAACAAATAAACAATGGAAATATTGTTATGGGGAGTCTCTGAATGATTCACAGCATCCCGCACTGAGGAGCCATCAGCGTCTAAAACACTTCCAGATGATCCTCAGACAATAGAAGGAGAAAAAACAAGGCTGATACGTCATCCATTTACTTTGGGCCACAGTGGTGAACAACAATAAATCCTGGAGGGGCAGCGCACACACACACACACACACACACACACACATACACACACACACACAAGTAAGTATGTTTTTTCATGTGCATGTGTAGCGATCTGGAAAAGGAAACTAGATAGATTGAGCTGATAGGAAACTGCATATACTTAAAAGCCAAGATATAATGCAACCCACCAACAGGTTGTTTTCACAGTGCGTATGCACACACACGCAACACTCACTGCTGTGTGCACGCAAACACACACGCACACACACACACACACACACAATGCAGGAGACAGCCTCCATTGAGAAACCAACGAGCTGTGCCTCTCCTGAGACTAAAGCACACGTACATACAGTGCATGAACGCGCAACAAACACACAAAAACAGACACACACCCCAACGCTATCACTGGCAGCATCAGAGTGAAAGGCAGCAGCTGTGACGGAGCTGTGAAGCCGGGCTGGCAAACACAAGGAGTTTGCTGCAGATTCATGATATTTTCTTCCCTTCATAGACACTAAATAGTGTGAAAACTTTCAGCACTGTGTGTGTGTGTGTGTGTGCGTGTGTGTGTGTGCTTGTTTTTAATCTCAGGCTCAATTTATACCATCTGATTAACATGGCTTTAATTAAAAATCAGATCTGGTCCAGAGGTGTTGTCCACCTCTGACATGATGTATAGGATTAAACTTCACTGATTAACTCTGGTAAAACTGATCAATGATACAGTAAACTGATTATCCATGAAAAGTGATTGATTCAAAAGATATTCAGATTGCACCAGTGTGCATGCACGTATACTTCTTGTTATTTATAGGAGTTTTAGAGCACGGACCTGTGCTTGGTTGCACAAAAAAAGAATCAAACAGCTTAGATAACCTGAGATTTGTTGATCCTATAGGGATTTTTTTTTTTCTATTTGAGTTATGCTGCACAGTTAATATTAAATTAGAATCAACAAATCTATGGGAATAAACATGATGGTATGTTACCTTATTGATGTGAGAGCATAATCAAGAAAACTGTTAATTGACGTTGACTGACATTTTAACATTAACCGGCTGTTGTTTAATTAGGACGATGAAAATTCAAAATTCACCGTGTCACATCCCATATATTTAAAGTGTCCACTGCTAACGACAATACTCACTGATTGCGTTGCTTAAAGAGCGAGGAAAAACAAATTCAAACTCCTACAAAGACTGACAACATGCAGGTTCATGGAATGCTCCTAAGCTCTCAGTGAGTGACGTGTATTGTCAGGTCTGAACTCCTCCACCTCAGTAAGTTTGCTTCCCGCCTCACCATCTGTTTATCATCTTGATGGGCTCTGTTGAGCATGACACCCAGTTATGTAAGAAACTGTGACCGACTTACTAGAATTGCACCTAAGAGCATGAAAATACTCCATGCTGTGTCTTTCACACTGAGGGTGTCGTCTCTTGTCGTCTAACACCTTTAATTTTTGCTATTTCCTTGATTGTTATTATGACAGTCCTGCTATTGGCTGACATGAGATTGAGGGTAAAAGTAACCATGATGAGGACAACAGCTGACCAACAACAACAATGTAAGTCATTAAATTGGGATTTGGAAAGAAGGGGGATAAAAATTTTTAGCACCCCCTTCGGGCCTCTGGTCTCTGATCCGAGGCAGCCAGCCTCACCTCTGCGCCCACAAATACCCGTCCACTGACCACAGCCATCAGACATCCCAGCAATAAATAATGTACACTCCAAAACCTTAATGCAATACATTCAAAAGTATTACCTGGTTAACTGAATGTGGGAAGTGATTACTCCTGACTGAAAGAAGATAAGGAGTAACAGGGACTGAGACAAGACCAGATTCATAACAACAAAAGCTGCAAAAACTGCTGCATAAAGAAATAAATCAAGATTAAATTAAACTCCAGGCACCTCTAGTCTCTGCTCTGTGGCAAGCAGCCTTAGCTTGATGGCTACCACGAGCTCACTATTAACCAGCACCCATCTGACACAAGAGTCATGAATTCAGTATACAATATCTACTCTGCTTGCATAACATTTGTTGCGTTTGTTGTCAACTTGTCTGGAAAACACAAGTAAAATGTTGCTGTTCTGTAGTATGAAAAAAAAAAAAATGCACATGTGCTTCTGTTTTTCTCCCTTCTGCTGAACACCGTGGGCACTGCAGGGTCACCCTGCCTCACAGATTTCATTTAGTCTGGGTTTCAATCCACTCATTAGTCACTAGTCTGGATTTAATGTCTTTTTGTGCCCCATGGTGGTCTAAATGTGTTTCTGAGGGCTTTTCCAGCCTGATGAGAACACAATTTGAGGATACTTGGAATTTTTTATGGCATTATTATAGTTTAATACAAAGGAATCATATTTAATATACTGAAAATTAGTACAAAATCTTTCCTAAGGAGGGATCTTTGGTTTAAAGCACACGTCGAATTTTAAGACGCGTTTAAAGCCACTTAAACGACACTTGTGGTGTAAGGTTAAGACAAAGAAATCATAAGGAGTGATGTCACTTCCTGACAGAAAGTGCTGGACTGAAAGAGAGAATGGAGAGACAAGGGAAGATGAAAAAGGCCAGCAGGGTGAGGTAACCATGTGCAGATGGACCCTGTGTGTGTGCATGGGTCTGTGTGTGTGTGTGTGTGTGTGTGCAGGCAGCTGCAGGAAGGATCCTGCTGAGAAAGAGCAGGACGTCCTGTCATCCACTGTGGCCGCAACATCAAGACACACTCATGCACGCATGCATGCACACGCACGCACACACACACACACGCACAGATACACACACACACATCAAAGGGTGTGTGTGGCCAGTGCCGTTCCAGAACTGTGGCGGTGTGGGGAGACAAACAACAACAGCATCACACATACACATACTGAGACACACACACACAAAGGCAGACATACACACATTCACACAAGATTCTCTGACTCACTCGCCCCAAACACACACACACACACATACACACTCACATATACAGTATAATCAGTCACATTCATACATGCAAACAGACACACGCATATGCATTCTCACATGCACATATACATACACACTCACACAGCCCACATAATGGGCCATTTCAGCACCAAGACCACAGCTAATACAGTAAATGACAGGGAAGGACTGGGAGAGAGCCAACCTAAATGTGACACTGATTTTCTGTAGTGAACATGTTTGAGTGTGTGCATGTGTGTGTTTACCGCCCTGACACCATGACTCTACAGGCTGGGGCCCAGATGCTGGTGTGGCCGCTATGTTGTTTGGTTCACCGGCCTGACCTACTATGGCACGCACACACACACACACACACACACACACACACACACACACACACACACACACACACACACACACACACACACACACACAGAGTCTAACACACAGATACATGCGCACATGCAGGGAGCGTTGTCCTTAAACAACATGGCTGTGGTGTTGGAAACTCAAACCAAAGTGTCAGTAGAAGCATCAAAGCAGCTTAATGAGAGAGCAGAGAAAAACCAGTCAACAAGGCAGCTCACACCAGTGCAAAACAGTTCACTGTACTGGGGAGGGGGGGGGGGGTTCACTGGGCTGAGTTTGTAGGTGGTAATGATAGGATGAGGATGTCAGATAATCTGTCCCATGTATTCGTAACTACTGGTCCATCTGCAGGAATGAAATGGTTCCTATTGAAAATGCTTTTGTGTTTAAAACCCAGTCCTGATGGCTTCCAATGGAAATTCTGAAGTAATGCTTTTCGCTGGGAATGGAAATTTTGCTCCCATTTTACCTTCAAATTTGAATTTTTCAGCAAGAAAAGCCAAGAAAATTCAAGATGTGATGATCTTGAATCAAGATGATGAATTTTTATTATTCGCTTGCTTATGTTAAACGCTCAGACTTCGACATGGGGACCCATGGTTCATTGTCCATTACCTACCAACAGCCTGTGCTGGTGTCTTTTAAACAGGACTGTGGTTGTTCCCTAACCTTAACCAAGTTGTTATTATTGTCACCATGACAATGAAGGTCCCCTAAACCTAACCGAGGTTGTTTTGTGACTGAAACAAATCAAACCTTAACCACTGTGGTGCTAGACCAGAAAACACTTTTAATTTGGAAACGGCAGTGCCTTCCTGTTGATAGTGACAGCAGATCAGAAAGCCTCCTGAAAACAAAGGATAAGAACCATCCCACTGTATGATGTGAAGGAACGCTTGCTGTCAGATGCATAAGGTGGTCACTACAACACAGGCTTTTATTCTGGTTGCTTAAGTAAAAGGGAGGAAGCCCATATTGCGACAAGGGTCACTTGGAAAAATTCAGAAGTCTTCAGGCCCTTAAATTCACTGCAAACACATGGAAGGGTAGTGAAAACGGGAAGAATTGTTTATGTTGATTATTATCTGGCAAACCCAAAGATTTATCTTTTTTATTTTTATTTTTTTTGAAATATTCAACACTCCCCTCTCTGGAGGTCAGCATCATATTCAGCATGCTCCTTCATACTAATTTGCTAATTTGGAAACACTGCAGTCATCATTACTGACAGACATATTTATCTCAGTTAAGGAGGAAACTGTTCTGCAGTGGTGTGAGGGGATAGGTGGAGATGTGATATCATCAACACTGATAATTACTGTTTTAGATCAAAATTATTTTTGGCCTTAAGTGTGTCTTTGTTAATAAAATATATTCATATATTAACTCATAACAATCGCAGATTATGAATATATATACAGACACACACACAAATATATACACATATACATGCATATATATTTATATATGTCTGTGTGTGTGTGTGTGTGACATCTTTATCCATGAATGTGTACGTATTTAGCCCCTGTGCCCATAAATCAAATCTCCTGCTGTGCATGTGCCTCCACCCCTGCTGTGCAAATTTGTCCAATTAGTCACGGCCCCCGGGGAGAGTGAGCGCGCAAACTCACACACACACACACACACACACACACACACACACACACACACGAGCCCCCAGAATCCAGTGTGAAATGGGGCTCTGCCACAGTGTGAGGATTAAGAAACAATAAAATGCATTTCATGGCCATGGCACTTTATAGGACCGGCCTCCATAGAGCTCTGGCCAAAACACAGCGGTTACCCCGCCCCTTTAATCTCTGCCTTCTCCACCCAAACACACACACACGCACACACACACTTACACACACTATAAATCCACACCCTGGGAGAGAAAGAGCTTGAATCAATCAACACCCTCCCCAGTGACTCTCTGGACGGACCAAGATGTTTCCGTAAATGAAGTTGTACACTTCCTTCTCTGGCAGCAGATTATCAGTGGCCTGACGTGAACAAAAACTGACGACAAACTCCACGTTCCCACTGCCTATTTCTTAATCATAACACTGAAAACAACAACAAATCCTTTTATAATTTGCCTAAAAAGGCAAATTATACAAAAGTATGGCAACATTTAAGCAATGTAGAAAGTCTTATCTACAGTCCCATGAAATTATATATTTTACAAATGACATTACACATAGTGACATTACAGTACCTTAAAATGTACACACTGAAGTGATTAGAAAAGCAGACATATTTAGTGAAAGCACTTAAAAACAAGAGTGTGTAAAAATGTCACTGAATGCCACATGATGACCACTTCACAACAAAATTATAAAAGTTAGACTGATCTGATCTGAATTGCTTATGTATTTTGGAGCTCTGCAGTTGGTTAGGTTGCCTTGATAGCTCAAGGCCTCAAGCTTCAATGTCATCTACACTGTGGCTGTTATTGCCATTCGTCACTGCCAGGTTCACCACACCTCTTCACATCACTTTTTCGACCTTTGTGCTGAAAGAATATAAACATGGCTGCCCATGATTTTAATCATGAATCTTAAAAACACCTTGTCAAACCAAGAAATATGTGCAAACTCACATATAAAACAACTCTTAAAAATAAAAATCACGCTGTGACTGCCAGGATTTTTTTTTTTTTTTTTTTAAGGCTCAAACAGCTGGAGCTTTTTAAACTGACGACCCTTGAAAATCTTGTGTTAAATAAAAGACCCAAGAAATAAACAAGGTAACATTGATAGATTTAGTCAGATTGATGTTAATGACTTTTTTTTCTTGGAAGTTCTGAAAGAAGCAGACATTTTGTTCTCCATAGCTCCACTTGCTAAAGTTAAAGATTTTTCTTTCAATATTATGAAGGTTAATCAATAAATTTCTTTAATATATAAAAAGTTAGAAAACACTGTAAAATGCCAACACACAGATCTGTCCAGATCCCTTCACTTTACAATGACATTTTAAAAAAAAACAAAAACGCAATTTATGACTTAATCTGTTAATTAATCCATCAAAATTGCTGCTTTTGCATATTCTGTTGATCAGCTATTTATTGAGCAATTATTGAAGACCTAATCATAAAACAGTTTATTAGTTTTAAGAGTTTTACGTCAGATTTATGATCAGAAAAAAATATATATATATTCGGTAAGAGAAAATCTTAATGAATTAATTATTAAATAGACTACTGTATTTACATACTAACTCAGAACACCCCACAAAATCCTCCAATCACTGATTTCCAGTTTACTTTCACACTTAGTTTAAACTGAAATCCCACACAAGTATGCAGCTTTAGTTTCTGTTTCTTATCTCTGAGCTGTTTGCTTGTTGCCCTGCCCCTTCCTCTGAGGTTAGCATATGATTGCATTTTGTGTGGGTGCGTGTGAGACTGTGTGAATGACGAGTGTGTTGACGTGGATTCAGACAGTAGTCCTGTAGTGCTGACCAGGGCTAAGGCTCTTATATGGAGGATGATCCAGGATAGCCAGGGGTCTTAACTCAGTCCTCCAACACACAGGGTGTCACTGGTTGGGAGGGGGGGCAAACCGGAGGTGTGAAAGGGAATCCAAAATCTTTCTCTGTCTCTCTCTGTCTTCCTCTCTGCCTGTCTCTCTATCCTGTCTCTCTACCTCTGAAAGACAGGTGGAAGAAAAAAAAGGAAAGTGCACCTGAATCATGAAACTAAAAGCGAGGGGAGAAAGTGGGAAATGATCAAAGGAAGAAAGGAAAAAAGGAAGGAGAAAATGAAGATAGGGAAGAATGGAAGGAATTGGTATTTGATTTTTAAAAAAAATGAAGGAAAGCGGTATGAAAGAATGAAAATGAATAATGAAAGAAGTCAAAAAGGAAAACTTGGAAGGTAGGATGCAAGGACATGTTCATTTTAACAAAGTGGAACAGGAGGCAAAGTAGGAAAGGAGGAAGGATTAGTTGACCAAATGAAAAAGAAAGGGGTATACGGAGAAGAAAAGGAGGAAGAAAGCAAGGAAGGAAGGAAGGAAGGAAGGAAAGGAGGAAAACAGCTACCAATAATCAGATGTCCATAGAAGTAAACAGAAAGAAAAAAGAAATAACAGAAAGCAAGGAAAGAGAAGAGATTGATGGGAACTATCTGAATCTCTGCTCTTGTCTCTGTCTGTAGATGAGAAAATGGTTTTCTGTGTGTTTGTGTATGCATGTATGTTTGTGATTTGACAGATCTAGCGGGGGCGTTATCAGGCGAGGTAAATCGGCCTAAACCTGGTGCTAATGTCTTGGTGGGGGTGTGGGAGAGATTAATAAGGATCCGCTCCAAAAGGCTTTAGCTGGCCCGCTAAGATTCTTAACCCGGCTAACCTCCCCTGGCGCCTCTGGGAATCCAAAATGTCCCTGAATGTCGACTCACAATCACTCACATGAGTTTAATTCTCCACTGCATAATCAATTAGACCTTCTGGGGTTGGATTTTTGACTTTTGAGTTTGGGTAGTAGCACTCGTTACCCAGTGGGCAAAACTGCGAGTGCAGTTTAGTCAAACAACAAATAAGTTCTTGTAAATTTGCGACTGTGTGGAAACAATGGGCATACGGTGGACACATTCTTTTTTTGTGTCCATAAAAACATTTTTGGGCACAAACATTTTTGTGAAAAGTGATTTCTTTGTTGTGCAATTAATTATTGGAGTCTCTAAATAGCAAAGGCAGATATAGCATGATGTTTTTAGGTGTTTAGATGTTTTAGGTTTTGCCACAGCAAAACCTCTCAGGGAGCAATATGAGGTAGGTGGTTGGATGCACAAAAAGTCTGAGTTCAACACCAAAACTCCCAGTTTGCATTCTGCCTCCAAAAAACAATTTCTTCTGGTTTCTTTAACCATGACCACCATAAACTTCCAAGCTTTTTAAGAGAAAGAAAATACATTTTCTGATTGGAATGTTTTACAGTTAAGTGACATTAGGTTTTTCTCCCATTGACTCATACTGATGGAAGACTAAGATCTTGTTTTCAGCCATGAATCTACAAACCGCTAATTGCAAACCAACACCATTTTAGGTCATGCTGATCGCCTGAGTTGACTCATGGTCTGTTATTGCTGTAAAGTGCTATGCTGCTTTAATGGTGCCATGATGATTTAATGTGGATTGCCCTGAATTCACCATGGAACATTTAAACTTAAGTATGTGCACCAAACAGAGCTATCAACAGGAGACATGAACACGATTTACACAATTTTGAAGTTTCACTTGGAAGTTCAAATTCCAGAGAAGATTCATGAGCAATGTTTGAACCAAAACCAGAATGTCGTTAAACTCAAAATCCTATTAGAAGAAATGGGATGCTGTTCAGCAAAGCAACCACAATTTTATGCTGATGACACAACTATATTTTTACATAAAATCTTGGTTTAACAAATGTTACTAATATCTGATTTCAATGAAGATATTATTGATATTAATAGAACATTAGCAGGTGACTACAGAGATTTCATAATAATTCAACAAAGCTTTGAAAAATACTATTAGAGATGTCAGAATACTAGAGGCATACTAGTGGAGATCAGATAATTCACAAATTTTGGTATTACTACATTCAAACACTCTCATTCCAGATGTGTTAACAGATGGTTGTTTTGTCTGAATCTTTTATTGGAACTTTTATTCAGGTCTTTTAAATCCTATTAGCATTTTTGTGTCACCATGCGCCGATTTCACTATGAGATTCATTAAAGTTTCATCTGATCCCATTTCATGTTTAAGACCTGTCACGGGATAAGTGCAATTTGATTTATTTTGGTTGTGTCCTGTGTGTTGCAATAGCAGAACAGGCCTCAACCTCATCAGTGTTGGGTGGGATTGAGACAAAAATCTGGATCGTTACTGATGCACAACAACAGCTTGCTGCCCTCACCCCACGGTAAGGAGTGATAATCTTTGTTTTTGGCTTTCTGCTGCTGTTTTTTGCTCTATGGTTTCACAAGGGCTTGACAAATAAAGGTTGACACCAAAACTTAGGAGCTGCAACTGTCAACAGCTGACATTTTGTGAAATCATTTGATAGCTGACCATTTTAATGAAGCAACGTTCACATGCTCTTCTAGCAGTCAGTCATTTCCCTTGAATTTTATTCTTGATTGTGGAACAGAGTCCAGAAATAAAATAATACAGAAATGATGGAATCACCCAATCAGAATCTTATATGTCACATCAGATGGAGATATCCAATTGTATCATAAAATTATAAGTTAATTAATCAGCATCTACCTCAGCTTCATGCTTTTTTTCCCCCAACCTTTTTACTACAGCCAGTGCTTTTTCTCCTTCCACCCCCTCTGTTTTGATGCTGATTCATTACATCAGTCCATTCAGGCTTTAAGGATGCCATGCTCTCTCCCTGTGTTGGTGATATAGTACTGGCTGATGTGCCTTATATGTTTTGGTTGCCCCCTAATGAGGGATCAAAGCGTAGAGGTCCTGACCTTGTGAGGAGGCACTGGGAGCGGGGCTTTAAATCTCTGCACTTCCCATAAACTGCCCGGCTCCCACTCCCTCCTCTCTGATACACAAACACATTCAGACCCACACACACACACTTACACATTAGAAACTATTTTTCATTATGAGAGTGTCTGGTCCCTGTGTTTATGCAAAGATCAACAGCTGTGGTAGTGGTTATTCCACCGTAAATTACTGTAGGAATACAGGAAATAAAATGTTTCTATTTTTTGACAATAGGGACTTTGAAGGGAGTAACAAGACATTAACAGCATTTAGGACACGGGTAACAATAGCAGTAACCATAGCAAAGTGTGTAATCGATTTAAAATCTACTTCAACGTCAACCACTGAAGTTGGAGTTCAAGACTCGTAACCAGACATTAATGGCATTTGGACCAAAGAACAAGTACGGTGCTGATCCAGAACCAGGGGCGTGATGTATAAACCTCTGTCTACATATGACCAAAACTGTGTGGACTGTATGCACAACAGCAGAAATGCTCTGTTTGCTTTATAAAACCTCAGTTACTGTGTAACTGGGAACAATTGCAACACCACCTTTATGCATGGTCGGTCTGGAGCATGCGTGAGGTGTCTGCATTCCTTTCTGTTTTAATACATACCAGTCCTGCATGCACAGTTTCTGTGCATTTTTTTTCCGTATGTGGACCCAGGTGCAGATCCATCTACCATCTATATCTATATCTATATTTCTATCTATATCTATATCTCTCTATGTGTGTGTGTGTTTCTAATATTATTAATATTAGAAACCTTCATAAGCTCTACACTGTAGGTGCTGGTTAAGAGACCAGCAAGATACGTAATTGAAATTCAACCAAAACTGGTCTTGACTCAGTTTCCTTTACTGTGACAGCTGATAAAGATTTTCATACAGCAGTGTCTGGAAGTGTTGTGTGATGGTGTGGCAAAGAGACATGAAGCCTTCACATATTACAATATCCTCCCTGCAGGATGTAGATCGATGAGAGAGCCAGCATTTAGAGAGCAGACACAGACAGTATTGTGAAGAGACTGTCAAGCCGCTGACAACACCACAGGTAAACACACATGGGCTGCACGTGCACATTATCGCACGCCTATATATGTGCGTGTGGGGGTACACGCTCACACACCTTAATGTTATGCACTCACACACACCTTTGACATGCAGACACATCAACTGGGTGCAGGCCCTTGGCCAGAGGAGGTGTAATATTTCAGTAATGTGATGGAGTTTGATCCAGGGTGTCCAGTGTCCCATAGAGCTGCTGTTTTATTAGCACAAAGAGCACTCAGGGGCTCTCCAGTTCTCTCTCTCACTCACACAAACACACACACACACACACTTACATACACACTTGTCTATACACTCCGATAACCACAGCGGATTCTACAGACTATAAATGAACGGAAAGAGTGTGTTCAACTGTAAAAGACACAAAGTAGCAGCTTTAAATTGGAGATCAACATCAAAAGTTGACGCCACTAGCTATTTATCAAAGCCACATACTGCTGGAGTACATCCACCTTTACATATCATAGATATGTAAAGTAGTATACTAGTATAAGGCCAACACTGGGGATCCCCCTGCATTTTTCATGATCTGAACAAATTCTCTAACTTTGATATTAGCTTTGTGTATCACCAAATCTCACTGACTCCTTCACTGAAATTAGTAGCACAAACAACACAAAGATAGATGTTCTCCTCAGGAATCACTTTACTGTACATTCAGCTTTCTAATTAAAAACTGTGATCAGGCAGCTGGCTTCAAAGGGATGTTGTGATTTTATACCATCCAATATCCACTTCAACTTGTTGTTATGAGGAGTGAAAAGATTTCACTTATGGCGTAAATAAGCCTAGCACTAACCTAATTTAGTTATTTGCCATCACATTTCATGGACCTCTTGAACTACTTGAACTCCTTCTCGTGTTCATGTTGTTTTTCTTAGAACACAATAAAAAGTCTCGACCTCGGTGTTTGACCAATATTTCAGTTTGCTGGGATGCAGGGACAATATTGGTGGTTTGGAAAACCTTAATGTCAGCCAGGTGATGTTCATCACCACTGATATGAAAAAGATGAGGATATAAGCTGCGAAAACAGCTCGTCAGTCTGGGTTTTAATGGAGTGTTACTGCCCTGTGATGATCTACACTGTTGTTTCAGAGGCTCTTCCACCCTGACAAGAACGAACTCCAGGGAGCATATTATGCTTATCATTCCAGATATTCTTGGGCTAATTGCCTCTGATTGTCAAGCTGCATTGATTATGTGGAGACTGGCCTTATGGTCTAAAAGCACTGATACTAGATCTACTTCCACTTCTGGAGGGGGGGGGGGGGGGGGGGGGGCGGCTAGTTAAGTCACTACCATTCCCCTGGCTACATCCAGAAAAAAAAAAGTCAATGTGAAATTTGAACAACTTCATTGAAGTATATGTTATTTCTCTTTTCTTTTTTTTTTCTTTTCCAATATTGATATTATAAGCCTACTATGCTCTTTCAAACACTATCAGGGGAGCATCACTATAGCTGTGGTATCGACAGAGAAAGGAGGGTCCGGATAATGCACAGACTGTGACTGCAGAGTGGATCATATTAACACATCTCATTGATGTGGCTTTTAACAGATATCATATTCATACAGAGCACGATGTGTGGAAATGGTCCACATGAACTGGTGATGTAGCTCAGAGTTTCATCTTGTGATCACATAATAGACTAATGACATTATGAAATCATCGTATTATGTGAATCATCCTCATAAGACTTGCATTTGCTTTTCACTGACACCCATACAGAAAGGGCCGTTCCAACTGGCGCTTGGCTTTTCCTGGGAAGCAAAACAAATCGAAGGGATTCACCTCTAACGGCTCACTGTCCCCTGCACTTTCTCACACTGAGCGTAACAGCAATGTTTGTTAACCTTCAAGTTAAATACTGCACTTTTTTTTTTTTTTTTAAGAAAATGGCTTCAAATGCCAGAGTTTTTCATTCTTGTGTTCATGTATGCCATGAAATTAATGACATGAGTCGTTTATGAGCATGAGCCATCACAAGACTAGCCTTTGCTTAATGGACAACCGTATTAAAAAAAAACACTAACAACCATGGTGTGCACATACAAGAGAAAAACTGTGTTTTTGTCACAAAGAAAACGCCTCGCAAACAACATTTAGATTACGCTCGGAGTCCCCCCTGAGAGCCAAGCTGATGAAATTAGTTTGGGGGTTGGGGGGGTTAGCAGCTTCTTGTGATAATCTGCTAGATCCTTGATTTTGTGTTTCTCATTTCCATCCTCAGTGCTTCTGTGCTGTACATGTCTGTTACTGCTAAGAGCTCATTACTGTGTTTTTGTGACTGCATGACAAACAGACAGTCAAGCAGTGTGTCCGTAGTAATAACTTCCTGTGAAAGCTACCTTGGAAAAGAGATATCCTATGCATCAGAGGTTACAACATTCAAACTGGGAATAAAAAGTACAAATTATGATAAAATAATAATCATATTAATGAATTCATTCACAGTTCCAGTTTATGGTAAGTGTTCTTATGGAACCAACAGTTTCTTACTAATCTGTTCCCAAAGCATGATCATTTTTTATCTTATGTGCAGCACTTTGAAAGCATCCTCTGCCAAATATAATTGAAATCCTTAAGATCTGGTGACCTGCTGCTACTGATGGTAACAGCCATGGTCAATATAACCAACTAAGGGACCCCGGGGGCAATAATGACCTGACCTTGACCCTATTTCCTCCCACACTCTGTGCATTAGTGTGTACACAAGTATCCTATTAGTATCATGCACACAGTAGAAAACACATGACATCTTAATTATATTTTGCATTGAGCCCCCGGATACAAAGTACTACTCCCTGGCCCCTTCCCTGGTTTGCTGTTGGGTCAGTTGGTTTGTTATAATTGAATTGAATGTAAATTAATAGTAAATGTGCACAATTAAAGACAATATGAACTGAAATGACTGAGGTAACATCATTATGTTTTGGCACCTTTACAAGAAAGGGTCTCCAGATAATGCAGGGCCTTTCCATTGAGCTTTCATAGTGTATATTCCCTAACAAATATTGTGGGGGTGGACTTTGTCCTGTGGTTAATCCAACCTTTGGTATCAGCAGAGGTCCCAGAGTACCCTTCAAAATCCCACATGTAGCGACCACTGATGACAGCAAACACGTCTGTGAGAAATAATAGAAGAAGAGCAACTGGTGTCTGTTTACAGCTCGGTCAAACAAAGACACGTCGCGTCACGTTGTTTTAATAAAAGGCAGTCAAGAATATCATCTGACATGGCAATTTAAACTTGTGCTCTGCTGTTGTCTTCTGCAAAACGCATGCATGAACTGGCTTATTGGTAAGAGAAGGCCAAATTCTGTTACAACAACCACTAAAATATGTAGGGAGGCAATTACAGGATGAAACTAACGACTGTTGCTGAAAAAACTGCTGCCATAAATTGCACCAAACATGGGATTTTATATGCTGAAAATTTGAAGGATTATAAATTTGAGCAAATACCAATATTAGCCTGTTTGTGTGACACCGGCCAGGGCATTTATAATGTTTTGCTTTTGGCTGTGTGAGTGTTTGGGGATAACCTCAGTACCATCCAGCAATAATCTGCTGAATGTTGAGAATCCCCAGTGGTGACATGAGCCATGAACTGGCAGCGATACACCCTGACAGCAAACACAGCGTCCTCCATAACCCTTACCAAAACACCCCCACCTCATTCTCCTGATGGATTAGCCCGTGTCTATAGGGTCAAACAGGGATGGGTTGGCTTGGTGGTGGGGACAGAAGAAGGGATTCTGCCCCAGTTCACCTCTGCTGGCCTTTGGGGTGGACTGTGATAGGATTGGGCCTATCTCAGCCAGGGGGAAGATAATGAATGAGGGTGTATTATTTGTGTGTGTGTGTGAGTGCGTGCTGACAGTGCCAGGGCAACATGTGTTATGAATCTATCAGGCTGGGCCGTCATCGGGTGGACAGGGGTCCGCTTCCAAGTGCTCCGGACTGCTAGGACGACTGGCATGTGCAGCAGCTACCTGACCCCCCAACACACACACACACACACACACACACACACACACACACACACCGACAAGCTTCCCCAGCGCTCGACACTTTAGACTGATTGGGCTAGCAACTGCAACAGCTGGCTGGGGATTAAGGCATAGCCAGATTCAGTGTGTATGTATTTCTGCGTGTGTGTTTCTGTGTGTGTGTTGCTGTGAAGGGACTGGCTGGTCCCTCTGGCACCTGTCGCCTAAACCCAATCCCTGCCCTCCTAAGCTGGGTGGATGAGCAGAGCCCGGTCCTCCTCTGGGACCCTGCACTCCTGCCCTAAAGCAGAGGTGGGCTGAGCTGATGAGTTCAGCGGGGTATCGCGGGCATGCTGGGGGCAACTGAGGGGCAAGTAGGGGCGGGAATGAGAGTGGACATGGGCGTGGAGACTGGTGGGGGTGGAGGGCGTTTTGGAGGGTGGTTTGGAGGGAAAGGGGCAGGAACAGACGTGGCAATATATGTCCTCTCAAAAAAACAACAACAAAAAAAAACACAACAACACCTTGGAACAAGCTAATGAGACAAATTAAAATGAAAATAAACACGTAAATAATACACAAGTAACACCTTCGCACCGCCAGCATCCTGGGGTGTGTGTGGAGGGGGGTGGGGGGGTATGGATGCAGGGCGAAACAGATTGTATGGATCAGTGTGCTATTAATGGTACTTATGACACATGAGGGTGAAAAGGGTCTGACAATTTTACACACTCATCTGCAAAAACAGCATGGACACATGTACTGAAATATTGGCAAGGGAACACACACACACCCACACACACAGACACACACACCAGCTACCATGCACAGCTATCCTTGTCAGGACATCGCACTGACTTCCATTCATTGTGGACAGCCTAACCCTAACCTTAACCTAACCTCCATTCATACCTCTCTCCTAACCTTCACCAGTACCTCAGATATGACGTTTTCCACACTGGGACTGGATTTTGGTCCCGACAAGATCGGTGTTTATTCCAGAAAAGGTCCCCAAGAGGTAACAAAAATGTACACACACACACACACACACCCCCACCCATCAGAGGCTTATCCTGGTGAGAGAGGGCAGTACTCAGCTCTCAGCACCCTGCCTACGACTCGTGTGATGACTCTATTTCCTGCAGACACATCCACACACACGCACAGACCCTCCACACATCTTCATCTGCCCTCTATAGACACAGCTTCTGCACGCTTACAGCACAACTATGCAGACTGTGATCACTGCTGCCCAGGGTATGTGCTGTCTGTTGGCACAATACTCAACATAGATGGAAAATTCAGATCAATATAAAAATATTGCATAATTTAAACATTTCAGAGTAAAATCATTTCTTCTCTTTGTAAGGAGTTTCTTTTTTTTATCTTTACAATATTCATTCATTATTGTGGAGCTAAGCTGAGGAAACAGGCTCATTTCCCTGATTAGCTGCATTCATTTTATACTCTAATCGACGATGCCAGTTGTGTCGCCTTAAACGACTCATGACAAACACCTGTGTGGCATCACTGATTAGGGTGTGGCCCCAAGTCAGACAGGGCCTTTCTAATCTATATGAATTGGTTTTAATTTGCCCTTTAACTACATCTCTTTTATTTAAGCTTAACCAAGAGTTGTATGGAGACCACAAGTGCATAGATCATAGAGTCCTTTGAACTGTCTGTTTTAGAAGTGATGTTCATATGTTTCGCCTCACGGTACAGCAGGAGAAAACTGCTTATTATGTGATCATGGCTTCAGGATTTTATCGTTTTTTTTGGTATTATAGCTGCTCTAACAACTCCACATACTGTCAGCGGTATGTGCAGCAGTATATAAAGCCTGCCGTGACATGTTTATTACAGGGTGTGTGCCCCTGGCTCATGCAAGTTGTCATGACAGAGATGTGTACAACAACTCGGAATCACATTTGACTTCACTGTAAGTGAAACGGTCGCAAAGCTTCAGATCAGTCAGTTTGTTTGAGACGTAGTTACAACGGCTTCGTGCCAGTATAACGCACACTGCTTCGAACAAAGTGCGCTTACACCATAGCCAGACAACAGAAAACGTTCTGCTCTAAATGCAGTACCCTGTGTGAGAAAGGAATTTATCAGCTACAATCCTCAGGTGCAGAGGTGAAGAGCTGGGTTTATGTTGGTGGTTTATTTGGAACAAGAAGAAACTGCATCTTTATCATGATTTTCAGAGATAGGAGTTGATTTTATCTGACAGACATTACATCATGGTTTGAGGTAGGGAAGAAATGAACATCCTCCATCATTTTGTTAAGAGGAGCATTTGCTGATAAATGTCACTCACACTGTGAATATGCCACTGCAAACCAAACGTCACATCAAGTTTTACTACATTTTTTTTTTTTTCATGTTCCTGGAGCTGTCCACACTGTCATCTGCAATTTTAGGCTGGTTTTCTGTCTTTTTTGTCCATTGCACTGAGGGACACTAATGTCCATCAACAAGCACACTCATAACCGCAGTATGGAGCTGGGACTGGGTTACTGTGTGTAAAGAACAGTCAATGTAAAAGCTTTCATGAGCTTCGTGTGCGTACATTGAATCAGAAGTGTGTGTGACAGAGTTGCAGACGTTAAGTTCTCTGAAAATTTTCGAGGATTATCACGGATTACAAAACATTACAAGAAATCTATTTTCCGTGAGGTGCGGTTTGTGCTTTTGTATTTTTACATGTGTAACCCTGTGAGGTTTAGTCATGTTTGGCCTTTTTGGTGAAGTGCACTGCTGTTTTGCTATTGGCTGGTTTAATCCGCTGTGTATGAATATGTGTGTGTTTGTATATATGTGTGTGTGTGTGTGTGTGTGTGTGTGAAATCGGGTCTTTTCTGGCCCTGGGCAGCTCAGTGTGATGGAAAGCAGATCCAGGCTCTGCTTCTTCTCACCCAGCGCTCACAACATCCTCAAACCAGAAACACACACACACACATGCAGGTAAGCAGGAAAACACAATGCACATACACACAGACTCACAGTAGTGCTACATGGACACACATGGACAGATGCGCTGTGTTCACTCACACACAGGGAGAGGTAACAGTCCCTCTTGAGCATGCATGCACACATACATTAGCGTCTCCAATCCTGTCAGGCTCTTTGACCAGGTTTAGATTGTGTTACACCGCAGAGGACGAAAACTCACTTTTAACACAACGTCTGGCTACGGTGTCCAGAGGAATAGTCATTAAGTGAAAAAGGATAACTCAGGAAAGATAAAACATTCCCACGTCTGACACGCACACACACACTCGCACGCAGGAATTTCATAAGATCGGCAGGAGTGCTAGGCCAGGCTGTAAAAGAAAAACAGGGGCTTTTTCAAAGGAGGGTTGCTCTGAACACACTGGTACAATAATATCAGAGCATGGCTATAAATGTCACAAGTTCCGTTTTCACTCGGGGAAGAGAACATGGGGGCAGACAGGGGAGGGGAATCTCTGTAAAATGTTAAAGTGGGGGCCATGAATCAGCACTTAAGAGTTCGGTCAAAATGTTTCTGGGATCATCTCTTGGATCCAGACTTCAGAGGTGGAAACGGGAAATTTGAGAAAAGAAGACTTGAAAAAAAAGATGACACTTTTTTTTTTCTAATCTGCAACAGGGGAGAGTTGATGTGACCATCAAATATGGGACTTCCTAGTACATGATTCTAATTAATCTACTTTATGATAATCAGATGGAAAAAGAAAAAAAGACTATTACTAGTCATTAAAATTATGAGTGTGAAAACTCATTTTTGACCTCGGTAGTTGGTACTGACCTTGACTCAAGGTCCAGTTAGTTGCACTTTCCACTTTTTTTTTGTCAAACAAGATGAAGTTGTGAACTAGAAAAGACAAAATTTACTGGAAGAAAATTCTGGTGTACTGAAAACTGAAGGCACGCTCTGAGAAAAGAGCATTAAAAAAAACCAGCTGTACACAGGTTTAAATGTCAGGCGAAAACAGTTTCACTGCAACTGCTGAAGCTGAAGCACTGAAACAGTTTGGAGTGTTAAATTCTAAGAGCTGAAAGCAGCTGAGATTGTGTTTTCAGGTTCAAGCCCTGTTGGCAGTTTGAATGTGAGAACTGAAAGTGGTTGGACTAACGGTGGAACAGTGAGCTTCTGAGAGCAGACGAAATGGAGGCAGGCAAAATGTCAGTTCATGTCTCAGCCATGAAAGCAGCTGGACTGTCAGTTGAAGTGTCAGGGATAAAAACCGGTGAAATACCAGCTGGTACAATGACTATTTAAACATAAAAACAACCTTTAGCTTGACAGTATCAACTAACAAATATATATATATATATATACTGCATATACATTCACATTTCTGACAAAGCATTAGCTCATCCATTAACCTAAACCAATAAATTTTTTTTTTGCTAACTGCTTGTAAAAGTGTAACCAGCTAAATATTTTGTCTGATAGGATGAAAGGACATTTTTTTCTGCTCAACTTGTGGCACCTCACATTAAACGTCAGCAGACCTAATGGTTTTATTCAGCTTCACCAGCAACGGCAGCCAGAGAGAGAATGTGATGAATTTGCCTTATCAGGACTTCAAAGTCCAATATTTTCCAGCATTTGAGCAAGAGTGTGAGAGAAAAGCAGCCAGGATCTCTGGCAAAGTGTTGCTGTGATGCCTCCACTTGATATGAACACACACACGTCTGACTCATTCTGCTGGCCCTGAGAGTTCACCACTTTAAGGAAATGATTTACTTGTCCAAATCCTCCCTCTTGTTTGATCCCATGGGGAGCTGGAGCAGAAGTGGGGGTGATGCTAGGTTACCAAAGTATGTTTTTGCCATCCTTCCCCTCCCTTTTCTTCCTTTTCTCGCTCCTCTGCTTAGGTCGGCCATTTTGTAATTTACGGCTGTCATAGGGCCCGCCGTCGGCTACGAACAGTGTGGGGATTATATGAAATGATTCTCTGACCGCATATTTCACGAGGAAGATCAAACACAGCTAAGTGATTTCTTTTTCTGAGGGCAATAACTTTTAGTGGAGCTCCTTTTCACGGCCTTGGAGGGGATGACTTTGCAAGACCTCAAACTGAAGTATTCATTGCACCTCCACATAGGATTTCAAAGAAGAAAAGCCTCAGTAGCTTCACAAGCTAGAGCCAAAGGCTTCTCGTGCAAAGTGCACAAAACATACCAGACTTGACGCCTCTCAGATAGAAAAACTGAGCAGGCATTTCCACCTCATCTATCAAAACGGCAATCATGACTCCTCCACACATACACACACACACACACACACACACACACACACACACACACACACACACACACACACACACATTTGTAGATTTGTGCTTTGCTAAATCTGCACAGATGAGAAGTGGGAAATGGTCCCGTTAGGAAAAGAGAGGCAGAGAGAAGAGGTGGATCACTCGCTTCACAAACAGAAAAAAAGAAACGGTGAGAAATCTACAGCCACAGCTAGAAACTCTGTGACGCTTTTTTTTTTGTAAATAAAACTAAACTGTAAAATTTAGGGTGAGTGTTTTTTTTTTATCCTTAGCAGTGAAATAAGTGTGAAAATAAAAATAAAAGAAATAAAAATAAAAATTGTACCATGCTCAGCATATTAGTTTAGCGTGTTCACATGCTAACACTGCTAACATGCAAATTAGTACAAAATACAAAGTTCAGCTAAGGCTGAAGGGAATGTCACTGTTTATAAAAGTATGTGGTTATAAACCAAAGTATTGGACACATTAAAACTCTGATTTAGTCCAAGATGGCAAAATCACCATAAAGTTTCACATAAGTTATTATATTTCATCCTCTGGGGACCATGAATGTCTGTATCTAAATATATGTTATTTCAGTCTGAACCAAATACATTTACCTGGTGGTGGTGCTAGATAAAAGGTCGAGAGAACAACAGTGATTTGCACGATCACACACACAAACATGTACATTACAGGGGATCGCCAACATGTGCACTCATGTGAAACAAACAGATGAAAATGCAGGCCAACACACACAGACTTTAAGCAGTCATTCATGCACCTATTGACACACACACACACACACACACACACACAAACAGAAAAACGAGGGTGATGAGAAACTCCAGTAGCAGCTCGGCTGTGCTGGTGTCAGCACTGAGCAAACAGAGGCCAGTTGTTGACGCGCCAGATATATGAGTGTTATTCTTCCTCTGTGCATGTGTGTGTGTGTGTATTCCTGCTGGGACTCCCCTTGGCTAAACCAAGCCTCCTACACCTTCACTTCCTCAGAACTCCATCTCTCTCTCTCTCTCTCTCTCTCGCTCTCCCTTTCTCCCTGGAAGGATTGATGGGCAGGCTGACTTCCCTCCATCCTCCCTGACTTTCTCACGGAATAGAGGGAGAAGAGGAAGAATGAAGAAAGCCGAGTCTGTTGGCCATCATTCATTCCTCTTCACCTTGGGAGTGTGAAAAAAAAAAAAAAAAAACCTGAAATACTGGCAGTGACAAATAGAGCAATAAAGCTATATGGGCCAGCAGAACACGCAACCCTGCTCATGCTGTGGGAAGTTATGCAGAAATGACATCATCTGTGCAGGGATTTGCCTACCTGGTGACTTACTAACACGATTAGCACAACATCAGTTTGACTAAAGCTGCCAACAGGAACAGTTAAACATCTTAAGTTTTTTTTTTTTTTACCAGGATTATTTCATACAATTATTAGATGGTTATTGCACAGTTAAACAACAAACATTACGTGCAGCAGGGCCTTAGCTACCATAGAGGACACTGAGGACATGTCCCTTGTGTTCGCATTACTTGTGCATATTAATAACAATATTTATACCTTCAGGTAAAGAAGAAAGAAATTACACAAAATCTAACTGAACAGTCCCCTGAATAAATAAAATATGAAAACCCAAAATTATGAGACAACTTTAAAAGACTTTCTGTTTTCTTTATAGTCAAACACACAAACTTCACAACCTGTTTGTCTGTGTTGCAAACTGTGACTGTCTGACTGGGTATAGATTATTTTTGGACAGAAGCTACCAATAAACATTTGATGTCACTATAATTTCATTATTACTAAATTTGAATTATTGTATTTAAAAAAAAAAAAAAAGTTATGTAAGTCGAAATGAAAACAGATTTTATATCATCACGGGACACTAACAGTCTGAATCAGATGACTAATATAACCAACTATAAAGCAGAGAGTGGCCATTATCAGTTTCCTCTGTGTATGTCCATTACAGAGCTGGGTCTGGGCTATGTTTAGCCTAGCTTAGCACAAACAGTGGAGACAGGTGGAGGGAACTAGCATAGCTTGCATAGTTTTACCTGTTGGAGCTTTTATTTAGACTGATGGAGCAATGAAGAAGTCTCCATCAAAGATACAATTAAAGGGCGACCTCATGACCTCTCCAATTCATGTGGATTTCATGCAGAGCTCACGGTCACTGAGAATGGTGACAGTCGCTATTTTCCTCTGCAAATATAACTAAAACAATCTCAGTGGCGAGTTGTACTAAGGGGTAAGTGGGAATATTGGTGTTTTGTGATTTGGGTGAACTGTCCTTATATGAAAATATGATGATATACTGGTAAGAGAAGGCTGACACACTGAGCTGAGGAAGAGAAACAACACTCACCTGTTAGGATCCATTAGACGACACCAGATGGACAACATGGAAAAGACAGAGAGAGAACAGACTGGTTAGACAACAGTTTAAAAAACACACATACACACACTCACACTCACACAAGCAGAGTGTATTACACAAATCATAGGCTAATTAGTTCCCCACTCCAGGTGGTGACAGTTTCACTCTGTGGGGAGCCAGGGCAGTGACTGTGTGTGAGTCAAGTGTCGAAGACCTCCTTAGCACCTCATCACCTTTGACCTCATGGGGGCTTTCACGCTGTGAATAACATTATCGTTACTTTGTCTGAACACACACACACAGACACACACATGTGCCAGGGAAGAGTATGAGGACTAAGTTTACAAGTGTGGTCGTTTCGTTTTACATGTTGTTGGCACTTGTATAATCAGTTGTCAGTTGTGCTTTGCAGTCACCTGTCACTCTGCTTGGATTATATACAGAAATCACTTTTCAATTTAATCATTAGGGTAAAAACAATACACTAAGCAGTTTCTAATTTACATTATTAACTACGCTGCACTTGCTTAACTGAATACAAATCCAATACAAAAGCCCTGCAATGTATTTTCTCATTTTACCAGTATGTCTTTATGAATCTTATAGGAAGTGGTGATTCAACTCTGTGGCCATATTTACATACATGAGTTGGTAAAAGACCATTAGAAACACCTCTATCATCTATAATACAGTCAAATACAACAATTCCACAAACAATTTAATTTAACAGCAACCTGTTGATGTGAGTAAAGCAGTAAAAAGTTACCACCCTAAAGATTGTCTGTGCAAGAAGCTTATTATGACCCATAGTTAGATTTGACAGTTAGGTGACTCTGGTGGTGGTAATAAATGTCAGGGGAGCAAAGGCGGAAGTCGTGTGATGTTGTATAAAGAGCGACAAAATCCACACACGGAGGAGGTTGGGATGGAGGGATGGGTCAACAAAACGCAGGACTCTGACACAAGAGCCCGCTGTTTGTTTCCTGTCTGAAACCAATAGTCATCATTATTGTTTTTTTCGACGATGACCGTTTCACAACCTCAACTGTTTATTATTGTAACCATGACGACAAAGGTCCTCTAACTTAATGGAGTACTTATTTTAACCCAAACCACAATCTTTCCCTAAACCTAACCAAACCGTGACAATTCCATAGTTGTGTTTACTTTTGTAACCGTGGCAACGAAGGTCCGGTTGGCCTCCTGCCATGGAGGCGCTATTTCATAAGACACATATGGCTGTTCTGGTTGGAGAACGTGTTGGAAAGGTGGTGGGTTGGTGGGTCAGTCCTACTGTGCTTCAGAGAGTAACTACCCTGACTCTATGAATGCTGAGCCCTCAGTGACTTCACTAGTGGGGCCTCAGCATCTGCACAAAGCATGCAGGTACATCTGCACTGCCCACAACATTTGATGTGTACATACTCAGAAAGCAGAAAAGCCAAACATAATGGTTCTGGTTAAAACTTTTACGGTGGCTGAATGTCACCATTGTGCAGACTGTGTGCTGGGTTCTAGTTACTTTTATTTTCTTCTGGTTTTTATAAAATACGTTGGGTTATCTGATCATTGGTGTGTTTAGGAAGGAGCCAGAAAAGGAAGCGATTGGGTTGAGGTTCCCACAGACCAGCCAATCATCAGCAAGGAGCTGTGCATGGTTATTGGAACCTGCCACAAGAAGTATGTACTGTAGCTGACTACTTTGAGCTTTTTCTTTTAATGTTGTAAATATCAGGCAGACTTCACATACACCACTGCCACTTCTCTCTTCATTTTATCTGTGTTTATGTTACTAAATGAATAAATGAATAAATTGGTAATATTTTAACTCATGGGCCAAAAATATCTTGGTAAAAACATTAATCTTTACTCCCACTGGCTCTGTCCACGTTTTATTTGATTAGCTGACACTCACACTCATCTTAATAATTCATTCCTATAAGGTTCTTCAGGCCAGACTTGAAATCTCCATAAAGAGATATATTTCCCAGCTCAAACACTATTAAACCGCATTCCTGTTCTTTTTTAGATGTGTTTCAGAGGTGTCAGTTATACAAGGCACTGACGATATTAGAAAAAAAAAAAAAAAAAAGAGCTGTGCCAGTGTGCAAAGGAGGAAAGATGTCTTTCACTGGGTGAGAGTTTCCTTCCAGAGCAGCCAGACCACCTAGCACTGGGAGCCTGGTGACAAGAACTTTTGATTATTATGCCTGCACTCCCTGCCAGGGCTAAATTTAAGTGTTCCCATAAAGTCCAGAAGAAATAAGACTTGGGAATGGCCTGGCCTGTGTCTGTGTGAGAGAGGGGAGAACTCTGACTGAGTGTGTGTGTGTTTAGGGTCTCTGCTGGTCAGAGTTGTTGCATAGTCCGAGGGATAATAATAGGATGTGCTACAGCTAACTGAGACTAAAGCCGGACTTCCCACGTCTCCCACTCGTTGGTGGCACTTGTGTTATTCTCTAAACACCCGCCGGACCCCCCCCCCCGCCCTCCCCCCTTATGCAACACAGCCCTCGTGCTCACATCTCTTGCTTCAGCTCTCCCTTTCATTGCCTCCCTCGAGCATAAAGAAAACTGTAAGAAAGAGCAAGACACTTTGGGCAACCCCACATCTCCCAAGGAAATGTGGATTCCTTGTTTATCTTTGATTAAAAATAACTTTGGGAAGACGCCGATCAATACTTTCCCTGCAACGAGAGAAACGGGGGCGGGGGGGGGGGGGGGGGGGGGGGGGGGGGGGGGCAGAAAAGGAGGAGGAGAAGCAAGCGGAAGGAGAAGGGAAAAAAGCGTGAGAAATTTGACGACATTTAGAAATGTGTGTCTGTGTGTGTGATGGTTCGCTCGGAGTCATTCCCATGGCCTCATACAGTAGCTGTGACGCTGCTACCGACTGCTCTGATGTTTTAACACTGACAAAACAGACAATATACATAATAGGATAGTAAAGGCCCTGGAGGAGACGCTGGGAGCCATGTATGCTATATAAAGGCCTTCAGAGAACGGGAGCACAGCGAGGTCATTCCTGCCCGTGCTTTCCTTGGCTCCCACCTCTCCTTTCAAAGGATCTGCTTATGGTTTCTGTCAGAGATGCACGTCCATTTTTCACCCCATTAACAACTATCATTACCAGCCCAACTGGAGGCTATAATTGGGCCAGCCATGGAAAAGAGTTGTCAAAACACAATTAAATTCCAAACTATGGTGAGAGAGAACAGAGAGAAAGTGCTGGACGGCCATAACATCATATTGCCGGCTTTTCTTGCCCAAAAATAGGAAAGAAAAACATGAAAACCATTATTTGACATTGGAAGGTTTTGGAAGGGGATTATATAGACGGGTGATCTGAGCTGCCCAAACGATAGGGCTACTGAAAACATAACAAATAATCACTCTCGGTGTCAGCGATGAAGAATGGGCACATTAAAAGCCCTCTCCGAGGATAAAAAGCCAAGATCTTGTGAGAGCTTTGATTCAGAAAAACTTCAAATACAGTCATGGCTGCAAAGTGGTTTCAAAGACAAATGATTAAACCAGAATAAAGATATCCATGAAGAATAAACTACTTATTCTGTGTGTCTTGAAAAGGCTTTCACAGGGGCTGTGGGACAGGGAAAGGAGCAGCTTCTCCTTCTGATCAGGAGTAGTTGAAGTTTTTACAACAGGTCTGTAGCACACTGCCACGTATCACAGCAAGGTTCTATACAGTCCTGCAGTAGTTTGTTATGACACTTAGCACTGCGGCATATTAGCATCAACTGCTACAGGACTGCATCTACAAACACTACTATTGTACAGACAACTGTGACATGGCTGTTAGGTGGTATGTGCGTGTGCAGAAAATCTGTAAATTAAATAATGTAAAAAAAAAAAAAAATCATGAGTTTCACAATTTAATAGTATCTTGACAAAATAATCTAAATTAAATACTAAATGAAACAGCTTTGTTCAGTGTTTGGTCACATGTTGACAGCTGAGTCAAGTCTGTGACAAATGAACACACTTCATTTGGTTGATGAAGCCTGTGATACGTGGTCAATAGTCAGAGGACACTGAGTGTGGACGTTTACAAAATGTGAGAAATTGAACCAGTTTTCCACTGTAAAAAAAGAAACAACATAGCTTTCATCAACCAGTGCTCTTCAAAATCAAAGTCAAGAGCCATAATGTAGATTCTTAATACAAACAATGTGACTACAAAACAATGGAAATTATAATAATATCTGTCACATAAAACTAACACATGTAACTCTTCGTCTTTTTTGATCAGTGCAAAAGTACAACCCTTAGCCTAACCATATCTGCAAAATAATTTCTTTAACCCTTTCATGCATGAATTATGAAAACCTCAGTTATGATGATTTTTTTCCAGTGTTTTTATCCCTCTTTAGGCATGAAAAAAAAAATAAATACGAAATTTTGTTTATGAACCTTTTTAGCATTAAAAACATTTTTAATGCTGGTAATCTGATGTTTTCTCACAACATTGTCTGCGCGGTGTACAAATGTTCTGTCTCCCCTCTGATTTGATGTCGTCCTCTCACATAATCATGTCCTGCTCATCTCCACTTCCCATCCATCTTGTATGGCAATTGGCAAAGCATCCAGCACACAAGACACTGCACGCAGACATACTTATTTTTTTTGTGCATGAAGCATCACAGCATCTGTTGGCATTTTTTGCTTTGGTGCACAAGCATCCACCGTGATGGCTGATATGAAACTATAACAGTAAAGCCCATGCATATACAAGAGAACAGCTTTTGAATAGCTGTCCACTGTAGTGACCACTATGCATGAAAGGGTTAAACATATTCTTTCTGGATGTGCTCTCTTCCACTTATGCCATAAATTGATATTTACCAGTCTGATAAATGGAATCGCAAAATCTGGTCCACAGGCCCAAGCTACAAGCCTTCGCTAGTGTGTTACGTTAGGTTATGATTAGCATATGTAGCTTGCACCCTGTTCATATAAAACACAGGGTGCAAGCGATTCTGTGGCCTGGAGCCCAGGCCTCAGAATCGCATCATTTTATGTTTGCTTAACCTCAAATCCAGTTGCAGTTAAATAGTAAATAGCGTGTTATATTGAGATGCGTTCCACAATATATTTTGTGATGTGATGTGTTGCAATTTCTTTTTCTGCACCTAATCCATTAACCTGCCTCAGTGACAGCCTATGTCTTCCAGAGTTGACTTTTTTGCTTTCTATCAAAGCTGGATGTGAGGGCATACAAATGCACTGTAGCTGTAGCTAAACTAAGTCATGAACATTGGGAAATGTCTGTGATTGTGGCTTCAGCCTTTAATCAAAACACAACATGTCTTGTGGCTGCGTTCTGCTTGCTCTGTGGGCTCCTGTCAGTGGAGGGATTGGTACATCTCCCTCTGAAAACTCTGGGTTTCTCAGTATGTCAACATAACATGAAGCAGGACTGTGCTAACAGAGTTTTTATGGTAGAAAATGCCTACTGTACTCTTGAGTGAAGGCCTAGGACAGTGTCTACCAACTTATGCTACGATAGCGTCTACTAAATCATAGAGTTCTAACCGTGTGTGTGTGTCGGCTGACATAAAGCAGAGGAGGCTGGGTAGTGGAAGGGAGTCGCAGGCCTCTCTACCTCTGTAATCTGGCCTGATTTATAGAGGCTAGCCCTGCTCTCCCCTTCCACCTCCACACTGACACACTGGGCCTCCTCCACTGGAGACAGCCTGGCGTCCACAAACACACATGCACGCACATACGCACACACTTGACACAGAAACAGCTACGCACATGAACATACCCAGGCAGGATCGTCTCAGTTGCACAGTAGTGCATGCAACCAAACCACATGGGCCAGTTGCTTAACCAAATGAACACCAGACCCAGGAACAAAAGGTATTTAAACGTCTGCATGCTGTCAGAACAGAACAGAAGAGCTACACCAAGAGTCAAACTACCTTGAAGTGACTTAAGACACAATTTTATTAGTCCCGTTGGAGAACACTGGGGTTGTTATATCAGCAGAGCAACAATAACAGAATGCAGAAAAAGCAAAGAGTTTTATCCACATAGAAACAGCCATATTGGCGATACTGGATGATTCTGCAAAACCCGTCCACCACCTCGACCTCCATACCCCTACTGTATGCTGTGTACTTATGGAGACATTTTCTCACTGATGCAGGAAATTATACCTCTGTGAAAATGCATGTAAAGTGTCTCTGAAGACCTACGCGGAGAAAGGTGTTATGGGTAATTGCACGTCACTGTCTGAGGTTCACAGATGGCCAAAAGTGCACATACATTGCTCGAATCAAACAAGTTGTTTAAAGCTGGTTTATCTGACCTCCTGTTAGGAGGTGGGTTTATTTATTTTTTATTTTTTTAATTAGGTCGTCAGTCACCAGTATTTCCAGTATTTAGAGTCCCTTGATTGGTGGAAAAAACGCGATTTAAACTGTTTACACCACACTGTCAGAACCAAAAGCCGAAACCCCAACAACCGTTACCCCTACTGAAGCAACGTAATAAAAGGATAAAAGTCAGACACATCGGAGACACAATATTCACACGCATTAGGCTAGACTACAACATCTTCATATGTGTGTGTGTGTGTGTGTGGACATGTGTGTATACTATGAATCACACGGTATGGACAGGTGTTTACAGTGAAGCTGGGTTATCTGTCTCCATTACACCACCATGTCTCAGCCTCCCAGGGCCATTATCTACTCAAACCTGCCTAAACACAAACACCCAGAGACAGGAAGCCCCACATGCTAAAGGCAAGACCCTTTACACGAGGCCGAGGCGTGAGCACGTAACGGGCCTCTCTGGGGTCTGGGAGCTCTTGACGCAATCCAACACCCACACAGAGCGGACCCAGAAAAAGCAACATTTCCGTCCGTCACACACTGCTTTTCTTTGATCTGCGTTAACATCAACACACATGCACATACAGATGTTCATCGTGACTTTAACTCACTGAGTTGTAACTGTTATTGACTGAGGAGAAGCAGTCTGGCCCACGTTCAATGTAACATCCTCTTCCAGTCGTCAGATGCCGTGTTGAAGCACGGTGAACTAGTTCCTTATCAGTTCTTGAAACTCAGTTAACACCGTGTGACACATGCTCTGAGTAAGATCATACTGTGTGCATTAGTGCCTGTGCTGCGTCTGTGATCAAGTATACAGGCATTTACAGTTTGTTTACATATTAGGGTTCAGGCATTAGTCACGCTGCCCATTTTGGACGCATGCTGGAAGTTCCTGATCACAGCAAAGGTCAGGAGGGTGCGATTCCACGGCGTTCAGTTAAAGCCCTCACTCTGTGATTCAACAGTCCTGATGCCAAAACTTCCCATTTATATAGTGTTTTACAGAGATGACAAATCTATGTGGTCAGAAGGTCTGAGAGAACAGTTGAGCAGTCTGTCAGCAGAATGAACAATTTTCACTTTCTCGCAAAGGTCTGGCGCTGCTCTAACAAAGAGAACTACTTCAACAAAGGATAAATGTGACCACTGGAATATGTAAGTGGAGAATTACATCGTGGTTTTTGCATTTAGGGTGTTGCAAATGGAATTTAGGCGTTAAAAAAAAAGTATATTAATTCCTGGAACATTACAAAAGACATGAAAGGATTTCCTCAGCTGTCAAGAACATTTTCATTTCGTCTTCAGCCATCAAACAACCCCACACATGCTCTTGAGAAAGCCATGATGCACAGGGGATAATTTTCAGATAGCCTAGATTCAGTCATAATAGGAAGTCATTAAATCTATTTGTGTATACATTTTCTGGGTGCTTTTGCAAACCTTCAATATTTTTCCAAATGCTGAATTTTCTGAGGCCCATCCTGTCAAATCACTGATGTAGTAGTCCCAGACTGTGCAACTGCAGAATAATTGATCATAAAAACAATACATGTGAAAAGCATAGTAGTTGGATTTTTGTGTTTTAAACTCTTAAAAAAAAATACTGTAGATATACTGTATATCTCAGTAAGCTGTTGCAGCATTTAGACTTGGCCAGGTTTAGAGGAACAAGAAAGACCAAGTGTCTGTGGCCAGGAATGCAAGTATCATCAACAGCTGCTTTTTCACACTGTTGTATACTGGTCAGGGACTGGGTTCCTTAAGTTTTAATACCAAACACTAACAAGCAGATAATAACTAAGTGTGACATTAATCTAAAATCTCAAACAAGAAATCATTTGGCCCGAAAATATGTTGACTATCGCCTAAAAATATTCCACGGTCAGTTTCAATCCAAAAATATTATTACCATTCTTCTGAAAGTCATTGTTTGAACCCCTGCCCATGTGGTAACTATGTGGGTGTGTAAACATTATGGTAACCCCCAGGCCGGGTACTGTCTTGTCTGGTATATGAGATGGTACCACCAGTCTCCCACTGCCTTTTAATTATGAGAGAAGGTGGGGGGAGCCATTTTAATGAAAGTGGCCCACATCATAAAACAGATTTGACCAGGTTCATCCACAGTTCAGGCTCAAGGGCAGTAAACACACAGATAATAAGGACCGTACCATTCACAAGTGCAAATATACTAGATAAGATTAGATTGCCTGAAACTGCTGTGATGCCAGTGGGGAATGTGGGAAGGGTAGCATCAAATACTGGAGTACACTAAAGGAATACAAAATCCAGGGGGTAGAAACAAACATATATGATTTCAGCACTTTCAACCTTTTTAATTCTTATATATTCACACTTGGAAGTTGCCCAGTACAACCACAGTCCTTTCTGTTGGCCACTGGATTAATTATAGGTGAAGAGCCCTGCTCCACCATCAGGGCACCCTGATGGTGGTAGAATGGAGGGGTAAGTCCTGCTCCTTCCCTATCCCATCCAAATTTACCCTTTCCATCTGGGGATCAGATGGATGTTAACCGTATCCCATGGCTTTTGCAGCCACCAGATCACAACCTGACCACTTTCAGGAGACGTTGGAACGACATGTCAAGCAACGCTCCCCACCACCACCACCATCAAAACTCCCAATTAGGGAATTTATTTCGGAGGAATACAGTTAATCCCTCCTGTAGAATTCACGGACTTGGAAAACACAAAAACCGTTTTCCTAAATGTGACCCACCAGAGTGTGATTATGTGTCGAGTACCCTAGTATTTCTCAAGAAAATCATGACGGATGGATGAAAGAAGGATGGAGAGAAGTGGGCGGGAGAGTGACAGCTAGAGTTCAGCCACTGACTAATTTTAACGTCCATCGATCCCCGTCCCTCTCTTCTGTTGGCTCTCTGATGGACGGAGAAAAAGAAGAGAACCTAATCGGTGGGAAGTTGCCCAGAAGCCCCTGACCTGAAGCAGGATGAGGGCTACAGTGCGTGTGTCCAGAAGGGGTCGGGGGAGAAGGCAGCATCCTGGCAGGTCATTAGGGACTCGGTTCCCAGCAGCGCTCACTACTCTCCTGCTCAGACTCCATAAGTCTCTCCCTGCTGGGTCAATGCTGCCTTCCTCCGGGGGATTCCCACTTTTTCCCAAGGCTATGCCCAGCTAGCTCTGACTCTCTCTCCTTGCCAAATGACCCAGAGTTCGGCCACTTGCTTCCCTTATCTGTCCTTTCCCAGGGTTGTGGTACTCTATCCCTGTCCCCTGTCTCTGTCTGTCACCCTCACTGTCGTCTGATGTACAGTAGTCACAGCATCTAAAGGATCAGCTTAATGATGGCCTGTCTCTCTGAAATTAGCAACAGTACATGCTGCTGCATGTGAGACACAGAGAACATGTTTACCCACACAAAGAAGCACGCTAATGTACATAGACTGCAGTCTGCAAAAACAAATCTGACTGTAAATCAATTCAAATTACGGCAGCATTGGTCTTCATTCTGTATCTGTACTATATGTGGTGTGTAGGTGTATATTTGGTGTGTGTTAATACTTGTTTACTATGTCTGTGAACCTAAATACATCACCAGCCAAATGAGCTGTGAAAGCCGTCATGTATATGCATCAGTATATGTAGCACCTGAGAAGGGGAACTTAGACTCATGCTACAAGCACACACACAAAGGTGTACTCATTTGGAATCATCGACAGGTAAGACATTTCTATGATGGTGTGTGTTTGACCTGTGCTGCTTAGCAATGGCAACAATTGCCACTATCTTACACAGGTGCAGTATGATTTTCATGCTTGACAGCTGCTGCTGAACAGAGGATTTAGAGAATGGTCAATCATTCTGTGCTTTGCTTTAAGATGGCTGCACAGGATTAAAGTAAATTTCACTGGTAAGCACTGTGTGCTAGTTAAGATATCATATCTAACATATGCAGCCATCTTAAAGCAAAGCACAGAATGATTAGTAGAAGCTGTTAAAGTTAAGTTAAAAGAAAAGATACAGAGATACAATGGAGATAATGTGGTTGTATCTTGTTTTCTTTTAACTTAACTTTAACAGATTCTACCAGAACAGTTCTTTTTTTCAAGGTTTCTACCTGTTGAAGGGAGTTTTTCCTCTCCACTGTCACCAAGTGCTGCTCTTAGGGGAAATGTTGGGTCTATGAAGATAGTATTATAAAGAGTACGGCCTGAACCTGCTCTATATGAAAAGTGCCTTGAGATAACCTCTGAACAAACACACTGTACGTGTGGAAGCATAGCAGCAGCAGAACCTGTCCTACAGTAATATCACATGCTCAGCATTGTGTGTGAAAGTTTGATTTTATTTTTGACCTTGGAAAATAGTAGTTTGACTGAAGGTCCAGTTACTGTACTCTCTATTTTGTTTTTGAAGAAACTTTCAGGGGCATCTTACAGCCTATCAGCGAGAGATGGAGATTGCTCAGTCACACAAACTAAAGCCGAAAGCTCCAGGAACAAACCCTGAGTTAAGATTTCTTTGTCTGATTTTAAATATAAGGAATAACAAATGTTCTGCTGAATAACAACACTACAAGTGAAGGTGAATTGTGCCCCTGAAGTTCAGTTGTAGTAACACTGTGGTCCCATCATGCCACTATGGTAACATTTACGCTGCAGAATGAGAGGATGATGGAGGAATAAAAAAAGAGGGGACGTGCAGAGAGGTGGTGGGGGCTTTCTGACAGTGGCACAGTGCTAAGATGGTTAAGTTCCCATGCTAGCTTCTGTTTACCCTGGGCTATTTCTGCGCGCTCACACATACACACAGTCTGCCCTATCGTACCCCCTCCTTGTAATTTCTCATCCCTCCCTCCCCCTCTCTCATCCCCCCTTTTTCATTCCCCTCTGGAGTCCGGGAGGGTTATGTGAACGGCCAGGGAGGAGGGCTGAGAAAAAGACGAGAGGAGTGTGAAAGAGGAGAGAGATGTTGTGGGGTCATCACTGAGTCATCATATTCCCTGGTAAGGCTGGCTGCGTGGCCCGTGTTTGTGTGTGTGTGTGTGTGTTCAGTTGCTTTCCTAAAACTGTGTGCATTTGTCTGAGTGGGTGGTGAAGTTTGCACATTCCAGTGTACATAAGTGTATTTATGTGTTTATGTGGGCACGAGTGTGTGTTTCTACATGCCTGTGTGTTTTCAGATGTGTTAATACGACATCCGGTGTATGTCTTATTTCCAGCCTGGCTGAGTCACACTTTTCTCCACTTCTTACTATATTGAAAACATTTGACTTCTTTCACATGCAATCTTTATTTTCTCAGCTAGCCCTCTCTAATCCTGTCATCTGTTCTCCGCTCCTGTGCTTTAGCAACCCTTTCTCCTGAAACACTGATTTCTGATTCTCTGCCTGAATTATTCTCCCTAGCAACATTTTCTTTCCAGCCCAGGAAGAATGACATTGTCATACTGCACGGAGGTCACAGGGACATGGACACTTGGCTTTACTTCTTGCCATTCCAAGTTGTAAGGTTTAGGTTTCTACTGAAACACTTTAGGTTCAGGGGGAAAAAATCATGGATAAAAAATGTAACATTATTTTAAAACATTAAAACAATCCAAATGTCCCATCCAGTGGTTCAGATAAGTTGTTTTCAATATTGTAGGATCTCTCTTTACATTTAACCAAGTTATTACTGCTTTAGTTGAAAAGTGTGGGTATTATGGGAAAAAAAAGATCCAAAAATCGTTGTTACTGTAACAGAATTAACTGTAATATATATAAATGGTGCCTTAAAGTTGAGCTGAGAAAAAGCCCTTTTTTTTTTCAGAATAAGAATGAAATGCTGTGAAAATCGTGTTCAAAAAGCAGCTTAATCAGACAAAGCCAAAAATCCTGCCGGATCAGAGCAGCAGAGCAGCGATCACTAGGTGGAAGAATCGTGCACGAGACAGCACCAAACATCCAAGAAGACTCCTCCCGTGCATCAAACTACAAAAACATATCAAAAAAAACAAAAAACAAAAGAAAAGACGGCTGCATGCAACAGTTTCCAGTCAGCAGTATAAAGATGGCATCCGCTCCCATATAACAACTTAGAAACAAGAATGCTCCTGCACGGCTGCAGTGTGTTTCTCCACCTCACAGATATGTGCTTTCAAGCTAAAATCAGAAAAGAATAAACTGGTAATTAGCAGGTAATTATCTGAGGTTCACTATTCAACATTTACGTGAGAAATGTTTCCCAATGAAAGAGTGATATTTCCTCAATCATAGATAGAACCTTCAGCGCCTTTGGTTTTCATATTGATAAAATACAATCCGGGAAGCATCAGTTTCCTAAAAAGCATATTTGTGAACAGACATTAGTCGTATATGAACTTGATTTTAAGAGACAAGGTCGGCTTTATCCAAGCGGCTGCACTGTTCAAAACATCCCTCTTTTACTGCCTTTCCTAAAACGCTCTGCTCGCTGCACCCCCCCCGCCCCCCCCATCACATCCCTGTCCTCTTCCTCTCTCTTTCTCAGCCCTCTTTTCCTTTCATCTCTTCGCCTTGTCCTCCTCTCTGCCTGCCCAAATATCTGTATGGCCTGGCTTTGCCTCTCAACAGTAACTCAACCCATAAACAAACTGCCGAACATGCTGTAATCACAAACCCCAAAGTGCCTGACATTAAAAGGGCCACGTTTCATCCTACGAAGAAAGAAAAAAAAAAAAAAACCAGAAAAAGAGGAGGAAATAAAGAAAGAGAGCTCCGATGTTTGAGCCTCCTCCTCTTAACAGATGCGGCGTGTAGTATCAGTTTGCTAAAGTGCGACTGGGAGGAGAGATAGATAGCGGAGGAAGAGGAGCATATCTTTGAGGAGTTCCACATTGCTCTGTGCTGATCAAAGTGCTCTGCAAGCCTTTGTGGCTAATTGTGGGGATTATCTGTAAGTGCTTGGAAAAGACCGGCCTGGTTTTATGGGTGTCACACACACTCATACGTGCACACACACACACACACACAGAGTCTGTACATATGTTGTTGCGTCGTGTAATCTGCGAGGAAATGCTCAACTGACCTCGGATGAATAACTCAAGTTTTTGTGTATTTGTGGAGCGAGACAATGGTAGAAAATAGGACAAAGAGCTGACCGAAGAGTGAAATACTGGTTTAAAAAAACGGGAGGCGATCCAGGAGACATGAAAAATCTGACACGAGATGCACACACACACGCACACACACACACACACGCACATGGAGGCAGACATATCCTGTCGTGTTGATCCAATTTCAAGGACAGTGGCGAGACTGGAAGGTTTGGAGTGCCAAACGACTTGTCAGTGTCAGTTGTAAAGCTGCCTCCCCGAAAGCCACTTCCCCCTGCTGACACACACACACACACACACGCATGCACGCAGACACACACACACACAGACATACACAAACTTGCTGGTCAGCTGAGTGGATCCTAAGTGAGGTCGGGAGTAGTTTGGAAACACGCACACAGCTCACAAGGAGACTTTCTTTCTAGGGTTTATGACTCTTCTCTATAGTTTGTCTGACCACAAACACACACACACACACGCATGTACATTTACACTTAGGCAGAGGCACCAAAAAACTCACATAAAGCTGATATAGCGGATATGGTTTTGTGAGGGGGAGAAGGGTGTATGGTCGGCGTCAGGTCCAAGCAATTATCCAAGTGTCCAAACCTCTTTCAGGCAGCCACGGCGGAGCCAGACAGAGCTGTCTCTCTCTCTCTCTAACACACACACACACAGACACACACACACACAAAGACACCAGCACAACTCTCAACTCAAACCTAGGGATTTGCCCAACATAATTCCACTTCTATTCACCATGAGAGGTTTTACAAGGTTAGGTCCAAAATCTCTGAGCCACTGCTAACTACAAGCGGACTACCAGCTGGCCCTTGGCCTCCAGTCTGAAAGCTCAAGTGCTTGATTCTGGCCCGCTGAATGGCCCTTTCGGGCTCGGAGCCCTGAAGACCTTTCCAATAAGACGAGCAGAGGAGACAATGGCAAGCAGCTAATCTTGTCTTTATGTGGCCTTTGTCTGTCAGTGGGGGAGCACTTGTAGAGGCGGTGCTCAGGTAAGGCAGCGTGTCAAAGGTTAAGCTGGGAGATTCAGACTTGCGCACACAAGTTAATTAAAGTTTGTCTAAGGGGGTGAGAGTGTCTCTTGAGGAGGCTGCCGGTGTCTGAAGGCTGGCCTGACAAAGGAATGCCAGCGACTTCAAAGTTGGCCGACGGCCGCCGAGTTTGTTTCCAGAAAGCGCTTGCACGCATGAGACTGGAGCAGATAACTGAACGATTAATGGACAGTTTACTGCTGCTCGGCCCGCTGAGCAGGGGGACAGGTGGAAGTGTGTGTTTTGGTTGGATTGGTCAGTTGAAGCCATACTGTTCTTTTTAACTACAAGAAAATATACTAAATCATACTCTGTGATTCAGGTGAAACAAGGATAAAATGAAATGAACTTTTTCTGTAAATGAAATTCACTGCGCTGTACTGCACATCTTTCTGAACAATAATAAATACTTTATACTGGAGCTGCAACAATTACATGATTAAAGTCGATTGATTAATTAGCCAATCAACAGGAAATAATCATCATTTTATGCATCATTTTTAATAATCAAAAAAAAAGTTTTCATACATTTTTCCAAACAAAAATGTCAAACTTTGGCTGGTTCCAGCTCCTCAGATGTGAGGATTTGATGTTTTTTTTTTTTTCTTTAATATGACAGTAAACTGTACATGCTTGGGTTTTGCACCGTTGACTGAATAGACGTTTGAATACAACTGCTTAGGCGGTGATAAATTGTAGTAAGCATTTTTCATTATTTATGAAAGTCTGCTGACCAAACAACTGACTGAGAAAACAATAAAGCAATAATTAAAATGATCATGAGTTGCATCCCTCCTTTGTATAGATAAAGCATCAATAGTTTTGTCACCCTGTATTTAAGAAACTCAGAGGCAGCAAACAGAAGGGGGGATGTTTTCAGAACTCTACTGAACCATGCGATGATCTACGCCCTGAAATGAAAGTGAAGGTATGGACGTCCCAGATCACTTCACAAGACCCAGATTGGAGCCAATCCAGATGTGGACAGATATGAAGCCAGATGCTGTGAGAGAGTGAGTGAGAGTCAGAACTATCGAAACACCGGCCAGTAGCTTCAGTGAACTGTATGAGAACTAGTAATACAGGATGTGCTTTATGTTAAAAAAAAAAAAAAAAAAAAAAAAAAAAAACACAAAAAAATATTTTGTCAGTTTCACTGATATCTTGCTTCTGATGTGCTGAGGTTGGCTGACAACTGTACAACTTTTAGTTGTACTTCTACTTTAGGTGTTCTTAACTCTGTCTAAAGGTTCTTACTACACAACAGAGCCACACTGACACTTTGAACTGGATTTATGAAACATACTATAAGACAGTACAGAAAAGAGTAGAGGCAGGATGTCGAGGAGCCACAGACACTCCTGCACATACAAGCAGAGACCTGGTTAATTCTAGAATCATGCAGAGATATGAAATAGCAGGTTATTTGCCTTCAATGTAAATATCATTAAAAAAAAAAAAGTGTCTGTTTCAAGTTACTCACTGACTTTGTTGCTGTCTGCAATCACTTCTCTGTATAAAGGTAGCTGATTATTTATTCAGTGTAACAGAACAATGAATAAAACTTTTTTTTAATATTTTCAAATTAAATATTAGCTTCAGTTCTACATGTACATCCATTACATGGTATAAGTCTTCAAAAAGAAACTTTTCCACAGTATGAAAGATATTTTTCTCTTACAGTCTTCACCTGTTCACCAACCTCTGATGACACTTTCAGTGTTTAGTTCCAAAAAAAAAAAAACTCGGCGGGATGAGTTGAAAAGGAATGGTTAAAAAAAAATCTGAACAAAAGAGTGAATGAAGAAACAGACAGCAGACGTGCAGAAGAGGAAGAGAATAACCTCGGGAGGAATATAAAAAGAGAGTAGTCTGGAGGAAGGGCTGAAGAGGAAGGAAGGAGGAAGAGGAGGAGAGAAGATGAGCAGACAGTGTCCTTTATGTATTGGCTGAGTGTCTCCCAGGGCTTTTGTAATGCTTTATACAGACCCACTTTCCAAGGTCGCCGTACGGCTGCCTGTCCAGCTGTTTTCATATTCAGGTTCAGCCTCGTTTCTCTCTCTCTCTCTCTACTGTGCGATTTTTTTTTTTTTCTATCTGTGACTGCAGGGCAGATTATTACTGCGGGCAACAGATTAACTACAGAAAAAGACAGCAAAAAAGACAAAATAAATGAGGCTCTGCCAAGATTTTAATCCTGATGAATTCATGCAAATATACAATCACACAAACCTCACTCACTTATCATCCGCAAACTGAAAAAAACAGGGGCTCCGATGACAATATAGCCTGGACAGGTGGTCTCAGAGCCAGGCCTGAGAGCTGATCAGCCTCCCTCCACCCTGGAGGTTAGCCTGTAGCACCAACCGTGGGGTTAATGAGCAGCAGTGTTAGCTTAGCAGGAGGTGCTAACAGGACACCCGACAGGAAAGTCCAAAGGAAAGATTATTGGCTGCACAGGAAGAGCCTACTGCCACGGACACACTCTGTAAGTGGCACACTCAAGCCTGCTGTTTGGTCCCAGCATGAAACTTCTGCTAATACAAGCAACAAAGCTGCTAAAACACAATGCTGCACACGAGAGATTCCACTTTCATTGTGGCATTAGGTCTGTGCAGTAATACGTTTTGGACAGTGAAGGTGTCTGTGCACAGCTTTGTGTACATGAGTAGATGCAGGTCCTTGCGACTACGCAAACACAGAAAGTGTAATTTGAGCTTAAAAGGTGTGGAGGTTACTTTGGAGGAGAGTTCATGATCATGTCCCATCACAGCCCAGGACTTAATGTTGGCTTTTTAAGTTCATCCACAATATTTCACTAACTTTAATAATCATTGTCACTGAATGCTATCTGAGGTTTACAGAAGCATTTGTGCTGTCCGTTGCCTGTGGAAGATGAACACCTATAGATTTCCCTTTGCTGTCAGAATGTCATGTACATGTGGCATAGATAACACAGGAATGGCCCCGCTGTGACCCCCCCCCCCCCCCCCCACCTCCTCCCCAACCACCACCATCGGCTTTGGCTGGGCTACGCCAGCCGCTCAGTTTGTCTGCCTACACAGTTACTGACCCATTCCACATGCCAAAAATAAGACAGATGCCCCTGATACCCCAACTCCAGCTCCACACCCCCCACCCCTCCACCTCCCGACAGTATTTCAGCGCCTCTCCCCGTCGTCCAGACCAGACGCCTTGACTCCCTCCATCTTTCTCCTCTTCCACCGCTGCTAGGCTAGCAGCTAGCCTCAGCCTGTGAGGAGACATGTGCTATGTGATGACGGCAGCAGTATATCAGTGCCACACACAGGTGGGATTTACAGGTTGCGGACATGTAAACATGTGCACACACACACACCCTCAAATGCTTACATGGAGCAGCAGGTGAAAGACAGTGAAACTCTTTAGCTGCATTCAAAAAAAAAAAAAAAAAAAAAAAAAAAGTCACACGCCAAACGGAAAGAAAGACCTTCAAAGAGATAGAGACATACACCCATGCATGCATGCCTGCTTGTGTGTGCAGCCACATACAGTGACACACACACACACACACAGACACGCACACACAGGAGGCCATGGTCCATCCTCTGACCGTTCGGTGACCTGACAGCCCAGCAGCTGCTAGCTGTTTGATGTTTCACTCTGAGGATCACATTTCATTTCCAGACTCTTCAGCCAATAGGAGAAAAACAGAGACAGAAGAAGGCTCTTCTTCCTCTTTTTCACCCTGCACCACGGTGCCGCCGAGCAGACACCACCAACAACATCATCCTCACACATGTGCATGTTCAACACGACACCGACAACAGTGTATCTAAACTCACGTGAAACTAGTCCACACACACATATTCATGTCTTTGAACCTTCCATTAAGTTACTGCTGTACCACAGTGACTGAGAGGCTTGTTCAGAAAGTCAAAATGCATTCACACATTAAAAAAAAAAAGTCAACTTACAATGGCACATTAGAGGGAAGTGGGTGGGTGTGTGTGCGTCTCTGTGTTTGTGTGTGTGCGCAACAGATGGAGACAGGCTGGACATTAGACCCTCTGGCCTGATGACATGAAGTCGTCACATGACAGCAAAGTTGAACACTGCCTTCAGACACACACACAGCTTACATGAGTGGAATGTCTTATTTTAAGTCCTGAAACACACACGACAAATTAGTACATATGTCGTCTTTACCAGCTTTTCCATATATTTTAAGTTGTTTCAAAATAAAGAAATCATAGAAGAAATGAAAAAAAGAAATAAATGAACTTTTTTTTCCCATTCTTTTCAATCATGTGCTGCATTCATCACCATTTTGTAGAATGATTAGGCTTTTTCGAGTAAAATAATACCAACAATAGAATAAAGAGAACCACGAAAAGTCCTTCCAACCTTATATCAAGAGAGGTACAGAAGGACATTACGCTACATTATCACACACTTTTTAAAGCAGCACCACAAACATAAGCAGGCTATTTTTCCACTGCCACTGGTTTCTATTCATTTCCATACAGTCAAAACCTGTAAACTATTAAAACTTGCTTTAAGTCAGCATAACTCATCACAGTGACCAATAAGTCAACATTCAGAGTGAAATGGAAAACAATCACTTCCAATGTTGCTGATTTACACCTGTTCTACCAGTTTGACAGAGCAAACTGTCAAAAAGGCTAAATGCAGCACGTCGTGCGAAGACACAGCTAATGTAAAAGAAGACGGCTGTCGTGTCTTCACTCATGTCCTTGTCTTTTCCCCCGTGCTGTTATGAGTGGATCTGGGCTCTTAGTGTGTGGCCACTCAAGAGTGAGAAGACGAAGAGAGACTGCCACGGGCTAAAGGGCAGCTTTAGTCAGTTCACTCAGAATGAACACACACACGCGCACACACACACACACACACGCACACGTGAAGAGGGGTTCAAATAAGCATCTTTACCAGGAATTCAAGAATAAGGAGGCTTCGGCGCCATGCGTGGCTGCTCACCCTCGACTGAACACACAGACACACACACACATACTGAGAAACACAGACGCAATGTACTTGAGACGCCGTCACAAACTCAGAAAATGCACACACCCTCTTATACACATTCCACAATCACATAACAACAACTTATCCGGACCCTTTTTTCTGCTGAATGCTTGTGTACGGCACGGTGCATTCCATCCTTCCTGTTAAAATGTGGGATAATCGCTCTTTGTTTGACAAGAAGGAGCTAACCAGTGGGCCTGACATGTAAGCCTATTACCTCCTTTAGCCTTTAGCCAACACTGCATACAGTACAGCTTTCTACACTAAAACTGCTCACTGAAGGTGTTGTGTCACATTGTCTGGACCGAGGACAGAGTTTTGGTAAGCAAGCTTTTCATGTTAAGCCCATGTCCAGTTGAAAAGGTTAAGGTGGGGGGGTCTAAACCACTTTAAACCTTTATGTCAGTGTAGCGTGTTCCGTGTAGGGCTGGGTATCAGTTATTGCCAATACAATACCTTTGTTTTGGTGCTGATACCAAACAATATTTTATTCTGAATAAGCTGGTTTACTAGCAGGGCCGTAGCTATGATCTATATATACAGAAAAATGGTGAAACTTTGCTTCACATTATTTGCAGAAATGTCACAACTGGGGTGTTGTTGGAGTGTCCATGCATATTCACCCAAAATGGAAAACAACTGTACAAAGTCAAATTGAAATCATAAAGCCTCAGGAAAGGGATATATTCTTCATGCAAGTTTTTGTGCTGTCGAGGATAAACTCAAATTTGTTTGCCTCTACTTCGCCTCTAACTGTAGAAGCAAATACTCTGTGTCCAGCCTGAACAAACCTTCGGAATATGACCATAAATTCTACAGAAACTCTCCGTTCTTCAGAATTTCAGTTCAATGTCATCAATGTCCTGTAGTTAATTTTGAGTAAATATAAGATAGCGAGGAGGGAGCAAACATCTCCTCAGGGGCAACTGTTTGTTAAGAGGCCTGATAGATTTTTATTCATTTTGTTTGGACATGACCTGAAATGGTTTGTATTTAATTCAAAGGCTTTTAAAGTCTACTGAAGATGTCTGAAAATATTCTGATTAATGATTGTGTGTATAAGTACAAGCATGTACAAGAGGCAATAAAGACAAGCAGGAATGCATCGGCGCGCACACACGCATACTATTAACCTCACACACAGGATAGTCTGTGACCTGTTCCTTTGGCCTGGCTTACCCTTCTCAACACCCCCATAAACATGACAAGGCCTTGGGATCAAAGCTGTCTGGCCCATCAGCCCCCTTACATAAAGACAAACACACACAGACACACACACACACACACTCAGACAGATGCTGCTTTGACTGAGAGAAGGTTCTGTGTCTTTCACAGAACACAGCGCTTCTTGGCAGAACTCGGCTCTGCAGAGAGGCCGCAAACTTGCCACCGAGGGAAAACACTGAAGATTAGCGCCTTTGTCCCAGTTCTGTGAATCCAGAGCCGCTTTGCTGCTACTCTGAAATGAACAGCGAAAGGGATTGTCTCCTTTTCACAGCACTGCATCATACTGAAGCTCTCCCTTGGGCCTGTCAGTTGAGAAACGCGACTATTATTTATTTATTATTTCCATAATTTGGCGGAAGAGATAGAGAAGATAAAACTGATTTTCTTTAGTGGGTCAATAGAGGCACTAATTATAGTGAGCGTAGATCTAAGAGTAAAAGTAATAAATGCAGATATTAGAGTCTAAGCTTCTCTTGAAATGATCATGTAACAGTGAGTTTTTTGATGCGGTGCAGTATAAAACAATCGGATGTGTCTGCAATGTCAGAGAAATAGGTATGTTAACCACCCATGTTCCTATGTGCCCCGTATATGCCTGTCATATATCATACTGGCTAGTAAATGATAACTTCACTAACTGATGTTTTCCTGAGCTTGGCTTTGGCCATTTAAACATGCAGTAGGCATGTTTTTAGCTCTGCTGACCTCTTTTGCTGGTTATAGGAATAAAAGAAAAAAAACAAGCTCTTGTGATTGGTACAGAATATGTACACGCAGAGCCGACTCTGGTCGTCTGATGAGGTGTGAAAAAAAGGAAGAAAGGAAGAAAAACGACGCTGATTTGACTCTTAAGCAGCAGGCAAGGAATAACAGGGAAGAAGCTACCTGATTGCAGCTCCTCCTGTGAAAGTCATCAGCCTATAGTGCAGCGCTCCAAGACAAGCCACCCTCAACTTTGCGTGCAAAAACTGTGTGCGTGTTTGTTTGAGTGTGCATGAGAGCGCTTTTATAGCCCCTGCTTACCAGTGAACCAGCTCAGCTGTATGACTGTGTTTGCCATAAGAGTGAGAGCCTGAGCCTTTTGGACATGACCAGCGCCTGACCTTCAACTCCTGAACTCTTTAACCACTTCCAAGGAAACGCAGACTCTCGGAGGAAACAAAGACGTTTCTGCACATGCTAAGAAACAGATCCAGGTGGGAAGAGGATAACATCATTATTCTCCAACCTATTCAGAATGGATCTGACTACACTCTGGGCTTCAGGTAACTTCAGGTAACGGGTCTATTTTTTGAAGGCCTCTAATTTGTAGAGCACCTTTCTGCAGAGCAGACATCGGTAGAGCTCTACACTAATCATCAACTGTATTGAACAGAAATAAAAGACTGTGGCTTAAAAACTACAGACACAGTACAAAATGTGAAAACTAATGTGGTAACTTAGCATCAAGGCTTTGAAGAAGTCCGGCGAGGCAAGAACCACAACATGTCAGACAATCAGACATATTCTGGCAGAGGAAGCGGAGGGTGAACTATAAAATTCTGTTACCAACCATTAAAGTTTAAAAGCTGATTTCCTGGTTCAGCTTTGACAGGAAGACTCTCTGCTCATATTTTTCCTCTGCAGTGAGGAATAATTACCGACATTTTGGGTGCGCTCACTTTCAGTTTTAGGTACTCTGTACTACCAGCTTGTTTACAACTGATCATCTGACTGCATGTGCCTTGTCCTACCAGATGCTGTTGCAGCAATGTTGCTCATGTTCATGTACCCAGATCTCCAGCAGTAACTTTGCTGAATATAATGTTCTATTAACAGACACAAATGATGACCAAAACCACTGTTTTAAAAGCTGCTTTAAACAGGAGAGTTGTCTTCTTTGGAAATGTACTGTACTTGGCATAATCATTGTTAAAAAATGAAGCTAGTACACGTATTAAAGCAAGTACGGACAACGAGCAACACATGCACACAGGAACACACACACACACACACACACACTCTGAGGCTGTGGACAGGTCCAGCAACACCTCTGAGACTGTGATCCCACCTCTTCTTCCAGTGCGATGCCACTTGGGTAAAGGGTGAGAAAGGAGGAGGGAGAGATGCTATGGAGCTAAGTGCCTAGGTGTTAGCTCTCTGCCTTAAGACATAAAGTAGCACTCTGGGAGTCTGGGACTCCAACTCCCAAGTGCTTCTGACAGAAAATGAACACCGGGGTCTCAGGATGCCACCACACATTTAGAGGGAAAAAGGTCAGCCATCGCTGTCCGCAGCACTGCTTTCACAGAAAAAAGAAAAAGTCAATCTTGACAAAGTCTTGATTTTTTTTTTTTTCTGTGTCTTGACCATCCTCCTCAGTTGTCTCACTTCAGCTTGATCAAAGTTCCTTCCCCTTTGCCCAAACATGGATTTTGTCCATCCAGGCTAGGACTCATATCTTCATATAGTCATAAAGGGGTTTTTCTTCAACCATGCAAATAATTTTCCCACTCGTCCACAAGATTTGTGCTTCTTGGTCTACTAGGCCGTCAGCCGTTTTCTACTTTTCCTGTGCGCACCTGCTTTATTTTAGAATGCACCCAGCTGTTGCCTCTGGCAAATCAAATAGCTCTGACATCTCTCTGACAGAGTTTTGCTGTTTTTTGATCATCATTATCGTTTTTTGCAAGAACTAAAACTGAGACGACACAGCTGCAGCCTACTGAGTGTCAGTTCACAGTGATGTGTGTCCTGTGTCCTCTGCAGTCTTGGAGTATGTGAACAGGAAGTGTGAGGAAAAGGACCGCACCTTGCATGATGACTTATTTGTTGGTAATAAACCTGATTTTTGAGATTCACAACACATTAGCCGGATTTCATCCAGCTTTCACATTTCATATACATCTGTTGTGAGTAATAATGGAATTCACACATCAAAGAACTTTTTGCTGACAGAGGGAGGGCATACATCAATGGCTTCTTGTTTGGGAACCTTGCTCAATAGCCGCCACAATGCTGAACTTCTTTCTCCCCCACAGCTAATGCTGTGGCTGGATCCATTAGCTCACTAGCGCAAATGCTGCGGATTAATGGAGGATCATAGTCACAGGGTAAGCCAGGGCCAGGCAACATACACACCTTATCCCATAGCGCCCACTGGGCTAGTTAGGGTGGCCCTCGTGATTATCAACAGAGTCTTAGCTTTCCCTAACACACACACACACACTCCCGACTTCGTGGTGCTGTAAATCTGGCCAGCAGGCCAAGGAGGGCCAGCAGGGAGTTAATGGCTGCCTCATAAAAGCCTGAGGAGGGAGGTCAGGACTGCAGCCGAGACGCCTGATGCCCTAAATGAGAAGCAAATGGGGGGTGGGGGGGGGGTGGGGGGGGGGGGCGGGGGCGAAGGTGCTCCCATGCGTATAGCCAACACCTCCAGCTGGGGGTAGGGTGACACGTTGCATTCATGTCTTATGGGGATGACCCATGAAACCACTTGACAGCTAGGAGCAACAAACTGTGGCCATGTATCTGATGTCCCTCATCACGGAAGTTTTTTTGTTGGAACTTTGTTGCCCCTCATCAACTTTTTGGCAACTTCAACACACTTTAACAATGATACATCAATTCTTTACAGGAAGCAACACAGTGCAAAGTCAACTACAAACCAGAAACTGTTTTCTGCTGTGGTATTTGTTGAGTTGTGTTGAGACAAGATCAACTCTTTGAATTTTACACGTGAACATGAAATATTCCTCAAAAACAAAGATGATGATACATGGTGACTGACCCTGTATGGAAATGGGAGACCAACATTTTCTAGCAAAACTTGCTTGATATGTTTTTGTGCTGAAAACCAGCCAAGAGAGAGAGAGAGAGAGAGCTCTGCTGGCATAGGTCCAACACCAACCTGTCAAAGATAAGAAGCTTGGATTGGTCAGGTGACATGTCTTCAGCCCCAAGCACTTTCAGAACAATGGTGGATGGGATGAGGTGGTGTAACAGATGTGACATGATTGTCTGGTGGATGTAATACCCTCTGTAGCAGATGAATCTTTTATTTGATCAGTTTCACCCCTGAGACTGTAGCACTGGCTGGTATCACCCAGTGCTTTCTTTTCAAATTCAGGAATATTGCATAATTTGGGTCTCATAATACCTCATACAGAATGAGAAAGAGAGTGACTGTAAACCTTGCCTTGGTTTAAGGATGGTCTTTGTCATCAGATGTGAATGGCGTCCTCAATCTTTTTTGCAGCTTTCTATTTCATTTGCTAACGAGAGCTATATCTCTATATTGCCTGTGGCTTTTTTGATGACTTGAATTTTTAAACCCCAAAGATGATGTATAAAAAATAAAGCATGGAATAACAACAAGGGGGAAAAAAAAAAATCTAGAAATCCCTGTTATTTTAAGTTCAGGTGAACAATAGTTTCTAACAATTTTTTTTTAAAAAACTGAATATATGATCATCTCAAAAATATTCAAATAACATCCCCCCCTTTATTTCAAGTCAAACTGTTTGGTCAGTCAAGCTGTGTTTGGTCTGAATATAAGATAATGGCTCAGTTTTCTAGGAGGCCTATCACTGTCGCTGTGGAGCTCTGGTAACTCCCGTCTTATCAGCCGAAGGTCCTCGCTGCTCTAACACCAGCCTCTGTCATACACAGTTCTTCAGTTCAAAGACAACACTGCATGGGAGATCAAAGCATGGCCAATCTGGTATGCACACAAACACGCTCGCCACACTAACACACAGCGCACATGATAACACTTCCATAATCTCAGTCGCACGCTTGCACACACACACACAGCCAAACACACTGGCTCTGACCACACATGCCCCTGGCATTGATCAAAGGGAGGAATGTGATAGATAGAGAGGAGATAAGGGAGAGAGAGAGAGAGAGAGAGAGAGAGAGAATGAGAGAGGCAGAGAGGGAGAAGGTGGTTGTCTCACTTCAGTAATCAGGCTGCTGTGTGTGGCAATAACTGAAGATAAGACCAGGACACACAGTTCCACTTTACAGACATCTAACAACATTCCATGCAGTGCTGGAAAAGTATACATTCAAGTGCACAAAACACAAGCACACACTTTTACACACATTCATACCAGATCCACACCACCTGAAGGGCCTGGTTACAGGTTGTTTGCCTAGATGATGTGATCATTTCAAGTGACTGTACAGTATATACTTCATTTTTCAGTGCCATTAAAAACAACCTGTGTTAGCATTTTCTTTAATCTGGCCATTGCCTCCCAAAACCACCGCATGCCATCGATGTCTTCAGAGCACAGTCTCCCGGCTTCGCACAAACAGTAGGAGGAACAAAAGCACTGCTGACAAAGTTCAGTTAACCTCTGTGACACATAACACTGGTGGGCAAAGTGGGAAAGTGAATCAGCAGGATTGGTTGCATTAACGGTAACTTTGCACTTCGAGCAAACCTACAATAGGCCACAATGAGGCCAAAATTCCATTTTCCACATAAATTTTGTTATCTGCTCATGTCCACAAGGACCATTTACACAAGCACAACATTTCTGACCCTGCAGACAGGACACATGGACCGTACAGGCTGACAAAAAATATATGAATATGACAGTCTATGTAGACATCCAATAGTATAGTAGTATAAACAAATCTGTGTGCGTCCACTATCCGTGTAGATTTTTGGAGTAATTCCAGCTCTTAAATAGTGAGACTGGTGTCCGTCAGGTTCAAGACACGGCTTGGTTACCAGGAAGAGACCATCAGTGGCCAAACCCCCAGTTGTACGCGCGGAACCTCAATAGCACAGATGCTGTCAGACAGCGAGCGGTTACCACTGCGACTTCCACTGTTTTCAGTGTAAACACAAGACGGCTGCTGAGGGCAGCGGCATGTCGAGTGAGGGTGGCTGCCGTTCTCATGAACACGCCGGCTGAGTTCTGAGTTCATGATGGATCGACTGCGACTTGCTAACCGTGTGCATCATCTAGCGGCTACTTCCGGAGTGATCCCATAGACCACCTTTGGGATGTGGTAGAACAGGAGATTGGCAGCTTGAAAGTGCAGCTGATAAATCTGCAGAAATGATGTGATGAATCATGTCAACATGGAGCAGAATCTCAGAGGAAGGTTTCCAACATCCTGTTGTAACAATGACAAGAGGAACTGAGGCTCTGAGTGATTTGTATTAGTATACTGTTCCTAATAAAGTGAGTGTATTTTAAAGATACAACCTGCTCTGTTCAGCTGTGTGATGAGCAGCAGATCACTGTCTGGGGGCACCCTCCTTATCCCTGCCGTGAGGCCGAAGTGGATGTGATCACGATAGGCTACACCATGGCCTTAAAAAAAATCCTATTTGACTGCATCTGTTCTCTCACCCTCACTGAAAGCTAAAGCCAACATTATACATATAACTAAGGGAAACCTCCCTGCAATGAACTGTAAACGTAGTGCGGATTTGCTCTTTATTTGTTTACTGACACACCACACCAGTGGGTGCACACGCAGGTTACAGAGGTAACCGAACCTAGTGAAATCAGATCAGAAACAGTGGTGATCAAAACTCCGAGAGCAAAAATAACATCTGTGGTTACAGTGAAAAAGGCGACTGTGGGATGCCAGAGGCCCTGATTACATAGTGGTCTTGTGTACCAGGCTTTTAACTGGCAGATTGTGTGTTTCTTTGCTGCTTTGGTGTTGTATTTCACAAAGATGAGGATTAGGACCACAAAAAGAAAAAAAAAAAAAAAAAAAGATTAAAACCAGTCAGAGAAAAAAAAAAAAGTCAGACCTCTGAGAATAAAGTTAAAAATGTGACATTCACAGTCCTCTGGCATTTAAATGAGAATTCTGACTTTATTCTCAGAATTTAGGCTGTGATCTCACAACACTGACTTTATTGTCACAAATAAAAGCCTAAACTCAGAATCTGTGAATTTCCATGCTCTTGGAATTGACATTAACGGTGCCTTAAGTGGGTCCATGTTTACTTTGTCCTTGAGAAAGTCCATGAAAATGATTCCTCTTGTGACTTCCTGCCAACAAATAACGAGGTCAGCAGGAACTTCCCTTTGCACTAAGTGAATAACTGTCTTGTATTCTGAAACAGCGTGTGACAATATGTTATTATTATTATTATTTTTTATTATTTAATTACAAGACATGAAGCTGTCCTCCAGTGTGCCTTCACAAGAAATATAAGATATGCAAATTTGTTTAAAGCTATAGGAAATCCTATTTTGATAATGGATTCATCATTGAAGCCTTTCCTCAGGTAAAATAAAAAGCCAAACATCACAGAGTCAAAGCTTCACAGTTGGGAGGATTATCTGTTTTTTTTGGGGGAAAATAATCTGCTGATAACCACGATAGCCCTGTGCAGATGTTTCCCACAATGCAACACATCCAATCATGTGATAATTCAGAGCAGCAGCAAACACAAGAGCTGTGAAGAGTTGGAGCAGCTGAACCAGTGAGCCCGTGCAGTGTGGAGGCCGAAGCACTTGTGGTAGAATATAACTGAGTTTAGAAACCTTCTTCTGAATGAGCTGCATTTTCTGCCCTCAGTGCTTTATTATAATTTTATAAGGTAACCTTTATCTTCATAAGTGTGTACCTTCAAAACATAAAAAAACACACTCACTCTCACAAACACACAAAACTGAAGTGTCCTTATGTTCCCCCATTTTCTGCATCTAAGTCATTCACACACACACACACACACACACACACACACACACACACACACACACACACACACACACACACACACACACACACACACACACACACACACAGCACTGCTCCTTCTATATTCCCTGTCCGTGGGAGCCTGAACTTATCTCCCATCTGCCCCGGCTCCTGGTACACAGACTGCTTTCATTCCTAACGAGGGCCTGATGAATTTTCTTAAAGGCGGCGATGGGCCAAATTGGAGCTGATATGTCCCATCCGGCAGGGTGGATGGGGCCATAAGACAGAGCCTTGTCCTACTGCCATGTGACAGCCAAACCAGGCCAAAGTGAAAGAACCTATTAGCACTGTCTGGTCAGTTTACTGTGCATTAGAGTTGCTTATTCCATTACCAAGCACGTGTGTGTGTGTGTGTGTGTGTGTGTGTGTGTATGTATGTGTGTTCCTTGTGTGTGTGTGCACTTGGATTAAGGCGGGGGCAGGGGGGCTCTTGAGGATGATATAACCCTTGAGGAGACAACTTCACTTGTAGACCCTGTGAGGGACAGTTGTGGTTGTTGCCACTAAGAGACAATAGATGTATTGTGCTACTAAAATGTGTGTGTGTGTGCGTATCCATGTAAGGTTCCCAGAAATGTGTGAGCATAATGTGTGTTAGAGAACAAATTTGTTTGAAAAATCTATGTATGTGCGAGTGTGCATGAGCAAAGACGTGTGTGCCATGTGACTGTTTGTGCGTTTAAGTGTGACAGTGTAAGGTGAGGGAAAGAGGGCATCAGATGAGCTAACTGAACGCGTTGTTCTGACACACACACACACACACACACACACAAGCGCAGTTTGAAGAGGGTAAGAGAGGGGGGCATGACGCGTCAAGCTGGAGCCATGACTCAGTTGTGTATGTGTGTGTTGTGTGAGTGTGAGGAAGTTGATCCCATTGTGTGTGTCAACAAGCCGTCCCATTCAGCGCCTGTGTGGCTAAACTCTGTTAATGAGCGTTGCCCCTGGCTGAGCCTAGCTAGCACAACGCTCATCACAGCGAAACCCTTCAACACACACACACACACACACACTCACACACACACACAAACGCACACTCCAACCCTGAACCAAAGGATGGGGGTGGGAGGTGGGTGGCGGCCGGGTGAAGAAGACAGGGAGGCAGGAGAGTGTGTGAACAACAGAGGAAAACAGAGAGAAAAAGGAAAGAATGAGTCAGGATGCGACCTCATCAAAAGATGACAAATTGCAGCTACAGTAAATGTGACTGTTTTCATGGCAAGATGCTCAAACACAAAAGAACTTCTGGAGTTTCCGCTGGAATGCTGCTCATGTCAGAGTGGAAAATCCTCAGAGACAAAAAAAAAAACAAAAAAACTCCCATTTGACAACATTACTGTCACAAAATTCATATATACACTCACTACATGAAGAACTGTACCAACCACCACAACACATTTTGTGCCTAAAAGACCACGATGGGCTCGTTCTATCACTCTAAAACTTGCTGGTCATTGAAGAGAAGCAAACAATGACTCTACATAAAGTCTGATAATGACTGAATGAAATCTTACAATGTGTGAAATAACAGGGGAGTAACACTGAGCACAGCTTGAGTGATATCGTCCAATGTTGGACACCAACCCTGGAAAACCCGGAATTATGTTCAGTTACGAGGTTTTGGAATGATCAAAGCCACAGTTGTTTATGTTGTTTATTCCTGTTACATCTGCAAATAACATCTACAGTATGATTCAAGTATTGTTAAGGAACTGCGCACTGTTTTTCTCAAAACCTGTATGTGTCTGTTACATTTCTAAATATGTAACTTATTTAGGCTTCTTGAGGCTACTTAGAGTAAGTTTCAGTTATATTTGGATTTTATTTGGACATGGTCACGTGTAAAAAGTCAATCAGAACCATGGCCATATGTATACACCACCAAAAAATCATCTGTCTCCTGGAGAGATTTAGCTGGTGAAATCAGCCTTCTCAAATCCTCAGTATTAAGGAAACTGGGTTTTGTGTATATTGTCTGAAATAAATCAGTCTTCTGCAAAAAACTGACTGTAACCAGGTTACCACAGGGCATTTGTACTGCACTGTGTGACAGGACGTGAACTCTGGTCTACACGCCCACCCACCACAACCACCACCATACCCTCACTGTACAGTATTTCATAAAGGACACATTGCTTCCTGCACTGTGGCTGGGATTTCTATGGATACACTACCAGTGACCGCTTTCACACAGTCACACTGTTTTCACATTAACATTATAATAAAATGTATAAACTTTAAGACCGACTGATAAAGGACACTGTTGAGTAGCAGTGTGTTGGTATGTAGGTCGCATGCTATGCGCTGTTTTGCCGTTTTAGCCTGTTGATTATCATGACGGCTCTGTTCTGATGAGATGCCTGATCAAATAGGAAGAAAACAAAAGTGTAACAAAAATGATAACTGAAAAAAATAAATGATATTCTCATCCAAAAAGAAAAAAAAAAGTAAGAAAGAAAGAAAGAAAAAAGGCAAACAAAAGGATCCTGAAAAACCTACACTATATAGGTGTGAAAGCAAGATGAAGCAGTGTAAAGAGCAAAAGGAACAGAGAGACAACAAAAGGATAAGATCCAGGTAGGCTGGTCATATGAGCCAAGGAAGATGAGAGCTGGGGGTGAGAAAAGGAGGGCATGTCAGCCTCCATCAGCACAACAAGCTCTCTCTCTCTTTTTTCTGTCCAACACTTTTTTTTCCACCACCAGCCCGGCTATTTCCAACCCACAGCGCACACGCGCGTGTGTGTGTGTGTGTGTTTGAGTGAGCGTGCGCTGGAGGTGAGGCTTGGGGCCGAGGCCATTAAAGCTCTGTTAAAACACTTCTGACGCTGTTGGCTGATGCTGAAGCAAAAGGAGAGTGAAAAAAAAAAGAGAGAGGAAGTGAGACAGTGAGGGAGGGAGTACACTCTCAGCGGCTATCTCGGCCCGCCCAGCAGTCCGCTGGCAGCCTGTCAATACTATGAGCACAGAGGTGCGAGATGAGTCAACAACCTAATTCTAACATCAAACTTTCATGGGCAACAGAGGGGAAGAGCAGGATGGAGAGATGTGGTGAGAGAGGAGAGAGGTTGGATGTTAACGCTTTCTCCATCACCTGACCTTCACTCCTCTAAACCTTTTAAAAACCCTTTAAAAACCAGCCCCTTTTACACACACACACACTCTCGCACACATACAGTGCCGCTATACACATCACGGGACGCACACTGGGTTGCACTTTTAAAGTTCTGACCTGCGGCTGAATTACATTTGGAGCGTTTTAGCAAGATATAATAGTGACCCTCTCACTCTCTCTCTCTCTCTCGCTGCCCCCCCACACTTTGCAGAAGCTCTCTCGTCCAGACGGAGAGAGTGCCAGCGGCTTTATTTATTAAATATGGCCTGAGAGAAGAAGCAACATGGGTGAGCTGAGAATCCATTTTAGGAGGGCCGGCTTTTAATGGCTTTCTGACACGCTGGGATGGTAGTGGTTCCGTGGCGGCTTAGATGGGACACCTCTTGAGTGGCGAATAGTGTTTGTCCAAGCTTGTTGTCCCACGGACTGTATGGAAATGTGTTGTGGTCATGGGTAGGACAGGGAGGTTACGATCACAGAGTGAAGGAAGAAGTGCTGGTGATGCAATGCAATTAGCAGAAACTCAATATTACCATAAGAGACTCAAGCTTACAGCTCTATTTGGATTGTACTAGGGTGAATCAGGCTTCAGCTGCACACCAGTGCTATTTATGAATAGAGCTAGCTGATGTTATATTATTTTACACAAAGGTTCAAGTGGGAAAACCTTCAAAAATGTATTGTACAGTAGAGACGATAGTAAGAATCTGCAGCTGTGCTGGTGGCTCTGCGGATCTGTACTAAGGTGGTAAATGCTAACATCAGCATGCTAATGTGTCCCGTTGACTATGCTAACATGCTGATGTTTGGCAAGTATAATCTTACCACATTCCAAACTGTAATTTAACATGCTAGTATGTTTACATTATGGTAATTAGCACAAAACAAAGCTGAAGCTGATGGGAACATCATTAGTTTGGCAGGTATTTGGTATTTGCAGGTAAGTACTGGACAAATACAATTACAATTAAGGTGGGAACTAACAAGAGTACACTAAATAAAGTTAAATAAAACCATGAAGAAATGTGGCAGATCTTTGTCTAACTTTCATGTGAGGTAATGTTGTAAATGAGGATTTTAATGTTGGATGTGTTGAGAAAAACAAGAGCATAAAAGCTGTCAGAGATAAAGACAGTAAACTGTGATGGCATCTCACACTGACACAAACAACAACACAGCATTGTCAATCTAATGCTCATAGTGTTTGCTGACAGCTCGAGCCCTACCGGTGCTGCTGCCGGTGACTGGTCTGCGTGCTGTGGAAGGACTGGGGGCTGCAGCAGTGGTGTGGAGGCATGTAATGGCGAGAGGGCTGATTAGCACTGTGGATGGACAGTGATAAGGCAACAGAGGACCATTGGCACTTCACTGACCTACTGAGACTTGCCGTGCGCAGGGATTTGGAAGACAATAAATAGGGAGGGAAAGGAGACAGCTCAGACATTGAGAGATGCCAATGGAGGACAGTGTCAGTGACCCCACCCCCCAGCATCCCACCCCTCAGGTTGTGATAAATGAAAGTTTAATGGCCCTCAGAAGAAACTAGGAACTTGATCAAAACCATATCGCACTTAAGCCAACTTTATAGTGCCTATGAACTGTTTGTCGAATGGTGGGGTGTCTTTGGAAACCCCCTCCACCCACACGTTTTCCATGTTGGACTGAGGGGAGGCCTGTGTTTGACCAATTCAGCGACTTTCCAAAACTTTCAAGTGTGGATTTCCAATGTGGTTGGACAACTCACTAACTCACTGCAAAGATCTAGGCAGGGAAAGTGAACCTTTTCAATTAACACCCTTTGGGGTGCCCTTCAGCTGGGCTGCTGTACCAGAATTATATGTGCCAAAGGATAAAAGGCTAATGTGAATTCATGAAACTGTGCTAATTAGAATCAATGTGTTTCTGGTAAAAATTCAACATTCCCTGCATAAAAAAACGATTTATAATAAATGTTACGCTAAAGAAGAAGGTGTTCAGTGGTGCTGGTGATTTTTATAGAGTTATTTAATTATGTAAAATGCTTAACACTAATCGAGGGCCAGGATTTAAGTATTTTTATATCTAAGACAACTTCCTGATGTTACATTCCCCTTGTCTCTTTCCTTTGGATGTACTTTTTTGACACCACTGCTCTCTACTCCATGAAAAGAGGAAACTGCATAAAATATACAGTTACTTAAATAACCAATGAGGTACATTAATCACACACCACACATCCTATATGTACATGCCAAATGGTGATAATACAAAGAAAAAGAGCTGAGGTTAAGTGGTGAATTCAATTATTTATGCCCACATAAAAATATCTCCAAGCCCCATTTCATTGTTGCTGGCTTTGAGCAGGGCTACAATGAGTCAGTGTCAGTCACTGCCAGTCAGTCTCATCCACTATTTATATGATGATTCTTGAATACAGCTTGTGATTGTTTTTTTTTTATTATGGCCTAAATGCTGTTTCCATTTTGTTTATTCTGAAAAATATATACCTCAGAGAAAAAAACACAATTAGTCAAAATTTGGAGCAATAAAACTGTCAAATTAAAATCAGCTGAAAGAAACTAGTCACTTCAATCTGCAAATTTCCACATATCCCATAGGCCTTTAAAGACTATTGCATTGCTCTTAATTTACTCCATAGCTGATGTGTGATGTAGAGTCATGCTTAACTCTGATTTATGGCCCACCACTTCTCCACAACCAAGCTCGGACAACTAAGCCACCACGACACTGTCAAAACTGTCTCGTTGCCAAGCAGAGGAACACACCCGTAGTGGGAAACACACACATTTTCTGTGGTTGCAAATGTGCGGGAAAAAGCTGACAGCCAACTCCATCTTGAACCTCTAAAAATGACTTTTCGTTTCAAGGGCCAACTGTAAAACATCTCATCGAGGCTCGGTGGTCTGGGTTTTTTTGGCAAGTGAGAAGAACAGCAAGAAAAACAAACAAGTTTGGAGGGTTTTTCTAAATGTTCTCTGACAGTTGTGTGATGGGCAGGGTGGGGGAATTGAGGAAGACAGGGTGGGAAGACTGGGAGTGCTGACAGAGGATGGGGATGGCTTGGAGGGATGGAGCAAAGTGGAGCTGAAAGTGTGAGGTACAGAGACGAAGAGATGGAAGTATTAAGAAGGGACATGGATTAAATAGTAAATAGTAGGAGAGGAATCAGGGCTAAGTTTGACCAGTGAGGGATTCTGCAGGACAACTTTTTTGGACAGAGGCAGCTGACAGCTAATATATTTTGCTAGCATCCAGTATATACATCTGGCCATTTTACATTCTTAAGCAAGAGAACACACCCCTATTCGTTTCAATGCATTCAAGACGTTTTTCTGCTACAGTCATACTTGGTCTGGTATTTCCACTCTCTGGAGGCTAATGCTACCTGAAGTCATATCATGTAATGATAATGACTTTAAAGCAACTAACTTAAGAGAATCTTGGAAAATAAAGGGAAAAATGACGTGTCATTATTTTTTAATCATCACAGTCTCTAAAGTGGTCACTGTTCAGTAGAACTTAGCATCATTTAAAGCCTTTACAGTCTGGGGCACCCCCATAGCTTAGGGGTTAAAATGCCAACCATGAACAGCAACGTCCCGTCAGTGAGCTTTGCTGCACCTCTCTCTCCTTTATTTCCTGTCACTGAACAGGGCTATCAAACACTGTCCAAAAACCACTCCTCCTGTACCTCTCCAATGTTGGAATCAGGGTTGCTATGTTCAAAAATTGTGTAACTTCCCCAAACTGACCATCTGACACGGGCACTACACACAACAAGCGTGAGAATTCGTTTGAGGAGGGACTGTCCAAAAGTGTGTGCTATTCTTCCCGAGTGAATGAGTCACTGTGTCTCACTACCTTTCTATGACGGCAGGCTTTTTTACCCCACATCTGAATGTGGCCAACAACTTTGCCTGTAGACGTGGTTGGACAACTACAGTTCACAAATGAAGCATAACATGGGCTTAAGTCTCATTTTACAAATGACTATCAACACAAACTTGAAATGATTGAATCTAAAACCAAAAATGTTTCATCAAGAAAACCTTATCCAATAGCTTCATAACCCACAACACCAACCTGACCTCAGCCATACTCCTCCAGCCTGAGCTACAGTCCCACGTCTACACCAACCTCCCAGTTTCTTTCCAAGCCCATACTTCCCCTGCTTAACAGCAAGGATGACACATCAATAATAAAACAACAATACATGCCGCCTTCCCCAACACGCAATATAAAAATGCCTGAAGCAATTTCCTACTTTTAAAAAGGGTGTTGCTAATTTAGTCATCTGAAGAGAGAAATTATCATTTGAAATTATTAACTAAAAGCCTCTTGTAAAAACAATAAACACAGTCTAATAATAATATAGGTGGATGCTGCTGGTTTTCTCTCATTTTTTTATTCCAGGCCCAGTAACATCTGTTCTTACTTGTTTCACCATCACGAGGTGTGGTAATTGGGATATGCTAAAGGGTAAACAAGTAAGGGGGTTGGTGAGGGAGCACAACATGCGACATGAGTTTGTAGAGTGACACATTTTCATCATCAACAGGACTGAGCACAGTGCTCCGCTGATGCTGTCGTTTGTCGACTCATTGGCCTAAAATGCTGAGTGACCCTGACGCAGGGTCATTTTTTTTTTCTGGGCCCTGCTGTCCTCCTGGGTCAATGCTACACTGTCCTGGGGAGAGGCCAGCGCTTGCATGAATAAGTAAAGACCGTTAGGGGACCAAAGTCCGTTGGCTGACGTTTCCACCCCACTGAGTTTTAACACATTAGGAAGCCCCACTGCCAGTAATGAGCCAGAGACAGAGGGATGGGGATGGGGATGGGGGGGGTGGGGGTGTTGAGAGGTGAGAGAAAGTGTACTCACATCCTCAGAGCATAACTCCCTGAGCACACTAGACTGTGTCACTCTCAACCTGTTATTGTTGTGCAAATGTTACTCACATGTCATGAGAAAAAGACGGCACTCCTGATCGGTAACCTTTCACTTAAAGTACATTGGTATGCTTCATAATTATAGTTATAAAAATCTTAATTCCAACATAACAGAATAATTGTATGTCTTTTGTATGGCTGCCATTCCCTCAGATGTGGGTATAATGAGCTTATGAATCCTTATAAAACTTTCTGAACACCTCTTATCACAAGATGTTGTGTCATGAATGGTCATAAATGATGTGGTTTTCTGTAATTGCTAGGATAAAAAAAAATATATACAATGCATTTTAATATTCTAGTTAGCATGTAGTTATTGTGCCTTCTAATTCCAAATATGCAGCAAAACAGAAGCCGGTCAAAATATCACAATAGATGACTCATATTAGGTGGTTTCAAGACACTGATAAACCTTATTTTGTGATTTGGCTATGAGGATTTACAGCCGTGCCAATTCAGTGCCTCAGATCAGAAAATACTTGTATGGGTTATTTTGGAAACCAGTGACAAAGTACTGTATCTATTTTGTCGTTTAGGTATGAGGACTTGTTGGATTATTCATCATGTTCATATCTAATTACAGAGAGCCACAGAGGGCTCTGGCCTGTCTTGGTGCAGCAAACTTTATAGACAGTGAAGCTGTAATTAAAATAGAGGTTTCAGGTCGTTTCAATTCACTGGCTGCTTTCAGAGGATTCATCAGGCTCTGACCAAGGGAGTTCATACTGTAGCCAAGGTTGTGTGTGTTGTTCTTCAGAGAAAGAATGTGTGTGTGTGTGTGTGTGTGTTTTCTCCTCATCTCAGCCCCAGTGCCCCTGTGCCCTGGCCTCTCTTCCTCCCCCACTGTGTGCGAGTTTATTCACAGGAAATGCAGGGGAGCCTCACGGGTGGCTGGGCTGATGCGAAGCGACGTGGCGTCTCCAGCGAGCCGGGAACTTAGCATGTCAGGCAGGTCAGCACTGGGCAAGCAGACAGTCGATAAAATATTCAATACAGCACTCCCAGTTCATGGATCTAATACCTCAGAAAAGCCCCCCTTCCAAAATCTGAAGGAAAAAATCATCCTCTGTCCAACCTCCTCTCTTCACACTGGCTAGCTGGGTGGGTTTATCATACTCAGGGTGCAAAAGCCTCTTGTGAGTGAAGATCTGAATCTGGTGGCAGAGCTGGATTCATCTTTGCAGAATGTCGTATGGATTTCCAAAGCCTCCCTTCCCACATTTGAAGGAGGGAAAGCTAGTCTTACTCAGAGTGAAAGTTCAGTAGTACATCGTGACCTTTTCTAGCCTAGGTGCTGGAGCCATAACACAGTAGCCGGGTTAAAAAAAAAAAAAAAAACACATTCTCTTCTTTCATAGTTCCACTTTTCTCTTTCTTTTATTTTATGCGCCCTGCATCTTTCCAGAGCCCTGGGGGCAAGAGGGAAAAAAAAGAAAAAAAAAAAAAACATACGGCAGAGTTTGACAGTGTGGCGAGTGGAGTCCGGAAGGGCTCGCCTCGGAATGTCTTGTGTCACTTTAGCGCAATGGGCGCTAATCCCAATTAGCATCACTCAGAAGCACTAAGGGAGCATCACATCGACTCAGCCTCTGCTGAGACAGGCGCCCTCCGTGGACTGGGCGGATACAGTGAAACACCAGCTGCTATCGGCCTGTTTTGCTGATTAACCCAGACACTAAGATGTCGTTGCCGTGTCTTTTGACTCCCGAGCCGCTGCGTCCTCCTCCCTTTGTTGTCTTCGGGTAGCTTCCGTCTACTTACATTTTTAACAAGCATCTCCTCTGTCTCCATCTCTTTTATTGTGTCGTCTGAGTGTGTGGTATTTTATTACTTACACTGCATAGATTGGTTGAGTACACTGGATCAGTGTTACCCACTCAAACGGTTTTCCTTTCTCCCCTTGAATAATTAATGGAAATGGATGGTTAAGGACAAAGGCAGTGAAGACTCCATTAAGGGGTGAAATGTTGAGAGGTGCTGACTTCATCATTGGAGTTGTTAGCGCCAGGGGTAGTGATCCGATTTAGACAATATTCTACGATAGACATGGACCTAGGAACTAGCAGCTTCTGCACTAAAGCACGGTCCCTAAGAAGTACTGTACATTTCTGATGACAGTAAGCAGAACTGAAAGCAGGGGTTGTTCACTCTAAAACCTCATATTGTCTTAACAGTTGTCATGCAGGGCAGAGATTCCTGGCATGTATGCTTTCATTGGACACCTGCATGGGTTTTGAGCACACTAAAAACACAGTTTGGACTAACAAGGTAATGTGGGTGAAGGGGGTGGGGTGAAAACACAGCTTTTATGGAGTACAATTGGGAGCTAACCTAAGTGATAAAAATAGCTGGATCTGGTTGTAAAGGGTTTTGTTTTTGCTTTTCCAAAGGCACGTCATAATACATCCCAGAGTTTCAGGGCCCAGCAGCTTTCAGATACCTATAAATAAATGCTTTCCTGAGCTTTGCGTCTCTCTCTCTCTCTCTCTCTCTCTCTCTCTCTCTCTCACTCGCAGACACACTCATGCAGGGGCTGGAGCCGAGTAAATAGCCCCCTTCTGATGAAAAACATTCCAACACTACCAACACAGGGAAAGGGGAGTGAATTGTGGATGGGGTGCCGGTGGTGGTAGGGCTTTTAAAATGGACTCAATCGCCTGTTTTCCCCTAGCACCATTTTCACTGCCACCATTTTCACAGAGAGAGAGAGGAGCCCTTAGCGCTCTCTAAGGGTTTACTGTGCTTATTTGCAGACAGAGAGGAGCTAAGCCTCTTCTTGAGCACAATGTTCCAGACTGAGAGAGGGAACGAACTTTAACCCCCTCCCACCTCTTGCTTTTTGGGACGGATGGCACTGCCAAAGAGAGGTCTTCTCCAGAGGGCAATCTTTCCGTTAGGGTTCAAACCCAAAGAACCAACTTCTACAACCTTTTTTTTTTTTTTTTTTAACAAGTAATTAGGCTCTTGCTGCCTAATTTCACTTCTTCTACTCAGAGTCACACTGGTCATTTTGGATTTTTGGGATTTTCTGGCTCCAGCAAATAACTAAGCTGACAGCATAACATAAAGTAAAACTACAAGCTTTATCACAAGAACATCAGAATGTGTCTTCAGAAAACTCCTCTTGGTCTACGGTTTTCTATAGTCTGTGTTCAGTATATAATCCACTCTAAACACTGAAAGGATCTCTCTAAACCAAAGGCCTTCAAAAAGAGCAGTGACATGGCATGGCATGGCACTCAGTGTTTACAGAAATCTAAACAGATCAAGGTCATGGATGGAATCTGGGGAAATGATCTGGATCTGATCACAGTGTCCCAAATCAGAATAAACTAAATACCGACTTCTCTTGAAATAATACAGTAAAACAGATATTGACCATGAATAAACGACTAAAGAACTCAAGTCAAAGAATATTCAAGTGAGAGTTACTAACCCAAAACCTAATTTGCAAAAAAGTACAGTTACACAAAAAAGATCCTCAATGACAAGGGAAAAGTAATTGTAATGCATTGCCAGCGCTCTTGGAAGTTACAGGAGGAGGGGTTGGTGTTGCTGACTTCAGGAATGCTGTCGGTTCAGAGTTGTAAACGGAGTTGGCCTTCACCAACAATGGGGCATATTTTGCCAGATGCTGGGAGTCGATAGCAGGCGTCCGTCATGACAAAGGGCCACTTCTCCAGCTCCGTGAGAAAGGCGTGTTAGCTCAGCTCTTTGATACAGGACACTGTTTCTCTGACCACCATTCATTACCATGTATAACAGACGACTCAATGGACATTGCGCATTAGGCATAACTTAGGCCCTCCTACACGCTCTCAGAGGCTGCATTATGGGGGCCTGAGAGCCAGGCTTCCCTAAATTCTCCGAGGTGTCTCATAAAACGAGTTTGGAGTGTAACATAGAGCTCTGGACTGAAGAAGAAAAAAAAAAAAGCTTGCGTTCTGTCTTTTTCTGCCTCACTTTTACTCAGTAGTTGAGACATGAGCTGTCCTGAAGCCCAGGGCTTTGGCGGAGCATCGGAAGAATAACATGGCAGAGGCATCCACATTTGTTTCCACTTATGTTACATGATCTTTAAGAGCCTAATTTGAACAAATCCCTTGCTCTGACCACACACTGTACTTTCGGAGGGCTCTTTACATATGTACACTGGGTGTTAATGTCATACTTAAAGAAAACGGTGCCAACGGTCAGGGCTGGGTAGAGTGCACCCTATTTTTGGCCTGAACCACCTCTAGTCTTTTATTATGAAACCAAATGAAATGAAGCAAGAGCAACAAAGGCTGCCTGGACCCTGTTATTTATGCGCCAGTGTAATTTCTCTCCAGCTCTGACTCTGAATATTCTTTCTTTGAACATTGTCAACACCACCATCCCCAACACTTTGCAATGCAGGCTATTAAAGGAAAAGCACAAATCTCCCAAAGGGGGGCGGGGCGTAACATTCATTAAAATTCCACCTAAACTTGCTCTCCCTCCATCATCACACGTAAAATACACCCTAACAAAAAAAACAAAAACAATTCAGACTGCTGAAGCACAAGGTATTGTGGATATCCAAAATGGCTTTACATAAGCAGATAACCCAAGCACAACTTTTACACTTAAAGGACAAAGGAAACCACGAGGAGAAACCACAAATTTCTGCACTTAAATGGATGCATGTGGTAGATATGTGACAATGTGGGCTACAAAGCAGTAAAAGTAAAAACACCAACGCTAAAAAAAAAAAAAGTCATTTCAGGACAGCCTTTCTGTAGCTTGACCTGCAAGTTGCTGTGTTATCTGCTGCATAGCACGGCAGAGTACAGATCATTAAAATGAACATGTGAACGGGGCATCTGAGGGAGGAGAGAGAGACGTTTAAAGGCTCTCAGAGAGGGAAGTGCCTGGGGTTAAAGCAGGCTGCCCAAGGCTCTTCTGCCACATGAAGCCTGCACGGTCTCTCTTGCTGAGATACCTCTCTTCAGCTCACTTCGCTCTATCTCCCGTCGCTACGCGACTCTGCCTCTGGCTCGTGGCGCTTCCCCCAGCGCACCGTGAGTGTGCTACAGCTCTGGGGAATGCCAGCGCCATGTCAAAAGAAAGCCGAGAGAGAGAGGGTGAGAAAGAGAAGCTGGGAGGAAAGGTGCTGGTGAAATGTTAATGTCTTGTCCCGTTCAATACCCGTATCTTAGGTCGGGGGGGTGGCAGCCGCCCTGCCCTGCCGCTCTGTGATGCAAGAATACGTGAAATAGTGGGAGGCACCACGTGTGGATCGGAGTCAGCCTTGCCTCTTGTTTTTCTCGAGTGTTCATATCCACACACACCCTCCCACACACAGACAACATAAACATTTCATGTTTGGTTAGTAGCCATGCATGAGGAATTCCCCCACCCTGTTGGTGTGTCGTGTTTATATTGCCTTCTTGTTGGAGTTCATTGTGCGGGGCGAGCATCCTCTCACTCCTCCTCGGCTTCTAACCTGACCTCTTTCTCTGTTACACATACTCACAGTCTACCTGAAGGCCAGTCATAAGATTCTGAGACACTGGCTAAGTCCTCTCACACAAGGAGGGGGTCGCTGAGGGATCTGCTAGGTTATTGTGTGTCTGGTCTGGGGTGGAGGTCACCCAAAGTTACAGGAAGGAATCCTGAGGATTGCAGGGGGAAGAACAGGAGCGTGTGTGTGTGTGTGTGTGTCTTGGGGGTGTCTGGCAGATGACAGATCCGTGAAGACTTTCCTACTGCCCCCAAGGCAAAAGAAGTGGTGCTGTGGTGGTCACATCTTCAGAACACTTACAGTCTTTATCCCCACTCTCCTTCCCCCATCCTGGGGGGCTCAGCCTCCTGATTACTACACAGGAGGCTATTCAGCAGCTGGACCCCCCCCCCCCCCCCCCTCTCCACCCCCTCCCTTCACACACACACAAACACAGACACAACAGCCCTCCACCCTTTCCCAACCTTCCTTTTTATTCTGGCATGATCTGAAATCATATTTTACAGCCACGCAAACCTAATGGGGTGGAGGGGGGTCTGGAACAAAGGCAGGCCTGCATTTTGCATCTTTTTGACACTTGGCACAAAAAGCGGTCAGTCCAACACCTCATCCCACAAAGGCATCACACGGCCTTTTAACCCTCTGCCCCCCAGCTTCGCCCACCTCCCAACCAAAAGAACGCCCGGGTGATACGCTAAACACACATGTACGCACACACTTTGCACTGGGCCCTGACAGACCAGCCAAACACAAGTCTCCCTTAACACTTCAATCAAATTCTCCACCCCTGCACCCCCCGCCCTCTCCCTCCCAAAGACTGAAATGGAGCTGGTGAATCACGGACAGTACAGTGTGTGTTTTCAATCCCTGACCCTCCCCGTCCTCTCAAGCCCACACGCCTGCCCGACTTGTAAGACTTTTAACTCTTGTCTTGGAAAGTTGTTGTGTATGTGTGTTGTAGTGGGTAGAGGTGGCGGGGGGGGGGGGGCAGGCTGGGGCAAGGACAAGGGGTAACAGAAAAAGGGCAGTCAACAAAACTCTATTGTCCTCAGAGTGGTGGTAATTGCATTTGATTAAAATAATGACAGGGTGTCGGGAGAGAACGGAGGGTCCCTCGGTGGGAGTGTTGAGGGCCTGACACAGAAACTGAGGAGGGGCAGAGAGAGAGAGAGAGAGAGAGAAGGAGAGAGAGAGAGAGAGAGAGAGAGAGCACTGTGTTGTTCAGTGTCATAAAGCTGGAAGAGTGGCACTCACCTGTATCACCATGGGCCCAGGGTCGTGAGGACAACACCACATGGAAAAAAGAGAAAGAAAGTAATGACATGATTAGTTCAAGGCTTAACTGTTAATGAAAAGGAAAATAAATGAATGAAAAAGCAGAGAGAAGAAAGTTTAGCAGTTACTAATCAGAAAGCCTTAAAAGAATCATCAAAATAATTTATAAAACAACTCTGATATCTGGTTCCCCATGATATGCACAATGTTAAGGCACTGAGCAGTATCATGAAGTAAATGAAGCCACCTGAAAGCATGTAAACTGAGTAAAACTAGCTCCACTGAAGAGTATTAAAATGCTACTTCCATGTTAGTGCATCAGTAATAATAATCCAATAGTATAACATAAAACAGTGTAACACTGACCGGGCCCATTTTGGCTGCAGTGTGAGTCATTTTACTTTTATACTTATAGTACACTACTGCTAATACAGAGTAAAAGAGTATTTTCAAAATGTGGCATTTTTACTTTTACTAATTAAAAGATTTGAATACTTCTTTTACCACTACTTACTGATTAGGAAACATTCAAACACGCATGTGTAACCAGTTATACATCATAAGATATAATACAACGTATATTATACAATAAGAGGTAAAGGAGGCAGACTGGCTAATATCTTAGGTTCTGCTACTTTTGTGGTTTAGGTCTGGTTAAGTTCAGATAACTTTAACCTACTAGGTTAAGGTTAGGTCATGGTTGTGGTCATGGTTCCAGTAAGAAAAACATAGCTGTCATTGCTGGTTAAGCTAAACTGACAATGACAGTCAGTATGAGACAGAGTATGAACAGCGGTCTCTCATGTCAAAGTCACACAGTGTAATGACCCAACCATCTATCCCGTTCTGTGGCGTCACACTACTTCCGCCTTTTTTTTTTTTTACATAGAGAGAACAGTAATTACTGCAAAGAGACACACAGAGCAGACACACAGGTTTCAGTGACCGATGTTCAGACACTGACAGTCTCACAGGAAATTTTACTCCTGCTGTGGAGACGTAATATCACTCTCTCCTTACATCTAAAATCCAAACTGTTCTCAGCCAGTTTACTCAAATACAGGGCAGTATGAACTTCCACACTTAGCCAGCCTGTCCTGTGCCATGACCCACAGCGGCCTGCGGCGCTGTTAAACAGCCTCTGCTTTTGATGCACGCTGAAGCCAGAGAGAATGAAAGGGATAGAAGCTTTTACAAGTGGTCTGACAACAGTGTCTCTGCTCTCTGTAAAAGCAGAGCTCAGGGTTGGAACAGGGGACACGGAGAAGAGCAAGAAGACGCGTGTGTGTGTATGTGCGTGAGTGTGTGTGAGAGGGAGAGAGTTTTGTGTTAAGGCTATGGAGAATATGATAGCCGGTAGGGATGTCAGGAGCCTCTGAAAAGAGGATGTCTAAGCTGGGCTCAGACTCTCATCTCCTCACACGGCCGCGCCCTTTCCCAGCATCCCTCTCTTTGTTTATCCCTTACACCTTAACAGGAAGTTCACCCTGGCCCCGAAGCAACCCAACCACCCCCACCACCCCACCCCACCCCACCGCCAACACTGCCAGAGCACTGGTTCACACAAAAGCAGAGGCAGTGAGTGTGTTGTGAATAAAGGGTCACAGAGATGTCACTGGACCTATGAGATCCTGTTGTTCTCGTCATACTTTTGCACAACTACAACTGTAATTCACACGTCACTTGTCCTCCACTCTTATCAAGATGTAAACATGTTTGAATGTAATAAACATACAAATAAACAAATAAACCCTATAGTCTGAACAGAAGAGTAGAGATTTTAACAGGAATTTGAATGCAGCATTCGACTGCACTATTAACAAATATGTTCTAATTATGTTTAAAGCTTTTCAAACAAACAAAGACGTGAATCAAACAATGAATGAAATAACACCTGGAGGTTATGAGCGTGAAAACTGAAATGTGAGCTCTTGCATCATTCAGAGCTGTCACAAATTACAGCTGCACTCAATACAAAACATTTAGCATAGGGCTTTAATCCATTTAATATTTATGAGCGGCACGTGAAGATGTAATTAATGGTTTATAACACACTTTGATGTAGCTGTAAGCAAATCATGTAACACAGTAACAGTAATAACACGAATTTCTATAAGTGCGCTCCTGGAATACAAGCTTGAACTGGACTAACAGCTGTGCTCTGAGTTACAGAAACTAGCATCACAGTAGGAGTTGTGCTTACTTTACTGCTTACCATGATCTAAACGTGATCTCACTGTGTTCATTATATTTTTTGCACCTGTAGAGTGTACATGTTTACGTGCATGTGTTCAGCCATGAGAGGTGGCTGGTCCACAGCCCCCCCCCCTCTGGCTCCGGCTCGAAAGGGAGATCTAAAAAGTCCAAGGTCCTCCTCACTGTGCAATGGGCCTGTATCACCCTCAGTGTCCAAATATTTACTGTCCAGCAAGTCCAGGCTGGACAGTACCAAGAAAAGCTGTTGTCTATCTATTAACACTTGGCTAAGATCACTCGCATTGTGCAATGTGATGGATTACGAGCATTATGAGGCGTGAAAAATTAATTATGAAAATATTCCGAATGAATGATAACAGCAAATGAGGCATGATGAAATAAATATAAAAACTCTTTGGAGCTGAAACCTTTAGACTGGTGCACAATGATTCACAATGAAAGTGAATAGACTTTATTGGTGATGAGATCTCTGTGTCTGTATGGAGACTTCAATCGTTTTACACATGCCGTTCAATTTAATAATCACAAAAAACTGAAAACAGAGGCATATCTTTTGTCTTTGGTTCTGGAGGGAGCTTTAAAAAAGTTTCAAAAATATAACTCTGATGACGTCATCAGGGCTATCTCTGATTGGACGTTTAACAGCATTACAAACTGGACATTGAAAGAAGTGCATTCAAGGAAGCAGTGGGAAGCCTAATAACAGATCCTATTCAGCTGCATTATGGGAAATGTATAAACAAGTGTTTTTGGAGACTGTCTCATCCTATTGAGTATTCTGATCTTTGTGTGGCTGCAAATTCATGTCTGTGATTTGTTCATTTATAAGGATAAAAAACAAACAAAAAAAAAAGTGCTGCTTTATCTCCTTTTTATCCTGCTTGGATTTTCCAGTCCTTTTAAAGTCTGGTACAATGTATCTATTGATGATAATTAGATACTGTAATAAAACTGAGCATTTCAAAATAATGTTTCAGTTATCATATCTATCACATGCTCAGTGCACTTGGTGTATAACATGCTAACCTGCTAGGATGAAACCAAAGTCTTTGTTCAATGACTTCATGAAAAAGGGTCAGAGAGAAATATTGCCTGGAGACACCAAAATTAATGTTCACAACAAATGTGACCTGTGTAAGGGACAGTCTGCCCTGAGTTTCTCCTCACAGGCAACTAGGCTGTGAGGATAGGATCACCAGTCTGCCAACAGAGTCTGCATGCAGCCTGAGAGGCTGGACTCAGGGAAAGAAGGCTCCAGTGAAGAGGCAGAGAAGGCAAGATTTGGGCTCTAGCTGAAAAGATGGGACAAGGCATGGGGAGTGAGCAACTCTGGGGTCGTCAGGGAGACGTCCCTGTTCACTACCCTGCCATCAGGAGATGCTTCAGAACAAGAGGTGAAACATCTATGGGCGGTGGTCCCCAGCTAACAAAGTCAGCACTGGTGGAGGTTGCGGAGGCCTAGAGTCTAGCAGGAAGAACGCCTACCTGTCCAAATTAAATACCTGTGATCGCTGCAACAAAAGTGATTAGACCTGTCTTTTCTAATTAAGGACTGCCTGACCAAGGCTATAAAATAACCCGGAACAGCACAGCTGTCTCTGTTTTTGGCCTGGCTTGTGCTTGTTGCCATGCAACATGGCTCCACATGGTGAGGAACTGCCTGAACAAGTATGAGACCAGATTGTGAGACTTCATAAAGATGGGAGAGGATACAAGAGCATGACTAGGCTGATGATCCTCTACCTTCTAACTACTTTGCAGCAGTGGCTAAGAGACAGAGAGGAAGAGCCATTCTACCAGTAACAGGATGTGCTGTCTTTGTAAAATGATGCCACGCACAATTCACTATTTACTCAACCTTGAATTGAAAAACAGACGGGCAAGTGCTTCTGACTTTGCACAAGGAATTTCTGTGAAAATTGATGTTTTCGGTCACTGATCGAACAGTGTGAAGGACAGTGCACGAAGTCAGCCTCTGTGGACGATGTCCAAGAAGACAATCATTGCTCAAAACACTAAACTTTGCCAAACCTCATGAAAAAGAAGCCTCATGAATGTTTGGCAGCACATTCTTCGGTCAGGTGAAACCAAAATAAATTAGTCTGGACCAGACCAGGAGCACCACAGTGACTATTTAGTGCTGAGTGTGCTGATACAGGGCCTGAGTGCAAGAGGTATAGAGGAGATGACATTTATAGACGACACCATGAATGCTAGTTTGTGTAAATATATAATAAAAAGATGACTCCCAGTCTGAAGAAGCAGGAACCTTCACCTTTGGAGTATTTTAAAGTGGTAGAGCAACAGCTCCCCTCCATCAGGGAGCAGCTAAAAAGACTCATCTGTTTAGATCAGCAGAGTTAGACTTATATCATCCACGTCCAAGAGGATTGAATCTGTCATCCAAAATAAAGGCGTCCATTCAGAATATTTCAAAATAAAATAAAGAATAGATTCTCACTAATGAAGAGCGTACTGACTTTTGTTGCAGCTGGCTCATCAATGTGGACCTTTGATTTAATCAAACCTTTTTGTTTTTCAGATTAATTGGCTTCATTCCTCTTGGTCTTTGGTTAGAATGAAATAAAAACTATTAAATGGTCAAGATCTGTAATTACTTAAAATGTAATGATACTGAACAGTGCTGTCGTTAGATTTGTTGTATACTTTAGTTGTGTTGTGTTGGAAAGAATCAGTGGATGAATCAGATTTTTACATAAATATCTCATCAATCAAGTTCGTGGCCTAAGGTAAAAAAAATGATAAAGAAAAAACAGGAGAGAGAGAGCTGAAGAACAAGGGTGAGCAAAGAGAAGAGCTTAGAGAGGAGGCACATGCAGAGAATTAGTAGTTCCTGACTGTCAATGATAGCAGGACATTCTGTACATTATGTGTGTGTGTGTGTGTGTGTTGGCCGAGCCGGAGAGGAAAGTCGGTGTGTGTCAGTGTGTATTTTAACGCGTACATGTACCACAACATCCCTAAAAAATTTCAGCATAGTTCACAGTTCACAAGTTCTCCTCTACCTGAACTCTTGATCCTGCAGCTTAGAGAGTCAGAAAGTACAGATGTAAAAAAAAAAAAAAAAAGAAAAAGAAAACACATCTTGTTCTGTCAGAAGGACATTAAATAGTTAGTATGGCGACACTGTACATTGCACATTAGTTATTATTTTGAAATCTTATAGATTTGACAGTTGTCCTGAATATTGTTCATCTGATGACGAACATAACTACTGCAGCCTTTAACTAATTCAGTCTTATTTCATTTAGATTCATTCTCGAAAAAAAACTAAAGAAAGCTTAAGCTAACTGAAAATGAGTGATCTCACATTTCATTTATCACCTGACTGTCTGTGGCAGGATTTGTGAATTTACAACTGGTTTGGAGGCCAATCACGGTCCAGTGAGCAACCTACAGGAGCATGATGCAGAAACCTGAAACCCCCAGGTCACATACAGTACACTGAGAATGGAAGTGATGTGGGAGACATCTTGTGTACAGTTAAATTTTCTATTTTTAATGGAAAACTTTGGCATATTCATAAATTCTGGATTCTTTATGAAGAAGGGGTAAATGTGATTAGATGTTCATGAACTTTTTTTTTTTTATTGTGGGGAAAAATTTCAGACATTAAAATGATTATTTAAAGCAGATCATTTTTATACATCTGGGTGTGATCTTTAAAAGCTATTTATTTATTCAAAACATTCTTTTTTTAAACATAAGGATTTAATAATAATTTTCTCCTTTTTGGAGTGTAAATCAACATGAGTTCTGACACATCTCACCTATCAATTCATCACTTTTGGCTATAGAAAAGTGTGATAGGCATATGTTATTATTTGACATCCTGTAGAACAGTTAATAATAATTGATAAAGTTGTTTAATTTTGATGACTTAGTTGTGACTCTAAAAATAACAAACATTCATGAAATGTCTGCCATATTTAAGGTAGTTCTGAATATCCAACAATTTCTTGTTTCCTTGTATTTATCTTCTTTGAATAGAAAAGAATGTAATTACAGATGTTTTAAGGGCTGGTTCATTTGTTATTATTTGTCCAGTGGGGGGAAATTATTAGTTCCCCCGACCCGAGGGAACCATCCTATTCTTCCTGCTCTGTTCACAGTGAATCATCCGATCCACTGAATCACCCGAAAAAAAAAAAAAAACCAAAAAAAAAAACCCTCCTCTGAGTGTGTGAAGGCCGGGACAAGCTGCCTCTTGAGCGAGAGACAGAGTGGACGACAGTGTTTGGAAGCTTTTGGAGTGTTTTCCTGGCTGAAGCTCCAGCCAGACTCCTCTGTGTCCTTCAGAGTAAAAACAAAAACATTTGGAGTGTACAGCTCACAGCTAGAGCACATCTCTTATTTGTTATCACTTATGCTCCAAGCCCGGTTTACATTCTCCTGAGTGTGTCCACTGGCGTGTTCATCCGGAAATTTGTCCCCTCCGCCACCCCCCCCCCCCTCCTGATTTAGATTTGGAGAGCAATAAAACTTGCTGAGCTGTTGCCTTGGACAAATAAACTGACCGAAGTGTTGATGTAGAGATGTCCGAAAAAAAAAAACAAAAAAAAAGAAAAAAAAATTTGGAAGAGAGAGAGGGAGAGAGGGAGAGAGAGAGAGAGAGAGAGAGAGAGAGAGAGAGAGAGAGAGAGAGAGAGAGAGAGAGAATGATAGGTGCTGGTCTCTTGCTCCTTCCTGTGAAAGTTTCCGGCGAGGCAGTAAACATGGCAGCGTCTGTCTCCTGTGGGAGCTGAGGGAAATGTGTTTGTGTGAGAGTGTGCTGTCAAGTGGATCTGTGTGTTTATGGATGTTTGTGTGTCTGTGTGTGGCGATGTACCGCTTGTTGGTGAATGCATACTTGGTCTGGGTATGTGTGTGTGTGTCTGTGTGTGTGTGCGTGTGCGTGGAGGTCAACAGTTCCTCTCCTCTCTGTGAGGGAGTTGTGCTGGAGCCAAGTGCCCAGCTGCTCATAGGTGTCTGTTTACAGGCTGATTCACAGAGCAAACAGGGAAGACACACAAACACACACACACACACACACATACACACACGCATGCCTTGCATCACTCGACAAGAATCCTCACAAAACACACAACATATAAGCTTTGCCTTAGCGACTTGTGAAGTGATTTCATTGGCCTTGTTTGTTAGTGTCTGCACTTGGAACATTAGGTATTTAACCACAACCCTGTATAATTATGTGACCTGAAACACTGACCACTGTGGACTGACTTAATTACAGTGACCTCAGGATTTACCTGTTTGACCACCAAGCACATGTTTAGTAGCTAAATGGTTTGTTCATTTACTCGAAAAAAAAAAAAAAAAATGTCGGAAGCACCAGAGGTGGAAGAAGAACAAAGATGTTTTACTTTAGTAAAATGACCAAAATAACAACGTAAAAGTCCTGCAGTTTAAAAAAAAAAAAAATCACTATTCTTAAAGTCTCAAAAGGTAGTGACTGTGTTACTGATACATGATGTGACATTATAACTGATTGTTACTGGTGCATCGATACGCATGCAGCCCGTAATTATTACAGCAAGTCGAGGTGGAGCTAGTTTTTATATACAGCTACGGGAGTTTAGTCCACTGGTTCCCTCAAACGGTTCAGGAGATGATTAATGGGCGAGGGAAGAGGAAAAAACAAATGTGTGTCCAATTTTTGTACTTTTCTTTAATCTTTGATTCTTTCTTTTTTTTTGGTGAAATACTGGATCATTTGAACAGTTATTGAAATGAAACCATGTGTATATCTGCTCTGCTCTGAAACATGGACGAGGGGCCACAGTCAGACACTGGTCTGTCTTCAACAATGAGACGTATTACAAAAACTTACTCTGTGTTTTATATTTTATATTATTATTATTGTTATTATTATTATTTTCTTGTTTTATAATGTAAAATATCCTCCTGATAAGTAACCAAGTGACTCCAGGTGTAAGACAAATGTAGTGGAATAAAAGAAATATTTGCTTCGGAAATGTAGTGTAACAGGAACAACCTGAATTGAAAGGTAAAGTACAACATCTCAGATTTTTTTTAATAAGTACTTCCATTTTTTTCTTAAAGTACACTTTGTTTGCTCGTACGTCTGTTCTTTGACAAAATAACACAATAACGAGCAAAAATGTTATTGTTTTACTGCAGGGTTATTACTTGTAATGGAGAATATTTACTTTGTGTTACTCTGAAAATGGAACTTTGCTTGACTTTTTGTTTGTATGTGGCCTACTCCATATGTAAAGTACAGAAAACTACAACAGGTTCACTGAAATCTGCGAGCTGATCATCCGTGTCACCGGTGGTCAGTGCGGTGATAACATGCGAGGCTGAAAACAGCCGGTGGCAGCAGAAACAGATGTACACTGAATCACAGTTTCACACTTTCTAACACTCAGAGTAAAACGCGTGGCAGATGAAATCAAGTAGCAAAAAAAAAAAAAAAAAAAGCATGGTTTAATTTTCTCTTTCAGGCCAGGTAATAAGACGTATACTGTGAGTGACACAATATTCGAACCAATGATGATGAAACTGCTCTTTAACAGAGTTAGAGCAGATAACCAGCTGTGACTGAGATACTTGCTTTTCCTATGGACGATGCAGCAAGAATGAATGTTTCTTTGCTTTCCTTTTTTTTTTTTTTTTTGTTAATACAATTTCCGAGAGGACATGGATGTGATCCCAAGTGATAATGAGCATTAATTAGAATTTCGTCTTGTGTGTAGCGGGCTCTCCTTGCCAACGCCAAACCTCATGATTCCTGTCTGGATTTTCAATTAGAGTTCTGAGTCTGAATGATGATTTGTGTTCTGTAAAAACAGTAGCTCGCATCTGAACCAGCCTCAGACTGCAAAATGATCAACTGCAGTGTGTCGGCAATATAGGACCGCTGCACACCCCCCCAACACTCGCATTATTGGTGCAATTTAATTTTGCAGTGCCATGAAATTGCTTCATGATACTTGTGACATCTAATATTTTAATGTAATTAAAATTTACTTTATGTTAAAGAGTATCTGACATACAAGCAGCGATCTCCTGTGACAAAGCCTTGTTGGACAGGACTCTGGACTCTGTCACTCTTTAGACTAAGTCACATGACTTCCTCCCATGCCCCTGTAATAATTACTAACAATTATTTTTTGCCTAACAATAAAATTTAACTATGGATTGTGATGAGATGCTGGCACAGATATTGAGCTCAGACATCGATATGTATTGTATTTCAAAATTTCAGACAGGAAATGACAGACAGGAATGACCAGAAAAAAAGCCGACAAACAAAAGAGTGATTCTACTTCATCTTTGTTGAGCCTGTTGACCAAGATTGCATCTATAAGGTCTCTGCATTGCAAAGAGGCCTGTGTTATCTGTTGAGACGGCAGCAGCCATCTTCAGAGTGTCAGCGAGCAGCCTGCTGAGTGTTGGATGGCAGCGTTAGAAAGAGCAGGGCTGTGCTGGGTCTAATGAACACACAGGGCGGCCTGGCTTTCCTCACTGAAGGTGAGACCCTGTCACTCTTACGTATGTTAATAGGTGACAGGATTAGAGGAGGAGGAGGAGGAGGAGGAGTGCAGGCTTAGGGGGAGACCTGTGTCACACCTGTGTGTGTGTGTGTGTGCTTGTACTTCTGTTTCTGTGAGGACCAGTTTGAGTTACAGGCCTTAAGGAGTCGGTACATTCTGACTGGTCCTCACCTTGTGACACACCTTTAAAGAGCTGTTAGAGGGTTAAGGCATTTAGTTGTGATGGTTAAGGGCTAGGAAATACGTCAATGAGTGTCTTCACTAAGACAGAAGTAAACGTGTGGCACACAGCTGGGGTTCAGAGATGTCAGCTTCATTAATATGAAACTGTTCAACTTGAAAAACTTTTTTTTTTTGCTTCTCCTCTCTGTTTTTATTGAAAACAGAAAGTGTGTGTGTATGTGTGTATGTGTGTGCTCTTAGTGTTGAATAGCTGGAAATGCCTCAGTATATTTCTGGAACACAACAGTGACACTTATGTTTTTAACAAAGGCCTGAATGACTGTGCTTTTCTTATGTTTTTTTTTTTTTTTTTTTACACACACTGACACACACACACACACACGTGTCATGACTCTGGTGGATGGCCGCTGGCTGAGGCCTGTCTAACACACACTCCTGACCTTTCACCTCAACTTCCATTACCTCACAATTATATCCTACAAATGTTTTTCCCCAGGTCGCATGCGTGTGTGTGTGTGTGTGTGTGTGTGTGTGTGTGTGTGTGTGTGTGTATACACAGCAATAAGCACTATAAGCCTATAGTGCGTCTATAAGCACACGTGCTTATAGACGACTGCAGGTCAAAAGCAACAATCATATTTACGGTATGATTAATGAAGCTGGAGCTTTCATTCCCCTTTTCCTTCTATATTTCCTTATTTCTTCCCTTCTCTGTTCCTTTCCTTCATCCCTCCTCCCTTTCTTTCTTTCTTTCTCCCTTGCTTTCATTTCTTCTTTTATCCCTCTAACTTTAACCCTGTTGTTTCTTCTCTTCCCTTCTCTTATTCCCTTTCTTCATATTCCCCTGTCTTCCTCTCTTCCCACTTTCCTCCACACCTTTATCCTTTCCTTCCCTCCAAAGTACTGTATATCTTCCCACATTCTGTTCCTCACAGTATGTCACTCCTGCGCTGACACCACCGATTCACTTTCATGAGATTTGTAGTTAGAGGCTCTAGACTTTTAAGTGTCTTGTATATGTCATGTCTACACTAAATATGTAGTCACACACACAGCGTCATGTCAGTCACACTCACTACAACAGACCATTTTAAATGAAGCGAAGCCGGGGAGGTTTGATCTGAGTGACTCCTTAAGAGTGTGTGTCTATATTTACTGTGTGCGTACCTTGCCTAATAGCCTCAAAGTACGTGTGTGTGTGTGTGTGTGTGTGTATGGATGGGATGTTGTCCAATATGTACGTTGTTGTGGTTGTAGGCGAGGGACAACAGCACCCCAGGACACTGATCTGCTCTGGACCCCAGAGGTCATGAGTTTTGACCTTTAGGGAGCAGTGAGCAGCGAGCCCACAGGGTTGCAGGTAGGCTTGGATTACTGCCCTCTTCCCACAAACACTCGCACACACACACACACACACAATGGTATGACGAGTGATATGTCAGAGAGCAGCAGCACGTGCACACACACTCACACACACACACACACACACACGGATGGCTTGAGGGGAAATGAAGCGGTCGCCTCTCAATGACCTCTAACAAAAGGACCATTGAAAATAACAAGACAGGCTCTCACAGTGGCAGTTCAAGAAAAAAAAGTTTCTCTTTGTTACTGAAGGCAACTTCTCACCACTGCACCATTCAAACACCAGATCCTCTGAGCAGCGCCAAACTGGTTTTACAAGGGTTGAAAAGACGACTACTGGATACTGGTATCGGAAAACCGACATCCGACTTTGGCGTCCCCGACCCACGAGTTGTCTCGACACCACGTATCACACCAACAGTCCAAAGAGTGCGAAAAAATATGATGCTTTAAAATGAAAAGGGTTTTCTTTCAAACGGTTGAGCAGATGATTTTTACATCAGTAAAACTTCCCAGTGGTTATTCTTAGGTTTTACACGGCCTTATAAAAGTCTGAAACTAGCTGGAGTCCATGCTTGTGTGCTTACATAGGAAGTGTCAGGGGTTTGGCTTGGGTTCAACGCACTACCACAATGTTTATTATTTGATTTTATACATTATAACAGTTACGACATGTGAGACAAACAGCTGAGACATGTATGGGCCCTAATCATTTTCAAGTCCGACTGAGGACTTATGCTGCATGACACGATGCCGGGAGGATGGAGCCTCTCTCCTGGAACTGTTCCCCATAAGAACTGCATTAAGATCTCCATCCTGTTCTCAGCAGTTTTCCACTTAAAGGACACTTCTGACTTGAGTCTGTGAGCTACTTAAAGATGCAATTTCAACTTTTTAAGCACTAAAAGGTAAGAAGCGGTAACACAATACTCTCCACAGGCTGTTCTTGGCTCCAGCATGAGCAGCGTGCAAGCCTTTATGCCCAGCCAGTGATATAGACGGAGAAGGTCATCAATTCTTATTTAAGGCCATTTCATTTCATATGACACCCTCTTATTACAATAAATGGACTGGTCATAGCCATTTTGCAACAGATGTCGAGTTGGTGTGTAATTTCCCAGAGGCTCAATTTAAGATAATGGTATATTGTTAGAAGCTGAAAGAAACATAACCTTTTTTTTTTTGCCTCAGTAGTTTTCAAACATTCAGCTGGGCATGTATAAGAGCAGCAAACACTGACAATATCAGAATTTTTCAAAAGTGGTGGATAGAAAATAAACAGCAGGGACAGGACAGGGGGTGAAGGAGCTCACGCAAATATCAATAAACACTCCTCTTCCGTCTCGGAAGCTTCCTGCTTTATTTGATTAGGCTGAAGACGGAGGGAGGGTTGGGGGTGAAAAACAGAGCAGTCATGCTCTTTTGCTTTTCTTCCTTCTTTCCCTTCCTCCGCAATTTTCAGCCTCCCCTTAATGGGAATGGGAAGTTTGGGAAGTGGAGAGCAGAGTGGGGAGGGGTAGGGTGGGCTGCAGCTAGCCTCAGCCTAACCTCCCCCATCTGGACTGGGGAGGGGGGCGACTTGCCAGCCTCCAGGCTACTCCCAACCCTTCCCAGCTGTTGGCTGTTCAGGGGCAGAGGGTTTCTCTCCCCCCAGACCACCCCCCCCTCCCAAATGTGTGTTTTTGGTGGGCTTGAGAAAGCATTTTTTCATAAACAATTGCCATATCCTCCACCAGCTGCTGACCCCACGGCTCCTGTCCCTGAGCAGAGCTCGGGAAGCAGAGGCAGAAGGGGAATGGTTTTCATTTAGGAGACTCTGCTTTGCAGGGGAGACTTGCTAAAGGGTGCTTGGCAATACTGCTGTTAGCACGACAGCTATAATGCAGAAGCTAGATGGGTCACTGTCTGGGAGCAAGAGATGTTAGCTGATAGCAGCTACAGGGAAAGCATGAGGATGGAGCTGGAGGCTGGAAAGGCTCAAGTAGCTTCAACGGCTATCTCTCACAAGCTTGGGCTTCTATTCAAGCTGAAACTGTCTTTTTGCTTAAGTGTAGCATTAACTGATTTTTGGCCACTTGGGGGCAACACAGCAAGCTGAACACGATTTTATTCCAATATTACTGCCACATTAAAGATTATACTGGTCCCAATAAAGGTCAAAGTCTTAGGAAATAGATGACAATTTACACATCCAGCAGACATGGAGCAAGATTAGCATTTCTTTAGAGACACGATCAATATTTAGGTTTCTGTTATGAGTAAGAACGTACATGTAAGAGTCATTTTTATTGTCAAACGGATGAACCAGCCAATGCTAACTCTGTCTGTCTGCTGGACAGGAAGTGGACAGTCACTTTATCAGAGGCTGTTTTGCTGGAAAAGGCAAAACAGTTGCCTGCTGCTGCTGGATGCAGTTGAAAGTGGCTAACAAATAAATAAATATAATTTCATAAAAGATCAGTATAGTTGCAGGAGTCAGGGTTAATATATACATTTACATGAACCCTGACATAAATAAATATATATATATAAACTGGTTAGTGTAGTTAAATGCTCTATATTTAACACAAAGTTCTCCACAGCACCAAACAAAGAAACTAGCAAAAACTCTGCAAGCCTGAGGTGTAGTGTGACAAAAGGGAGATAACAAAGGACAAGATCCACCATCAACAACAAACAACAAAAAAAAAACCACACACTCGTTCCCACCCGCTACCCCCTGTCTACCTTCCTGTCCTGAAACAGCCGTCCCACTGCATGTGCTGGAGAAAAATGGATTGGATGCTTGTTAGTGAAGGCGGGTGCAGGTGCCAATGCAGTATGTATATCATCTGATGGCATGTTTGTGCTAATGCACTATGTATGAGGTGGCTGGGCCTCATGCAACATTTAGCAGGCCAGGGAGGCCGTAGGTGAGGCCAGCACAGCCTGCAGCCAAAGATGCCTGCACCTCCGAGTGTGTGTGTGTGTGTGTGAGCTCAAACTGAGCTTTGTCACAGCTGGCTGGTGGATCTCCACATTTAGAAACACAACTGGGAGGACACTCACGCAAGTCAGAGTCATACGCATTGTTACACACACACACAAACACTTGCCTTGGCACAACGGGGCTGCGACACGTACAAAAGCTATTTTTTCTACTTGCATCATAAAACACAAAAAAAAACCCACACACACAAGAAAACCCACACACGTAGACACATACAATCTTTGGCCGGGCAGGCGCTTTATGCTCGGGCATCCAATCTGAACTTTCACCTCAAGTGTCCAGCGCTCACACGCCCTCACACACACACACACACACACACACACACACATCCACACTCTTTGTACTGGTCTGCCTTGGAATCGCATGGTAATACTTCATTATAGCAGCACTGTAATTTGGGGGGGGAATGAGCACTTCAAACGAACGGCAACCCACACAAACACACACAGACGGGGTTACTGTAAATGTGTGTGTAACCTAGAGTTCTGCAGGGACCAGTATCAGTTTTTTCTGGATTCCCAGAACAGTCCAAAATACACCCGGACAGTAATCAGAGGCGCGCTGCGAGGTTATAATTGTTGGAGCTGATTACAAAGTGGAGAGTAATGGTTCAAATTGGGAGAGGAGTGCAATGCCAACTTGTACACTTTGAAATGTGAACTCAGGGACACAGGGTGTCTGTGGGGTTCAGGTTTTAAGGCCTCCTTGTGTCAGAGCTAAGTAGTTGAACTTTTCAAAACTGGGTGGTCTTTGTTACCAGAAATACTGTTTTGTATTTTGATACAATTACAATTTTTACTTGCTGTGTGTTATCTACGGCATGTTTCAGAGCTGCCCGTCAGCCCCCGGGTCCTTGGAACTGACCGGTGTTGACCCGTCTGTTGGAATGCAGACAGGAGTCATCATGTGTTTTCAGCCCACACACACACACACACACACACTTGGTCTAATGACAAAATCAACAGCTCGTCCTTGTTGCAGACTCCAAACGCTGATTCACAAAGTCTATTGGTTTTTTTTAAACTGTGGTCTATTTTTTAACAATCTAAACGCATGGTCTGAAGTGTATGGGGCAAGTGAATTTAGGGCGTGTCCAGATACTACTAAATATTACTATCTTGTGCACCTCATATTCCTATCCTGATAACGTGCCAATCAACTTTGATCCACATGTAAATAAATAGGAATAAGATGAAAGAGGACACTGCAAGAAAAAAATAAAAGAAAAGAAAACGTGGCTGCTAAACAAATGCTATTCATAATTCAAAGACAAATAGAGGTAAGGATGAAAACTAAGTGAGTCATGATACAATATAACCAGGACATGCACATTGTCGGCATCTGAAAATAGTGAAACAATGACAATACTGTGGAAATTTGCACTGTGTGAACATATTATAAAATATTCAAAATATACTGTAGGAAATAAATGGAAAGTTAAATTCCACTGAGTATGTATGTGTGTGTGCACACATCCCACAACCACTTATTTATTTAAACAAAAACCCCAAAGACCCCTTCAAACACTCATAAATAATACAAAACACAAGCACACAAACACCATTCTTGGCCCTCATTATGTGGACGCTGTCACACAAATGCGCTGTGCCATGATGTGAGCTTGTCCTTTGTCCTCACACACAACGCACAAGTTTGCTGTTGAGAGAGGATGGCGCGGTGTGAGCAGCTGTATGTGAGTCCAGGCACGTACTTAATACTTTGAGCTTAAGGTGAAACACATACTGTTTAATGCATGAAGGGAACTTTCACTGAAAACAATACAAATGGCATACAGCACATTTACAAATGAAATCAGGTTTTCTACATATACAGAAAATTACAACTTTACCTGGTTATTAGAGACAGGATAAACATACTGGTTACTGAGAACCATTAAACTAGACCTCAAAGCACAATACTGAGGGTCTAACACACAGTCATTTTATATGACACGTATGTACAACGAGAAGAGAGTAGAAGAGATTTTTGAAGGATGATTAAGATCATCTGATTGGTCAGCTCTCCCATCTGTGATGAAAACAAAGCCCATCAAATCTCCCATGTGCTCCTGTGGCTGAGAGTTTTAAGCACTTAAGTGAAACATAGAACCATGAATCTATGTTTTAGTTGTTGAGTTAAAACATACAAATAATTTTATGTAATAATATGTTATTTGTTATTTTGAAGAATGTTTTAACGTGGCTCAAAACATTTATTTTGCACTTGTCTGTGGTCAGAAACACTGTATCCTGAAAGCAGCTGCACAGGCTGTAAAACCAAAACAATGAGCTGAAAGACACTAAAACCCTCTGCTGAGCTGAGGGGAAAACTGTGGGTTTGTCATTGCTGACACCTTTAACTTTATACGCAGACATTTGACGCATTGACAGTATAAAATATTGATTACTGCAGCTTTAAAGTTGAGATCGGAAAAATAAAAAACTACATATGATATGAGACATTAACCTAAAAAACTATATTCAGTGATAATAAACATTAAATGACGTGTTTTGTGGACAATGGGCACGTCTGTACTGTGAAAGAGTAAATTACCTCAGACATTTATGTAATGACAATTCTTGCTTCTTATTGGTCGACATCCACACTGATACTGATGCATCTGTCAGCGTGGCCTTGATTTAATAAATCTCAATGTGAAATCTTCATAACTGTGCCACTTGAGACTGTAGCTGTGCAGCCTCATTTAATTCATGCCATTTGTCAGCAGTTTTCACTTACCAGGTGCTACAGGGCACAGGTGACTGAAGTATGCCATTGAGGACATGGTTGTGTTTCCAGTGTGTTATTAGTTTTAGTGGCAAACAATCATATGGGGATTTCTATCTCTCAGCACAGTGAACAGAGATGGGAAAACATGGGTGATTAAGATGTTTCCATTCTTATCACTTTATGGGGAAGCTCTCCAACAGGACGATCCACCTAAAACTTCTATATGTACTTGTGCATTTCTTTAAAGAGGAGCCTCATACACACAGCTCACTGCCTGGACCTCTGAATATGCAGAGTGTGTATGCCGCTTAGTGTGTGCAGAATATGTGTCCATAGAAAAACTGTGCTGTGATACAACAGTACAGCTGAGCCACTCAGTGTCCTTTGCTTCAATATCTGTTGTAAACAGAAAGCTGCAACTTTTTTTTTAAAGGCAATTTTGGCTCTGGGAATAATATAACATGTTACCGCACAAACAATTCATGAAGAACAATAAATATGTCACCATGCAAAATTTCAGCTGTATATTATAAATACAGTTTTAAATGTTTCTTTCTCTTGCCCTTCATTGTTCTTGGCGGCCTTCCACTTGAAGATGTTTTAATTTTAGGCACATAACAGAAATTGAATGACCTAGCTCACATGTTGAAGACACATCATATTCTTCTGACCTTGACAGGTTCAGTGACCTATCAATCTCAGAACCTCAGAACTTTACACAGATTATGATATCATGTGCAGCCTCACACATACTAATGCCAACAGAAAGCTCCTTCAAACAGTGACTCAGGAGGCTCCAAGTCAATATATGACACATGAAGATCAGGTCAATGGGTTGAGTTCAGTTTAATAAAAAAAAAATACGATGTTTGCTTATTACCGCCATTCCTCTGATTCCAGTCCAAGTTAATCTGTGCTCAGCCAGTCAGAGTGTTTTTGAGTTCTGCTATTTCTAAAGTTTAAGATTATGGTGAAACTGATCAGTTCTGTAAATTTTATTATCAACTTAATACAATGTCTCGTGACATTGGAACTTTCTTTTTAACAAAGCATCATAGAGATAAACAAAACGAGAAGAGGAAGGAGAAAAAAACTGATACGGCCACGATAGATGACTCAAGAAAATATAAAGTATTTATTGAGGCCACACTAACTCAGAGAAATGTTAATCCATTGTTGACACTGGGCTGATGATGAAAATGGCAAAGTCTCTCTTTCTTCCTCTTCTTTTTGTTATCAAACATCAACACAGATTATTACTTCCATAAGAATCAGGTCTAATACTCAGCTTAGTCATCTCAGAATATCTGTGGTTACTTATTTTGTGTTTCAACACAATGACACAAATACTAGTTTCATGTAAGTTGTCACGGTCACATGGTTGTCATTGTCCTACTGATTCGTTGCTGAAGGTCAAGAAGGCGGGTCTTATCTAACATGAGCCGAAAGAAGGACGAAGAGAACACCAAAGCTGCCAGTGTGAGTGCGACGCAGCGGGAAACTCCTTTTGTCAGGACCGTGAATAACCTTCACCCCTGGAGTATTTTAGCTGAGTCTCTGTCTACATTTATATGTTACCCGAAATTAACTGACACCATCTCCGTGAGCTGTGAGCTATCAGCGCAGGGCTGGTGACGCACCCGAGGACGCCAGGTCCAGCGTCCATCAATCAGCTTGAGTGCTGAGACACAGTAGGAACACTGTGGGAAGTGAGTCTGATTCACTAGTGTTCAGGTCGGTCCACATCCTTTCTTTTGCCTCTCTGTGGTACTCAGTATATGCTGCAGCCTGCGAATAGCATGTGTAGCTGTGAAGCTTGGTGTTGATTAATTGGCAGCTGGAGCATCTCAGTCAGCCTAAAAGACTGCGAGCTAACAGCATGATGATCAGCTTGAAAGATGCCGCACTGGGAAAGTGATCACCAAAAAATGGATGACAGGTTTTGGGATCGACGGCACTGAACCAACGACAACGATGCTAACTTCTGTTAACAGCCAATGTTGTGACATCGGTGATGCCAGCCTGTTGTGGGGAGCAGCTGAGGTAGAAGAAAATACTGATACGGCCTTGGTAAAATGACTGCACTCACCGAATATGTTAAAGAGCTTCACGCAAACCTCTTCATCGTTTGAATTAAATGATCTTAACACACCGGATGTGTTGCTATTTAACCCTGTTTCCGAAAAAAATATGTTAATAAACAACTAAACTGCAACAGGAAATACATTATGTAGGACACGTAATTGTAGGTTTGATATTAAAGTAGTGAGGACATGTGGTTCATTTTATTTCCAAAGCTGCAATTTTTTTTTTTTTTTTTTTAAAACAGCAGTAGCATAACCTATTATATTTTTATAAATGAATAATTATTTGTAAATGCAAAAATACTGACCATCCCTAATCAAAACCTCTTTCCCTTACTTTATCAGAAGTGCCTGTGTTGCATAAACCTGGTCAAAGACAGGACTCTGGATGTGAACCCTGGTCCTCTGTGACAGTCATGCACTTTGTACAGCTGCCATTCATCCAAGCCACCTCCTTGTATAGCTCTGCTGTTGTTGCTTCTGATCATAATCCAGCCAGCAAGTACACTTCCTCCATAACATCTTTGTTAGTGCAGTTTAGTTGTGTATGAACATAAATTACAGGAGACAGGTTGTGCTATTCAGTCCTTACACTGAGTTTAACTGTTGATTAGAAACGGTTTTTCTTTAGATTTTTTTTTTTCAGACTATTTATGTTAATACATATTATTATCAAATGTACTTCAAAGCTAAGCTATGTATGGCTTCTTCTTCTGAAGCCATACCTTGACAAAAATGAACAGACAGACAAACAGAAAGACAGACAAGTAGAAAGCTGGCCATCTTCCTCTCTTCCTCCTTCTCCTCCTCCTCTCGCCTGTCCTCTTCTCTCTCTCACACCAATGATAAAAACAATGACTGGGTAGTGAGGGAGAAGAGAGGGAAGGGTAAATGGATGGATGGATGAAGGGGCAATGAAAATGATAGGCGTGCTTGTGTGGGGAAAAAAAAAAAAAAAGATCAATTGAAATGGTAATTTGCAGGGCGAGGAGCTTCTGTTTTAGGAATAACCTGCAAGAGACACACAGGAAATAAAAAACAAAAAGTGTTGGGTTTTAAATCTCTGCAGGTCCTTTTGTCAGCATACTGAACTTGTGTTTCGTCAGCATTCACATCCATGGTTGGAGAGGGCATATGAGTGAGTGAGACATGCAGAGCACAGTGTGGCTGTGTACAAAGCCCTGGAAGATGCTGTTAGCTAGTGGTGTGTAAAAAAAAAAAAAAAAAGACAACACAAACTGGGGAACACTAATTCAAAGCCTGCATCAGAGTCTGGAAGGCATGGGGTTTAAAAGCTATGGGTTGGAACGATGTACCAAAAAAAAAAAAAAAAAAAGCTGTCAAAATTTGCATTATGGGAAATGTAGTATCCACTGTTTTTGGAGCATGACCCTTACTAAGAGCTAAAAATCAGCATATGTGTGTCAGGAGCCAATGGATAAATGTTCCCCCTCCTGAAGCTGGTAGTTTCTGCCTACTTACTGAACGTCTTATAAAATCTGTTGGTGTTTCCTACAAAGTCTATTCTTGTGTGGGCGGCAAAGCCTAGAAAAAAACATTTACGCCCTCACTTAACACTCAATCTTCATAAAATGGAAATCCTTAATTATTAAGCCAGCCTTTCCAGGAAGCCAGAGCTATGGAGTACTAAGCAGGACTAAACGTTTAAAAACCTCTGCTCTGCTTTAGTCCTCATACTTAGGCCAGAGACGATTTCAGGACAAAAGGATTCAGCTGTCTGTTCTAAGTTCTTGTTGGAAGGTGTTTAATGCCCTCAGGCTTTTCATCTTTTATGATCATACAGAGTATACACAGCTTCCCACAGGAAGTTTCCCTCTTTTTAAAGACATGTTGTTCCCTTTCTACTTGTGGTTATGAAAAAGTGTTAATTTAGCCTCTTTCTCAAGCTTGTTACCCTGTAAATATTCTGGCAACACAGTGTTACCATAATTAGCCTGAGTTGTAAAAAAAATCACTACTTAGTAACTAAAGAAGCAAAAGACTGAGACAACTGTGAGTTGCAGATGAGATTTTTTTTTTCCCCTCACAGTGCAGGGAAACACTGAAAGAAACAACAAGAAACAACAGAGATAAAATGAGAGAGAACAATTGTGCTGTTCATCATCAGCCAAGGAGAGAGACTGACTGAAAGTAATATATTAATATAATAGTAATATATTAATATAATATTTTGAACTTCGCAGCGGTAGTCAACTACTACAGGGGTTCAGTGGAGTGCAGAAGTAAAGCCTAACTGTCTCACAGTGAGATTCAGAGCCAGCAGCATTCTTCAGAAAGCTGGCGAGCGGTCATATTAAAAGTCAGAGCTGCGAAGCAACAAGACAATTTCCTCTCTAATCACGACTCTGGCGTGAAGCACATGTCACTAAACCAAGGTGGACATTATGCAGCAAGGTGACCGAAAAAAGATCACTAATAGTGAACGAGTTCTGGCAGAACCGCCGGCGGCTGGAAGGCAGCACTGCTGACTTGGAAAACACAACCCTCTCATTTAGTCTGATGGAACTGTAAAGTAGCTAACACACGCAGGAGCAATTGTGGCTGTGTGTGTGTGTGTGTCAGTACATGTGCTTCATTAGTGTGCATCTTGGCGTTGTGCGTTTCTTGTGTGTGAGTGTAATGGGTACCGTGTGCTTGCTGAGGTCTTGTTTGCCCATCTTAAGTCAATTAAAAGGAAATAAGGCGGCTCTGACCGGCCCGTGAACCAGCTCCCTCAGCTGAGAGCATGTCTGCACAAAAACACACACACACACACACAAGCGAACACAGGGAGGCTGATAATGCTCCACAACTGGCAAACGACCCTGTGCCCTGCTGTGTGAGAAACAATGGCTCTGAGGCTCTCTCTGAGTGGTGCGTGAGTGTGTGTGTGTGTGTGTATGTGTGTTCAATACGGCATGTCTGACAAGGCTTTAGAGGGAAACTGCTAATGACGACATCAGACTCAAATGCAGACACACATACACACATTCCCTCTGTTTCTGAAGAGGAGAGCCAAAGAACACAGACATGAACACACACACACACACACACACACACACACACACACACACACACACAGATACCCTGCACCTTGCTAATAATGAAAATTGGCAGCCTACAGTGTGGACAACACCGTCATAAGGCAAGTCACTGTGCCTCCAAATTATTATTATAACAACATTTTTATTTAACAGTGACATTATTTCCATTTCACCTACATTCTTCCAGTGACTCAGCTCTCTGATAACTGACCCACATTTTGATGGATTGGCGCATGTAAAGTTCTAGTAATCTGAAAGTTTTCTTATCAGCTCAAAATGAGAACATCTGGCAGGAATATTAAGTGGATGTGGCTTCATGCATCAAGTTGTAAAGCAACTACAATTATTCAGCTAACTGTAAAATAACAACAGACTGGTCAGGAATGTCTGGGTTGAGTTCCAATACATGATTCTATTTTTGATCTGGTTCCAGTTTGATAAAATACCCAAATTCAAGTAACCATTTTTTTTTTCTAAGTAGGAATAGTAGGTTTCTTGGTGCCACTGCTTTGATTTTGAATGAATTTTTGAGTTAAAGGAAAGCACCAGACTGTAACGTTCCTCGAAAAGTTTCAGGAGCATATGATAGCAATAAATTATCCTTAAAATTATGACTCAGATATGAAAATATCAGGTATCAAAATATCTGCTGACCCACCTGTTGATTTATACAGAGGCTCAGAAGACATTCAATGTAATGTAAATTTGGAAGGTGCTTGAGAGTAGTTTTGCTGGCTTGAAGGAAAACTAAGGGGCTGATGAAAAAAATGGCCCGACCATCCGTTCTTCTCCTGTTTTGAAGTTTTCAAAAGCTGAACTGATTGTAAAAACATGACAAAACTATTAATCCAAATGGAATTCTACAGGTGCGCCCAGAAACAAAAATATTTCCCCAGCCACATGTTCATGTGTTAAGGGGAAAAAGAAAAAAAAAGAAAAGCCATTGAACAAATGTTCCATGATAACACAAACAACGTCTATACCCACAATGCCTCATGGGACTCTGACAAAACAGTGTACAACACAGTGCAGTCTAGTCAGGCATTGGTGTGTCAGCCACTTAGTACTCCTCTGTGACTACACTGAAACCAATTACAACCAATCCTGTTTCCTGTTAAACAAAAATTAAGTATGTAAATGTTAAAGAGACTGAGTATTTCTACACAGTGTATTAGTTCAGTACTGAAGAACAATATTCTGTCATGTTCTCTCCGGTCTAAAATACTCTCAAGTGCTCATTAATGGTTAAGGTATAAAGGCATGAAGGGAGGGAGAACTCACACATTATCACTGTGTGTGCGCTGGTTGTGTGTGTGTCGGCAATGACGTCATTCTCTCTGTAATTCCACTGCAGCTATATAGGAAATACCTCAGTGTGAAATCACACTGTGTACAGTTGTTCAGTAAATCAGGACCAAACAACACAGAGCTTCAGAGAAAAAAAAAAAAAATACATTTTTAGTTTGTAAATCTCATCATTTAGATATATCATCTGAGAAATTGGATTTAAAAAGTTCTAATTTTTATCTCATGATGTTGAAGTCAAGCCAGTATCTCTAACCCTCACTCGCCATGAGCGTCCTTTTTTCTTTTCCTGGTAGAAGTGGGCTTCCACAGTTAACATACAAAATAAATAAGAAGTATTCACAATGAATTGAATATCTTGTCTCCCATGTTCACCTGTCTGAGCTTTTATCAGCCATGGACCACCGGCCATCAGCAAACTGTAGAAAACACAGTGACTCAGGAAATCTGTAAATCACACCAGGACTTTTTTTTTTTCTGTTAGGCCTTAGTTGCTAAAGTTTTAACCCTCCTGAAATCCTAATCAAAGGGAAGGTCAAGTCAACGTGTTCGGCAATCACATTTCCTGTGGGGGCCACAGTCAGCAGCTTGATAAGTACCAAGGTCCTAATGCATCGGCTCTATTCCGTGACAATCCCGGAGCTGTTCTTACAGAGGTGAGGGACCACTTAATCCTCTATCCCCAAACCCAGCTCGTAACAGACCAGCTACATTTAATCCACAAAACAGAGGAGCAAGGGTTAAGACTTTATCACTTGCCATGCCAATGTTCTCCCTTTGACTTGCTTTCAGATTCTATCCCTCTGTAAGCATCATTATAATACTGCTATTGTAAAATCACTGGATTAAAATCTGGACAAGCAGCCTGCATTAGGTTAGAGGAAATGAATCACCAATGCTGCTGAGGCAGAAAATAAAACACCAGTAATTTATTAAACAGATGTAAAATAAAGTAACGGGGCCTGAAGAATTACTGTCAGTGAGTGAGTCAAACGTGCAAAAAAAATCCTCAGGGGAAATATTCTACTGTGAATTATCTTCGCGTCATCATCAGTCAGACTTCAGCTTGCAATGAAGCAAAAGGTGTCCAGATTTATTCATCTTTTTTTTTTTTTAGTTTTACAAATGAACTACTGCACATTAAAAAAAAAAAAAAAACAACCTCCAAACTGGCCTGAATTTGCTTTATAAAACTGATCATTTCCTTCTGCGTCTGGATGAATGTACAATACCGTGTCTTAAACAGCCAGAGAACGAATGAGCAAACATTTCTTCAAATGCAAAACAAAGATTATTACAAGTTAACCATTTGTGATTTGGTGGGTTGTGACTTTTACCCTTTCAGGACCTGACAACGCACCTGTGGTGCTCAGGGACTCGCCTGTGTTCTGTCTGGCAACAGTGAAAGTACAACAGAAGTATAATAAATGTGTATTAATCCTAGCATGATTTCAAACTAGTAACATTGGGTTCCATCCCCTGGTCCACTATCCCCAACGGATACCATATCTGGCTTTTTTCGAGCTGTGGAATCGTACTCTCTCTGAAAACAGAAAGCATCCTTGAAGATGGCAGCAGAGAAAGAGATGGATCATGCGTCCAGTCCATTAGATAAAGACTCAGCGTCCATACACGGTGGGAAAACACACACCATCGAGTCATTCAATCAGTCTATATGAATAAATAATGAAAGGAAAGCAGGGAACCGTGTTGGTGTATTCCATACCATGGATCCCCACACCGACGCACATTAGAGCAGAGATACGTATTCCAGAAAGATCCACCCTGTCTGCCCTGGTCTCTTTCTAAGAGCTCTGTGTCTTTGTAGTCTCAACACACTGAATCGTCGAAAAGGGGATAAGGGGCACACACCTCCATACAGTTCCTCCTCAAAGGCACTGGGTGCTGTACACAGAAAAAGCGATGGAGGTAGTTGAGGGAAGAATATATAAAGACAGAGAGAAAGCCAATCGCTACATGAAAACATAAAATGATGGAAAAATCAAGCTTCTCCTTATTTTGATGCTTGAACCACAAAAAGAAAACCTGAGTGCAACTGATGTCTTCTTCAAGTTACAGTTTTGTGCTAACAGAGTCTGTCCAGGTTAACACCGTACAATCTACCTGCTGGGAGAAGCTGGTACTGGCGGCTCAAAAAGGGGGCAGACCAAGACTTCAGTAAACTCCATTTAGATTCTCAACAGACAGTTCCTCCCACACTTTGTACAGAGTTGTGACGGTGGCGTTGGCACTGGTGGTAGTAGTCAGTAGGCAGAGAGGAGGAGGCAAAGAAAGAGAGAAATGGGTGTTTGGAACCCAACTTGATGAGTTGCATATGCAACGTTGGCACGTCTGCATCCGCACGGCCATGTGCGCTAGCCCCTGTCCGTTCAGTTCGCTATCCTGCATTCCTGCATGCCACAGCACCCCAGGACATGGCCATATGCCACTGGCTTGGCCCGTTGATCAACATGGCTCCAGCCTTGCATGACAGCTCACGACGCACACACCCATACGCAATAGTTCCGACAGATGGGTGAAAAGGTGGGCCACGTCATGTGTGAAGTGAACAGAGGGCAGGGGGGGGGGGGGGGGGGGTGTTAGCAATTACGGTGAAACAGACTGCAAAGAGAGACGGACACATGTGCGTATGTTTGTGTGTGTCTGTAAAACAAAAAGGTGAACACGGCCATGTACAGAAATACAAGCAGCGCATCAACCAAAACAGTCCTGCGCTCCACACACAGGAGAGCCATTTAGACAACCAGTGCGATGTTGAATTTGAGACACTTTGTCCAGTGACTGAAACAAGCACTTAGAAGCTTTATATTTGGTTCAACAGGGAAAATGCAGAGGCTGGGCTGCTTTTAAAGAGACATCCCACAGATAAAACCTGTGCCCTAACAGCTGGAGAGAACACACTGTATATATTGTGTATCAAGATAGGCCACATTTTAATCCCTGTAGAGCGATGTTTACAACAAGTCAGGTGCAATTGTCAGCGGTTAGTGATTTCAGCCAATATGCTGATTGGAAGTAAAATTTCAAATGTTCATAATAAAAATGGTTATTGTTATCCCCGTAAAATGCCTTTTCATTTTTGATCATGGAAGGATTAAACTCTCCATTCAAATTGGAAACATGAATTTTAAACATATTCCACGCTGACACAATCTCATCACACTAATAACCAGTACAGTTTTGACTTATTCGGATGTCATCACGAAAACCCTGTTAATTCTTCAGTGTTTCTCCAATACGCAGCCCTCCGCTTCACATCGGGTTCACCCATTACAATCATGGAACGTATGACTTTACGCATATAACTAATCTTGCATTTCTATTTTAAACATCACAAAAAAAAAAAAAACTGTTTCTAAGCCTCAGAATTTCTGTTGTTTGCCTTGATACACAACATCTAGCTAAACTGAAAGGTGTTCACGAGGCTCAGCCAGGAGTTTTAAAATCCTGACTGCTGTCAGTCTCAACAACAAAGAATAATGATGCATTCTGCTGTTCTGTGGTTTAATACTGGAACAGGTATGTCACAGGTGTCTGGTTAAAGTGTCCACTTACTAAAAGTTAATCCATATGGTCCAATTAATCAGAATCAGGCCTGGTATTGTAAATTCAACATCAGTGAACTGAAAATATATTTAAGTGTATTATCTCAGGTCATTTCAACAGAGAATTTAAGTACAAACATCTTCTTCAAAATATATAAATACACATGTTGTACAGCTTGTAAAACTCGTAAAGGTGCATTTATACAAAATAGAATTGGCTTGACTGTTTATTAAATATTTTATATTTATCATTTACTGACTTAAAATGTAAGGAACAGCAGAGGCAGTTGCTGCATGTGTGTAGTTTTAGTGGCAGAGAGTGGGAGAGGGTTGAGAGTGAAAGTGGTGCTGAGAGTGATGAGAATAATCCTCTGCCCATGTAACAGAGATAAAGACACACAGAGGTTTTAGCTCCACACGGGAGATTGACCTCATTACTGGCAACAAGCTCAAAAACCAACACATACACACACACACACACACGCAGGCACACACACACAAGCACACAAGCACACAGCAGAAATGTAGATAAGTGGCAAAATATAAAGTGCTTGACCAGTATTCTTACTGTCAATGACTCACTCTATAAAAGGAGTGTGTGTGTGTGTGTGTGTGTGTGTGTGTGTAATGAACTGAGAACACCCCAACCTTGATCAGAAGCGGAGAAAAGGAGCACTGCCCCCTCCACTCTCACATTCATCAAGAGTGTGTGTTTGATCTCTCAGCCACATCACACATGTGCCCTCCAATCAACTGTTGCTGCCTCTAAGGCCCCCTTTGGCCTGCAAACACACAAACACACACAAAAACACACGCACACACACACACACACACAGAAGGGAACGTCCCACACAGAATCCATTAGGACTTTTGATTAAATTTGAGTATAGTTCATGTATAAAGCCACGGCCAGTGCAGCTTCATTCAAGTGTGTGTGTGTGTGTGTGTGTGTGTAAATGTGTGCGTGAGAAGAAAAAAGACAGCAAAAATGAGTGAGTGTAAAGCCTCCTAACCTTTGTAATATAGATTCTAACTGCTGCCAAGGGAGGTTAAAACCTAAAAGGGCTCCATAACACTTCATAACTCTGACTTAAATGAAAGAACTACAAGACAAGCCATTAGTGTGACACGCATGCACACACACGCACACACACACACACACACATACTCAGACACACAGTGTCTTTAGAAGTTGGCAAGGCAACCAAGGTCATTAGGTTTATTTCCATTGGCAGAGCAGGGATTTTTGGTCGCCGCAATCTGCCCAGCAACACTCAGGTTTGTCAGAATAAACAAATATGATTAGAGGAGAGCGTCCCCCCACGTTAATGAATCACTGCAGAGAAATGGGAGAGTGAACGAAACACAAAGAGGGACATTAGGTGTACAACTATACAACTATACACTATGAAGACACAAGCACAAAGTAACACAAAATGACGGGAGGGAAAAAAAGGGCCTTTTTCAGAGCATCAGACATTTTGATTTGTCAAAGCAGGAGAAGCACAGTAGTAACAAATAATATTCATGATATCTCCATTCCATTCAGGTATGCCAGCGAGCCAGCATGGACAATAGCGGGGGCCCTGGAACTGGCACACAAAATGGAAAGCAGCCATTATTTATTGTAATTAATTCCCCTCTCTCACATGTTAGAATCTGTTCCACCAAACTCATCTCTGGGTCTACAGCAGATCAGTGCCTCTGCAGCTCCATGCTAATACTTTAGCATACAGTGTGTTAAGCAACAGCAGACTTCATAATGTAGATGTATAGATATAATCGCTGGGATAATCCAGAGTGATGTGGCTGACCTCTTAATACAGGGGGAGGACTCAGTAACAGCAACACCTGTGCAATACATAAAAAGTGCTTTATTATTCCTTGTTAGAGGTAAGGTTAGGAAACAGACACAAGCTTAACGGTGTCCTGGTTTTCTCACTCCGCCCAGATTCAAAGGAGATGCAAACTGTTTTCATCTGAAATTAATTTCTACCAAAGAGGAAGTTCCTGAGAAAACTGCTGCTGCATAGAGATATTGCTGTCAAATTATTTCACTGTAATTTCACATTGCTCACAAACTAAACTCCATTCACATCATTTTTTTTTTTATTCTTATACTGAAGCGTTAGATCCTAAACTCTATGCTCCCTTTTCATTCTTTACCAAAACTCCTCCTTCCTCTCTGCATCCACTTGTCTCTTTAAAAATCCTTCTCATCTCCATGCCTCTCTTCACCCTGAACACTTGGAACAAAAAGCAACCGGATCATTGTAAATAATGACAAACTTCACCCTTCGTCTCTATTTAGTTGACACCAAATGACTAATTCTGACCATGCTGTTTCATTTTTGCGAAGACAGGGTGGAGTGGTGAAAATCAGGGTGGAGGGTCAGATATCCACAAATTAAAAAAACAAGAAATCAAAAAAAAAAAAAAGAAAAAAGAAAAAGAGCTCATGTTGGAGCCTTTATGAGATGAGTCCTTGCTCTGAACTTTTGCTGCTGGAGCGTGTAACAGGGAGAGAAATGACCTGCTTCCTGTCCAATTCATGTGGTACAGAAATGTCCAGCAAATATAAATGAGCTAATTGTGGCTTTTTGATGTCGGACCTTTTTCAGCATGTGTGTGTGTGTGTGTGTGTGTGTGTGTGTGTGTGTGTGTGTGTGTGTGTGTGTGTATCACTTGTGCTTGTATGTTATTCTTCTGAGCTCATAAAGCATTTCTTGTAGTCGTTAGCTGGGGTTAGATAAAGGCGAGCAAATCCAAGACGAGTGGAAAGGCAGGGTATTAATTATACTAAATGGAGAAAGATGGTGCTAAGTCCCCAATAGCGAACAGTAACAGTACACATGTGCACCAGACACGGAAAACTCAGTCACACAAGTTTCTTATCATAAAGCAATTCCTGTGTGTATTCCTGTCATGACATTAGACTGTATCTGCTCCATACACACATACACACACACACACACACACTCTGGAACAATGATGCTGCTGCGATGTCAGACAAATGTCCTATTGAAGATTGGACTGGTGTTCCCAGCTTAGCACCCCCCCCCCCCCCCCCCCCCCCACAGCAGATGTCCAATCATCCTAATATAACAGCAGGAACAGAACAACACAGTGGCTAAGGCCTCAGATTAAAACTATCTGCATCCCAGAGGATAAAGCACAGCAGCAAAACAGCAAACGAGTACAAGCACGATGAGGTGAGATTCAGTGATGTGCAGCGCCGTAAAAGAAGTTTTACAGCTGCCACCTACAGCAGCGGACCAGGAGAACTCATTAATGTTAATACAAGCACAAAGGTTATCAGTATTTCTTATGAATTAAATAAGAACTGGTGGATCTGATGGAAATCCGTGTTAGTGTTCTGTGTATGGTCTAGGTCATATGGTCAAACCTGACTAGTGTGGAATTAAGAGAAGTTTTTAGGCTTTTCCATTTTACAGGTAAACTCTTTAAAGACTTCCACAAACTACGACCGACAGCACAGAACAGTTTCAAGCTGCTTAGAAACATAAGAAGTGTCAAGATTCTTGTCAGAGCACTTTCTTGAAAATGATCCTAAACCTAAGAAGAAGGTGTGCGTGAATTCGATCCTCACCTCGAGTGTTTTCTTTACAGATGGAGAGCTGCCCTTGTTGCCCTTTGGAAACTGTTTGACAGTGATTGGTTTTCTGCACACGGTCGGGAGTGAAGAAGCTTTTTTTTTTTTTCTTTGGTGAGGTCATTTTAGATTGTTGCACAAACTCATGCACAGAATTTGAGGGGGAAAGTTTCAATGAAAACCACAAGTACTGTAAATCCAATTCCAGGTCTACTGTATGCACACTAAGCACTAACATTAGCTTACTTTTATCTGTCATGTTAGCTTCAGGGTCACTGTCCAATTGACAGTTGTGTCCACTGCGAAGCAAAATGACTAGCTAAAGAGAAACATTATCTTTTCCTCCTCCTCCTCCTCTTGTTCGGTCTCTGACCTTCTGTGAGGAAGGATCATCCCACCGTCTGGCACAGTTTGCCAAAGAAGCAGGATTTATGAAGGGGAAATTGCAACTGGCAAATGGGTAGGGTGGAGAAAAAAAAAAGCCCCCCCAGGGTAGAAGAGAACGGATGGAGAGAGAGAGAGAGAGAGGGAGGGGGGGGCAAAGGCAAATATTTGAAAGGGACATAGAAAGACTAATAGTTGGATTTGACCTCCTGGTGAACCTTCATTGTCTTTGGAAGGCAGCAGAGTCTATGACGAGAAGGCCTCTTACCCCCCAACAAATAGGTAATGAGTGGTAATGAGAGACAATGAGTAAGAGAGGGAGAGAAAGGGGAGGGGAGGAAGATGCAGATAATGTAAGCCAGACGCAGACAGAGAAATTACAGAGAAACAGAGAGGGGAAGAGAGAGCGAGAGCAGCTGCAGCAGGGCTGAAAGTGAAGCTGAGAAGGTGCCGGGCTGCGGAGGGAGCATCCAGGGAGTTGGGTGACGAGAAACACTGTCCGTTTGTGGCCACTGATAATACTTTCCATTCTAGCTGGCTCTCTGTGTGGGGGTCTGCTGTGTGAGTGTGTGTGTGTGTGTGTGTGTGTGTGTGTGTGTGTGTGTGTGTGTGTGTGTGTGTGTGCGCGCACGCTTGCAGGCCCTGTGCGAGCTGCTGATTCCCCTGATTGCAGGCTGGCGCCCTGCTGGCGAGCCCCCGCGCACTGAAATTAAATCCACTCTGCTCCGTTATAAATTATAATGCTTTACAAACAACACCCCCAATGGGGAACCCAGGAGGGGGGAGAGAGAGAGCAAGAGAGACACAGAGAGAGAGAGAGAGTGGAGAGAGAGATAAAGGGAGAATAGATGAAGCAGTAGAGGAGGACTGAAGGTGTAAGGAAGAAAAACATGGCAACTAGAAGAAAAGAAAAACCTTTTAAGGAGTTTTTTTTTTTTATTGCTACCTGGATCGAACACTTAAGACCTAGCTAACATAAAATGCAGCTGGCAAAACCAGCCTTTTAAGCGACTGAACACACAACAATAAAGCAGTGGTGTGCAGAAAAAAAAAACAAAAAAACATAAAAGATAATTACATCAGGAAGGTCAGGAAAGAGGCAGATTTGCACTGAAACCAAAGCCTTAATTAATGTGTCAATGAGTCAGCTTTAAATTTAAATGACAGGCCTTAAAAAAATCGAGAGGCCTTGCCTTAAAATCAAAGAAGGAAAACGAGAAACCCTTGTGAGAATGAAGCATACAGGAAGAGAGACAGATACAGCAGGGGCGTGCGTTTAAAAAAAAAAAAAAAAAAAAAAAAAGTGAAAGAAAGGCTGTGATACTCTTTGGTTGGGTGGGTGGGAAGTGGGATGAAAGCCTTAGCTAAATGGACCTTGTGGTGCCAGAGAGGCAGCGTGTCATGCTGATATCCAGCTAGACTGGCACCATATGACCGGGTCGGGGCTCTGGTAGGAAACATAGAGCTAATATGTCTTAGCTACAGCTTGTGCGGACCATGATAATCTGTTAACGCTGGTGCCAGGCTCCTCCGAGTCAAATGGAGAACATATGGAAAGACAATGATAGTGGGTGTCATCACTCGTCAGCTTTAAGTGTGAGTGAGATATGTGTTTTTTCAGGGCTTGTAGTTTATGTTTGGAGTAAGGTTCCAGCTATTATTCTGAGCTGGTTTTCCACGTATCTTGTACTAACTCCAGTCAAACTGTCACAAGTGGTTCTAGCTGAATTACGTTTACTCAAACTGCGTCATTTAAATCATGTTAAATGACAGTGACAAACTAACACCTTATTTTTTTAACTAAGCTCAGATATTGTTCCCATGTCTTGGCCTAGCTGTAGCTGTAACCGGCAGACTGTTTAAGGAACAACAGGCCTATTCACCATCCCAGCATGGGGCCGGGTCATGCGCGGCCATCTTACATTGTCTGCCAATCAAACCTGAGACTTGGACGCCTTACACAAAACTCAACCTCGCTGCCATTAACGCCTAAACACAAAGCCCAGACCAGTGATACAGGATACAACTGTCACTACCACCTACGAAGGCTGTCACAGCCCATGTTTGGGCAGCAGAAACACGGCCACACACCTTTACTGGTAATGTGGGTACAAGAGTGGATGGACATGGTCTGAGAAAACTGCACTGGCAAGTCTTCATTAGTGAAACTGTGTACTTTTCATACAATGTGTTAAGTTGACAGAGGCAGCAGTTATCAAAATGCATTACTGAAATTGTTTTGTGAGCTGACTATCATCACCAGTAATGAAAAGAACTGTTCTCCAATCATGTTTATTGTGGCACAGCATACCAGGGGATTACATTCATATTGAGTTGTCCACTGAAAGCGTTGAGCGCCAATGAAGGGAGTGGTGTGACCAAGATGTAGTGAGGTGGAAAGATGGCGGATGAGGTGGTGAATGAGCATCAGGTGTGAGTAATCTTTATTTAGTTTGTTTCCTAAATTTATCTGTACCTTAACCACAGCTGCCATATGGAGACATTGTTGAAATAAATAAAAATTATAAATAAAAATGTTTGGCCCTAAAGCGTACAAAAAAGTGTTAGAATGAACCAATCCAGGGTTCATCAATGGAGATAATCAACTTCTAGTAGAACTAATGATAATGAATCAAAATCAAGGAAGTGCGACGATCCACATGTGAGGGATGAGGATTTATCTCTCGTCACCCCGCTGTATAGCAAATACAGAGACTGTTGCTCATTGTGTGTATCCATAATAATTTCCATGCTATATTTGTTCAAAAAAATTGCTGCAAGAAACTAAAAAAAAATAACACGACATGTTCAAGAAATACACCAAGGACTCGGGGTCCTTAAGTCTGCTTGAAATGCAAACTCAGATCCAGATCAAATATGGCCAGTTTTATCTTGAGAGAACCAACAGAAAGCAGAGGTGACAGCTGCTATCAGTACCAGCAAGTCACAAGCACACCACAGCAGAAAAAAAAAAAGGACAGCCAGGCAGTCTGGGCAGACAGAAGGAAATAAACAGAAAGGGACATTTCGACAGAAACAAAGAGTAATGTACTTGCAAAAAACTTTGCAAGTATTGCATCTGGCATCAAACAATGTGATCACACAATGTTGTCCCTTTAATAAGACGTAACACATGAACTGTGCTGATGGTGGTCAATTAAGACCCCAATTTTATATAACCTTTCCAATGCCTTAGTAGGCATTTAGATTTGGCAAGGGCAGGGTAAATAAAATAAATGAATATCTGCCATTTCTATACTATACTCACATAGCCAGCTGAAAACCATTGTGTCCACTGAATTTCTGATATGTGCTAGCTGACAAAAATTTGTTCAGCTGCTGACCTTCCAACATCTAAGGAGCTGCTGTGACTCTGAGGACAGTGACACTGGTAACAGAAATCATTCATCACTGTGGACTGAACAAACGGAGGCAGCAGTTGTGCTTCCCTGCTCCTGATGTGAGCCATCTGGTAAGAATTTGAGGTAACACTGCAAGATGGGAAAGAGAAGCGTGATGGATGTGATGATCATGTTTTATTTTATTTATTTATTTATTTTTTTAAATCTGAGGGTCTATAATATTTTTTGTCTGAAGCTGTATTAGAAATTTTTGCTAAAGTTTAGTGTCAGAGAAATCCATATTTACTGCTTCTTTTAGAATGTTTTTCTTGGCTGAGCACCTTGTCCATCAGGATCTAGATCAGCGCGCAGGAATGGAAACAGTACGTTTTCATTGTGAGGGGAAAAAAAGAGAGAAGTACTATTGGCACAGGCGAGCATACCATCCAAAATAGTAACAGTTAAGTGCACCAGCTGTCCAATCAGCTGGCTGCTGTTCCCCCTCCCATCCAATTACAATGTGATGGAGGCTTGAGCAAACAAAGCATTATGAGTCGGTTAAGTGTTCCTCTCATACCCAGGAGTTTGCTGTCGCTTTTCCCGAGGCGCACACAACATCTGCAAACACCTGATAGGCCTGAGCAGTGGCCTTCAGCCCTCTTGTTGCCCGGGTTAAATTGTTACCACCTTTCTCTAATCCCGACTCTGACAATTAACTGTATGGCCGAGCACTTCAAAGCTGTCGACGGTCAAAGGGGTTAACCCCGACGCTCCCGGAGATTTGTTTTTGATTTTGCCAAGATCCCCAGACACTTTCATCTTCTGGCCCTCGCTCCTTCTTCCTCTCTAAATCCCAGAGGGCCAAGACAAGGGCAGGGGGAGGTGCTGCTAAATTTGGCAAATTCAGTGTGATATTTGAAGGCTAATTTTTGAGTTCCCACAAGGTTATCAACACAAACACAAGTGTGATTTGCAGTCACGTGGATGAAGAAGTTTGTGCCATAGGGCAAACGGTAAGTGGTTCAGTGGGAAGGAAAGCATTCTGCTCTCAGCTCTGAGTGTTAACTAGTGGGCATACTGTATGTGTTTCATATTTATGAGCTGCTTTTGTTTTTATTGATCATAATCCATTAGAGCTAAAAGTATTCCACACCAGTCCGTTGGCACACCACTTAAAGATCATGGTAGTGAGGATACAGGGGAGCCAATCCAACGTAAATCTATTTTACAAATATTCTGATGATGGAGTTCACACGTTTCTTCTGGCTAAATCGGATGTTTGTAATCTAACACATAGCCCTGTTAGGGCTGGGTGTTCCCTGGAACCTTTTGCTACAAATGTCAATACGATATCAGAGTTTCAGTCCTGTTACCAAATCAATACCTTTTATATTTTTAAACAATAAAAATCAAAAATTTGATAGAAGCTGTGCAAGAACCTTGCCTAATAAGTACAGGGCAAAGAAAAAAAAAATACCATACCCATGAGCCTCTACCACTGTCATGAAAAAAAACATTTGGTGAGGCCACAGTGACCTTGACCTTTGACCTTTGCCAACTAAATTCCAATCAGTTCATCCCAGTGAAAGTTTGTGCCAAATCTGGAGAAAGTACCTGAAGGTGTTCCTGACATATAGCATTCACAAGAATGGGATGTTTGAAAGGACGGACGGACGGATGGATGGAACATAATGCCTCTAGCCATGGCTGTCGCCGGCACAGAGTCATAGAAATCCAAGTTTCCAGTTTCCAATCCAGTTTCTTTGGGTTTGAGGGAGGGGGAATATCCCTCCTTCCGTCCCCCAGCCAGTCTTCTGAAACATCCCACGCTGTACGTGCCTTTAGTGGACAGCGGGCATCGCCACCTTTCCCACCTCTTTGCCAGTGGGTGTGAGTCGGCTGTACAACCAGCCTGTTCCAGACCAATCCCTTCAGCTCTGTCAACTTTAACTATGTGTATGTCGGGGGTAGTAGATAACTCTTATGTCTGTGAGTGTTTGTGTGTGTGTTAGGGGTAATAGTGTGTGAAGAGCTAGTCCTCCATGCATCCTGCCCCACCTCTATCCCCCAACAGTCTTCCCTGCAGCGTCTCAGCAGGAACTAGAGCAAATGCGTTTAAGAATTAAGACTGAGGAATGGCCTGAGGTATGTGTGTATGTGTGTGTGTGTGTGTGTGTGTGCACACGAGTGAGTGTGTGTGTGTGTGTGCATGTGTGTGTTTTCATGGAGTTGTGCTGCTCTTTTGCAGCGCGCCAGCTCCTGCCAGCTGCCTTAGGATGTGGCCTGTCACTTCACATAGCCACTGATGAGCCGTACAAGTGTCAGGAAAGGTGAAGATGGAGACAACACCAAACACACACACACAAACAAAAACCCACACACACACACTGGTGAGATAGGTGAGGAAAAAACAGTGGACAGTGCTGCCTGCATGTGGAGTGAAAATGTTAATACTCATACGATTCAAATCGTTAACCCTCATTTTGACAGTTTTGATAATGACACAATACGAGTTGGCCTCACATCCCACAGAAAAAAAAAAAAAAAAAAAATCCACTCAACTTTCTAGGATGTCATCATCAATCTGGGTCTGGCTCCAGTCCCACTAAACAGTTCCTCAGTGTTCTCTGCTACTGTTTATGGCTCAGTGATATGACAATACTGTGAACGGAGGGAAAGAAAAAAAAAAAAACAAAGATAAAAGCAACAGGAAGCACAAGTGTTTCTGATCAATCCTGTGACTACTTGCTGATATCAGAGTGAAAGCGGCCTGTGTGTGCGTGTGTGTGTGCGTGTGTGTGTGTGTGTGTGTGTGTGTGTGTGTGTGTGGGGTGGGGGTGGGGGGGGGGGGGGGGGGGGGGGAGAAGTCCACCTGCATTTCATTTGCACAGCCAACCTCACTGCTTGTACATTTATCAGAGTTTATCAGACACACTGACTCCACATATTTCTTTTTTTCTTATTTCTATTTTTTTTTGTGTGCGTGTTCTTTGGCAGATGAATGTGTACACTCCTCTCTCTATTCTTTCCTCTCTTAGCCTACTGAACAATAAAGCATAGCTGATGTTAAGTGCAATGCTATTAGCCAGAGCAGCAGTAGAGTGCCTGCGGCTCTGTGAAGCACCCAAAGGCTCCATACGCTGCCGAGCAACGCCATAGAGAACGGAGTTACAGACAGGCATACGACGTACAGGTTATTTTAGATTTTTCAAAGACTACGATCAGCTCAGACAACATAATAGTTGTGTTTTTAATGTTTATATTCAGACAGGTACTGATTTAGACTAGCAGAAACATTACAACACTATGCTCCTGTCGCTCCTGCCTCAATCATAGCTTATCACCCTTCACAACTCCAGGTGACCACTAAGGTGCCAGGAACCAACTTCACTGTTGAACCTGAAAACACCACCAACATCAACTACTGATTATTTTCATTACTGATCAGTCTGTCAGCTATGTTTTCGATTCATCAATTTCTCGTTTTGTCCACAAAGTACCAAAAAATGGTGAAGGTTTCCAGAGCCTGAGCTCACATATTCATGTTGCCTGTTTGATCTGAGCAGCGATCCAAAACCTCAAAGACATCTCTCTTCCCCTTTTTCCATATTTACCCTTATGTGTGCAAGACTTCGCAGTGCTTGTACGGTACAACATAACAGAATGTGTTACAGGTGCTGATAAACTACATGAGACACTGTGTTGATGTTGAGAGGAGGCTCAGATTCTGCTTTGTATGTCTTTCACTGCGACAAACTACGCGGGGGCCACAAACTCCATGTTGTCTGAGATGCTGGTTCATTTGTAGTAAAGTGAATATTGAAACTGTGGTCGGCATTTTCAGTATTTCACAATATTTTATAGACCAAAAAACTCATAAAAAAAGATTATTAATAATAATAATAATTATAAATACATTCTTACTAAACTAATACCACGGAGTGACTGTTGGATGCAGCCTGCAGTCCTGCCTCTTATCATGTGCCACATTATAGATATTCTCTAGAGTGAGCTCCTACTATATGAATATGATCTACAGTACAATAATCTATGTGTTTTCATCAAATTACCAACCTCTGTCTATAATATGCAGTCAGAGCGACCCACAGATCCTGATGTAATTACACACTATGCCTCTTCCCGGCCCACATACCACTCTGTCCCAATTCCCTGCTGTTTGGAAATCAGGGCTATGCTGGTGACAAGTTACAGTACACATGCCCCAGTTAACCTTTGATGTGAACATGTTCTTTTCTGAGGGAATGATATGGAGGCCAAAACCACGAGGGGCTACAGACTATCCCTGCAAATCGTACGGCTTCAAAGTCCTGTCTCTAATTTGAACCTTTTGTGCCACTTAAAAAGTCCATGGACTAATTTGACTCTGGCATGTAACAACCGTTTGGAGGAATGTTTGTGTGTCGTGTGTGTGTGTGTGTGTGTGTGAGTGAGTGTGTGACCACAGGCCTACCTGCTTTGATCATGGCACTGGAAGATTATGACAACACACACACACACACACACTCACGCACACACAGGAGATTAATCAAAACTACATGCAGCACCACGTCTGCATCACTGCAAAGCCTGGAACGCTGGGATAAAGCTGACAGATCACACTGTGCTACAGTGGAACTCCGTTTGATTCTTGCTTGGAAAAACAACGGCGGGATGAGGGCTTGGAATCATTTTAGATTTAATAACTAGCTTTGCAGGACGAAGGAGAAAGTGATTTGCAAATACATTACACACCGTCACACAGGGACTAGTATTAGCAAAGTGGAGCACTGAACTCGCTGCATTAGTAAACAGACCGGCCAACTGTTGCACACTGCGGCACTTTAGAAACGCTCCAGCCGGCTCTGATTGGCTGAAGAAAATAACTTGGTCCACAGTCTGTTTCATTTCTAGACCTTCGCTCTGCCTTTTTTTTTTGCTGGGTCACACAGTAAAACCCTCATCAAGACCACTTAGTTTAACTGCCAGTTAGGGTTTGGGTTATTGTTTCATATTGCAATTCAGTGGACTAAAACCACGAGTGAAAGGTTTGGCATGTAGTCTACTGGAATAAGCAACTAAAAATAGTGTCCTATTTCTTTTTATTAAAAGAATACTCAACTGATTTAGTATTGCACCTCCCTAACACTGTCCCATCCAGATGATCAGTTAAACGAAAAAAAAAGAATTAAAGTTGAAGCAGAAGCATGGATGAGGTACAGGCCTCTATCTAACTTTTTTTTTTCTTTTTTTTTTTTTTTTTTTTTAACATTAATGCTACTTAAAGCCTGTAAACACACTTGGATGTGTAAAATGGTCGGAGTTCTTCTTTAAAATGAGAACTGATTTTGAAATGTGAAGTGATGCCAAGAATCCAACTCATGTATTTCTTGCTGAGAGAGACACTGTGGTGAATGCAGTGCAGGGAGATGGAATCCAGAAGTGATTCCCAAATTCTAGATGTTCAGGAAAAGTGAACCGATGATGTTGTCAATGTGATATGATGGAATCACAGAGGAAGAATTCTGCAAAAACCTAAAGGAGTAACTGATTAAAAAACTTCATGAATGTGTTAAGTCACAATCTTTCGGTCCAATTACAGCTGAGAACCAGTGAATAAAAACACACACACTTACACACACTCTGTTCAAACTCCTCTTATATCAAAGACGATGTGAGGAATTCCCTCCCTGCTTCTCTGTCTCCCAAGCTGAAAGACGGGCATTTGATTCTAGCCAACTGCGGCCGCGACGTCCATGACATCAGCAAGAGGGAGCTACCTCTGGGGACCAATGATTAATTAACATGGCTTCAGCCGGCAGTGCTGCACAGGATGTGATCTAATTGACAGTGGGTAATTATGTAATGGCCTCGCCTTGTAAAAGGAGATGAGCTGGAAGTACTGTAACCTAGAGTGGAAATGCAGAAACACCATGCATGCTGGAAAAAAACGTAGACACACACACAGACACACACACACACACACACACAGACAAACTAAATGAGACTGGTTTGTTTTCCTGTCGTTGCCCTCTTACCCTGATGATGTAGGGGTGGTTTGCTGGGCGTCGAGGGGGTGGTGGTGGAGGTAGTCATCCCTCGCTCTGCTTGCTCGGTAATAGGCCTGTCTGTGTTTGTTTACCCCAGCTGAAATGTCATGAAGCAGCCGGCCCTTTGATCCGACATTAATGTCACCACAATATGTGTCATTATCTGGGAGCCGGGCACCACTTCACATCCCGCTTATTGGAAAAAGAAACGTGACTAAGATGCTGCTCACTTAATATTTTGTACGAGGTCGGGGAGGCACTTGCATGCCAATGGAGGCCTGTGATTGGGTGAGTGTGGGAGAAAGAAAATCACAAATGCAGCCGCCAGCAACAACATGGTGCCTGAGAACATCCTTACTGCTTGGTCCCGAAGAAATAAATCTGATAAAGTGAAGAGGAATTAAATCTGGAAAATGAACTTCAGCAATTCAACAGGAGGTGCTGACTGAAGGCTTTTTTTTTTTTCTCAAAGAGGGAGACAGGGCAAAAATATTCATATGTGTGTGAAGTAACACAACAGCAATGACCATAGGTTCAGTATTTACCTATGCAACCTATCCACCCTGCAACAGAGGTGTTGCAGGGTGGATAGGTTGTTGATATTTTTACCTTTACAAAATTGTTCTGTTTTAATTATTGTATTTCTCGCTTTCTCAGTATGTCTTCTATTTAACTGTATGTTAAATGAGGAGACATGTACTGCAACACAAATGATTCTAATTACACCCTGAACATTTATCATTGACATAAGTAGTGAACAGCTGTCAGCTGAGAAAATTAAATCAATCTGCTTTTATCGTGTTTATGCACCCCCTCACCACCACATACTGTTTTCACATTTTCTGTTGTTTTTCAAGGAGGAACCTCTGTGTTCTCTTCATCCCCTGGCACATTTAAAATTTCAAGGAACAACTAAGTGATCTTTTTCTCCACTAAAATCTTTGTGTAACTTTGTGTGATCCTCCCCAAGTACAACAATCTGCTGCCTCTTCTGCCCTTAATGTTGACGCAGGAACAGTATTTGGTATCATTTGTTGTCTTTCTGGTTTGGCTCTCAGTGTGACCAGATCCACGGTTTGCAGAAAAGACTGAACAGACTGTCACTATGAGGACGAGGAAGGTAAAGTAAAAGTTGCCATTAAGTGCCCACCTGGAATCAGATTAGAAACTCCTTTGATCTTAATCTTGACGCTGAAGGAAATGAAGGAAAAGCTGATCCAGTGTCAGTGGTTTTTTTGGGGCACCCTTTGATGTCAAAATGGGATGTAGGCTTGAGCACGAGGAGTGACCTAATGAATGCAACTGTTCCCATTTCCCATGATGTAACTCTCTCCCTTACATCGACGGCTACATAGAGCAGCCCCGGTAATATCTCACTCGGTGTAGTTTGAAAACAAGAAGTACCTCAACTTGTAGCGATCCCTGTAACATATTCAAATATTAAAGCTGCCGTGTTGTGTTAAGGTCAGGAATTAGTGTCTGAATATGGAATACAGGCCTGAGAGGAAAAGAGAGGACATAAAAGTGCCTGTGCAGAGGGCTAAAATAACAGTCTGACTACACTAGTCTCAGCTCCATCTGCTTCTAATTACTCACTATCCTTGAGATGGAGGGGAAAGAGGGGGAGAGTACAACAGGAACTCATGTCAGCACTGGGTTACATGACGGACGGAGGCTGGGAACAAACTCGTTTCATTTCAGGATCGTAAGCCCTGTTACCTGGGAGCTGTGTTTTCATGCACGTCTCTGTTTGTGAGTGTGTGTGTGTTTGCTTAAATGCACATGTATTCCAGCGTTTCTCCTGCACCGCTATCGCTAATTTAATGCCACAGTGTTTGAGACGGACTTCAAACGGCCCTTGCACGCACCACAGACTTTCAATTTGGCCAAGTGAGCAGACACAACAACAGGCTGGGCCAGTGCCTCTCTACACTGTGTGCATGTGTGTGCGTGTGTGCGTGCGTGTGGGCAGGGTGAATGAATGTCAGAACTGATATGTAAAATAAATAAGCACTAACATGAGCAGGATGCTAATGACTGAGCCAGTGATCCAACACTAGCCCACCAGGCTAGCAGGCTAACACATGCAGCTGTGACTCACTAATCACAATTCATTACTTATTAGCATAAGGGACTTGCCACCACAGCCCACTTACTATACAGACCGAGTGCGGATTATGCTACGCTTGGCTAACGCTAACCAGTTGAGGCACAGTGCAGTGAGCCACTGCCTGATTAGCATCATCGCTCTGTCAAAATAAGCAAGAGGATGAGGCACTGTGCTAAGGTGGTGCTAGCCAAAAAATGGCTATGACTCAACATTAGCATTGGCTACCTGACCTGTACTCCATTCACATCATAGAGGAAGAACTGTCTGGGCCATATAGCAAAGACAAACAATGACTGTGAAGGTTATTTCTTCTAATGCTTGAATTCAGTCAGGCCTATTGTAGATAATGTCCATCATGTTAATTCTTCTTCTTCTTTTTTGCACCAACAACACCATGTCAAATTCCTTGTGTATGTGTAACATAGATGGCAATAAAGTGTTTCTGATTCTGATTTATCATATGTAATTTATCCTATATAATTTATCAAGTAAACATATCAAACACTGCTGTGTCTAAACACAAGCCACAATAGTTGTATCCTGCAGCACGTTGATAATTACAGTCATAAAATGATTTATGTGATGACAATTGTTCATTTTGCTTATGGAGTTTGGAATAAGCGTGGAATTTCCTCGACAGCAGCAAAGTAACATCACGGTCCGATGGTGCTAAAGGGATTAGGCTATAGTCATGAGGGCTAAGATAAAAAAGTCCAGTCATCAGTCCACGATCATACAGTATCTTCACTGAGCCAGGAACACATGATGTGTGCGCATGATGTGAAATCTGAATACCCGGCTTACACACTGCAAAACACATGGCATGGATGTACACATTCAACATGCATGCTTATGTCCATGTGTAATAGATACCGTGAGTTCTAACAGCAGGGACATGCTGATTAACCCTCAACAGAACCAAGCAGTCACATACTGAGATGTACTAAGCAGAAAGCAGGAAATACTACAACTACTGATTAATGTCTATAAAAAATTAAATAAAAACAAATTATAATAGTGTGAATGAATGTTTTAACAATTTCAGAAGATATAATGTGGCTGTAGACTGTAGCTGACAGATGATGTGGCTTATGTGACTTCAATCAACACAGGACAGGAGAAACAGATAACTGACTAACTTACTGAGTAGTAGTAAGTAGGCTGAGTATACAGATGGTGACACATGAAAGAACAAAGCAACACAAAGTGTCTTTTTAAAGCCGTCGTTCCTTGTCACAGATTCTCAGAGGGAGTGGAAATCACCTGGAGGGCTGAACAGCATTCTGATAATACAACACATCACTCCAAAACCACCCACAGGCCACAGTATATGATTCAAATCATTTTCATCAAACTATTCACCGCGTCCTTAGCACAGTGTGGAAACATCTGTATCACCCATCACCCACCTGTAGTATATCATTTTCAGTATTCATGCTGGTGAAGGAGGTGTGTGTTTTTAGCATCTCGCAGTGTGAAGCTTTGCATATGTACAGACTCAAAGTCCAGCTGCATTATATCTGTCGTGACTGATACTGACACTAACTGCACCCAGTCTTTGACCTACTGAGCTCCTCTGATTATCCACATACATTTTTTTTTTTTCTTTGAGTAGCTTTGAATTTAGAAAGTAACATGTTTCTCACACCGTGTTATAGACTCTGTGTCTGACTGTTCCAGCCATGTCGTGAGCACATTCATAGAAAGAAACACACTAATAGGCCAGGGGTCATCTGTGCAAGCAGCTACATTCTCTATTGGTAGATGACCTCTAACAGACCTAGTAATTATGACAGCAGCAAATGAGCGACAACGTCTGCATCAGGAGGAAGTGGAGGTGAAGGAACGGGCAGATAGAACACAGGACTTTCATACAGGAGGCTGCTGTTTGTTTCACATGTGAAACCAATAGTCAGCCAGTAATAGATAAAGAAAAAATGCACATGTTGTGTTTGAATTTCTTTCCTGGACTGTGAGTTAATGGTGGCCAGGTTTGGGTTTTGCCCTCACAGCTAGACTTTTACACAGGAACAGCAAACTAATAAGACTTCACTCTGATTTTAGAAATTTTGGCCCCAGCTGGGAAACTGCTTCAAGTTTTACCCACGTAAAAGTCAACACAAAGGACTGAAAGTACAGCCACAAGGAGTGCAAGAAGTGTGTGTGTGTGTGTGTGTGTGTGTGTGTGTGTGAGTGTGTGTGTAGTGACATTTCCCTAATGTAGCAGTAAATGTGCCCCTCATTAACGGCTCTCTGACAGTGATGTGGGATGACGAGAGCCGAGATGCCTGGCTCCTGGACTGGTGCCCTGATGGGGCATTCACACACATGCACACACCCACACCCCGCACGCACACACAAAACAAAACCGCATGTGTGTTTGTGGGTTTTTAAGTGTTGGCCATAGCTTAGCATCTCCATCCAATCCTACACAAAGGCTTGAACTGAATCTACTGTAATGAGACATCTCGAGCTGAATCCACATTCTGTATCATGTTCAAAAAAAAAAAAAAAAAAATTGCTTGTATTGATTTTATCCTGTGGTGTTCTACTTTACAGAATTTACACAGGCAAGTAAGTCAAAAAATATTATATATAATATAATATTAAACAATAATCACTATATATAACTGTCCAATAATAAATACATACAAAATCAGTCAATTATCAAATATGACCTGTCAGTATTTTTTATTTTTTTTATTTGACTTGGGATCAAATGCTGTGCATGAGCAGGGTATGGCCACAGACATGAGAATGCCAAGTGTGTGTGTGTGTGTGTGTGTGTGTGTGTGCACAAATGCTTGTGCACGTGTGTTAGAGTTGACAGTATTTGGGTCAAATGAGGGTCTGGAAGCACGGAGGCACATCTGTTGCAAAAAAACTGGCTTTTTGGGCTAACACCATTAACACAATGGTGGCTGCGGGACAAAAATGTATCTACAGTGTGTGTATGTGTGTCTTTATGAAGCCATTAGTCATGCTCCATATGTTTTCTAGTGAGGGGACAGTGAAAGGGTGGTGCATGTGTGTGTGTGAGTGTCTGTGTGTCTGTGTGTATACGATGTGTCAGACTCAATGTCTACTTGGGGTGTGAGGTGAAGCGACCGACTGACCCCACTGACTGGCTTTTTATGCCTCTAAAATATGACTGACATGCAACACACACACACACACACACACACACACACACACACACACACACACACAGAGAGTGAATAATGGAGGGTATGATTGTGGATCTACAAAGAATAGACAGCTAAGAGAGTGAGCAGCGTATTCACACAAGCAGGGTCACATGAACAATGAGGCTTGGTCATAAAGAGGTCAGTTTGCCTTATGCCTGCTTCAGTGAAGAGAAGGAAAAACATCACCATGCCACCCAGAATCCCTGACCCCCACAGCAGTTTCATTAGCCCGTGCTTCATATGGTGCCGCTGATCTAAATGCTACTCATGAGGCTTCACCTGCCTGAAAATAATATAAATCTGGACCCACTGTGATAATGTTGTTGGTGAAAAAGAAATATATCAAAGGTAATAAACTGACAGAAGTAAAGGATTTAAAGGCGCAGTATAACAAATTAAAAGACAGTGACCACTGCACTGGCACAGCGAGGGTGCCCACTAAAACCCCCACAGCGGCCCCCCCCAGAGGGACCACTGTTCACTATAACAGGCAGTGTGTTTTGGGCTGACTAAGCAAATGTCATGATGATTTTACTTTTATTAGCATCTGAACAGTAGTGGAGGTCATGAGGTCATGTTCATCAAATGTGTATATCCCCTGGGGAGAATCAACGTGTTAAGCAAAAGCCATGAAAAGCCATTAATCAGACTGAGAGATATTTTGTGTGCAAAGCTGACAAGCAGGTGTGGTGATAAATCAACCTGCCAAATGGCAACATGCAAAGGGTTTATCCTCTGGGAGTATGAATGTTGTCAGCTAATTTCCATGGCAATCTGCCCATTAGACTTTGATATAGCTTCTGTTCAAATAGAGACTGCGACCCGACATTAGGTCTGAAAGAAAGGTCAAGAGGTCACTTTGTAACTTCTTCACAGATATGGCGCTGCCTTGGGAAGTTATTTCCCCTGAAGTTGTCTTCTCAGGTAGTGTTTACTCCCAGTCTGTGCATCCCCACAATCAACAGTGAACAGTAAATCACCCACAGTAGATCCTGGTGGAACTGGACATACTGTTCATTTTAATACAAACATAGGAATGTACAACAGCCCTGTCTACAGAGGCAGTGTACATGCTGAAGCTCCTGACTGCAGCAGCATTCACACAGTTACTTAAAATCCTAATGTGAACTGTGGCGGAAAAAAAAAAAAGGAAAAGTTTAAAGCAACTGTGTAGAGCAGGCAGCAGGAGTGTGAGGGTACAGGAAGGGCTCTGATTTGCTGGAGTGGATTCAGTTCTTGTTATAAATATAAGGGTTAGAGGTGTAGCTGTAAAATGTGCTGTGTGTGCCTGTGTATGTGTATGTGTCTGGGTAGCCAGGGGGGTAAGGGTTAATTGGTGTTGCGTGTTAAAAGGTGTTAACAAGGCAGGCGAACACCCAAGGAGCTGTTGTGAGATGAACAAACACACACACAGACACACACACACAGACACAGAGTCAGATCAGATGTAGTCAGACAGACACACTGTGCAGCATCACTCTAATGATGCTGCGTATTGTTAAAAAACTGATACGAGCCAGCGTCTTTGTCTCGCTGTGATCTGATGGGCTCCTCTCCATATGCTCCCATCATCATTTTTTCATATCTGATATCTGTGACCTAAGAAAGCGCCAGTGTGATGTACAGCAGGAGGGATCCTACTTCGACAGAACCTGCAAAGAAAACCTGCCTCACCTTATCGGACATTTTTCTGTTTAACAGCTTGGATGGTAAAGTTATTACCGAGGCTATCAGCTGTAAACATCCATCACAGTTACAGTCCTATATCCTGGTTCAACTTTGGCTCACTGTGGAATCATATTATCTAAGCCAACAGAAATTATGACGAAAACTAGTAAATGACCAGAACGTTTACAGAAATGGCAGCCAGCACAATATTATCAACCACTGGACCAAAACTCTAAATATTTTAAACACAAGTAATGAATAGCCTCAGGCATAAACATACTTGCTGTATATGTACACACATTCTGGACAACATTAAGTAGAATGATTTCTCAAATACCAAAAAATAATAAACTTGTCTCAGTTTTCTTTAACATCCAAAAAAAAAAACAAAAAAAAAAACTGGATCTAAAAATGCTAACTGAGGGTTTATCCTGGCGCTGATCAAATCCTGGTAGAAACACCGATCATCCATTAATTATTATTTTGGGTATGGAGGCATACTTTAAGTCACTGAATACCTCTAACAGAATACTATCTCTCGTACAAGGCCTTCAAAGGTGTATTTGGCATGAATGGTAACACACTCCTACGCTATATATGGCGGCGTTGGCTAAGTGGCACTTCTGGAGCCTCTGGCCGAGCCTGTGGGGATGATGGAGGAACAGAGAAGTCATGAAAACAATGAGACAGAGAGAAAAAGAAAGAGACGGTTTCAGCTAAAAGGCCCTCGCTGCCTGGAGGCGCTCCATACACTCTAATGATTGCCAGCAGCATGTGTGTGTTTGTATGCGCTGTGTGTGTCGGTCTCTTGACAAAGAACCTTTAATCAAATGGAAGTGTAAAGAGGAGGAAGGCTGTTAGGTCATACGAGTGTTTGTTCCCTCTGTGTCTGATTCATCTGTGCTGTCAAATGTTCCACTGGCATATATAGGCCACCACACACACACACAAACACACACTTCAAAAATCTTGATGCTAGCACTTATGTAGCGTTTTTCACATACGCATGCTGGCTGACACACTGCACACACACACACACACACACACACACACTCAGCGCTGTAGAAGCGGATTAGCAGGCACTGCTGACTGGGTGTCTATGGAGGTGACACATCATCACGTCGACCTGCCAACATCGCACACTGCAAAGGAAGATGCTCCACACACACACACACACACAAACAATACATGTGTGTACGTGGCGCTTGCACAGAAACCTACAAACAAGCACATTTGCTCACACTCACTCTCTGATACACACACAGGTGAACAGGGTGTGAAAAAAAAAAAAAAAAACGCACACTTGCATCCGCAAGACCACTTACAGCAGCAGCCAGGATGCACAAAGACAACAGGAATCACATAAATTGCATGAAAAGTGCATGAAAAAGGTGTGGGCACGAGCAGACATGCAAACACTCACAGTCCGTCTCACACACACACACACACACACACACACACCTAAGTGAGCATGAGTGGAGGCGACAGAGCGTTCACATGGGGTCGAGCTGGTCCTGGATGTGCCAGAGCCAGCAGCTGAACGCTAGTCTGGATGTGAAGGTGTCAAACTAGCTTGGTTATAGAGCTAATGTGGAGCTGCTAGACTGGCGCACCTGGGGCTCACATACACACACACACACAGACACAGACACACACAGATATACTCGTACATAGGCGTAGGTGCACAAAGATACACACTTCTTCACACATGTCAGGAGGAGTGTAAACACGCATGCATAAACATATCACGTAGGCATAAAAATGTCAGACACATGCTGGCTCTGTATAAACACACAAATGGACACACACGTGTTCGCGGCTGCAAACCCGCAATCACACACAGATATGTCCGCGCACGCACTTTTTTTTTTTTTTTTTTCACACGTGTGTGAAGTACAAACATGTAGGCTGGAGTGTAAACACACACATGAAGGAACAGGAATCACGGAAGAGCAAACACTTACGTACATGCTGTATGTAAATAGCCACACACACACACTCATAAACACACACATGCCTCCAGTTTCTGCAGTCAGACACATGAATAATGTGTGCAGCCGTCCTCTGCTTCATACCAGGCCACTGCTAGTGTGACAAATAAACTTGCTTACACATGGCGCTGCTTCGCACAGTGATGGGCTAAATAGGGCATGAAAAGGTACGCACACACGCGGACACGCTCAACATCAGGTGTGTGAGGCGAATGTTAACAGAGACACATGTGGCTCTGATGCCCGGTGGGATCTGTCCATGTCCTCTCCGTGCCCTCTGAAAAAGCACACCACAGTACTGCCTGACTGCAGCTCTATTCACACACTCATTCACCATCGACATCACCACACCATGGCCACAGCTACATTACAGAGCTCATGTTGGCATTTTGGTAACTAACAAATCTTCAGACTAAGAGTGGAGGGAACAGACATAACCGTTATGAATATCCAAAGCTAATCTGTCCAGTCGGGGGTGTGTGTGTGGTGGCTCAGAGTCGACGTCATGGTTCTGACTTCTCATGTGACACTGCTGAAAAACAGCCGGGACTGACCCAGAGTACAGCTGTGGACAAGCTGAGCTGTGTCATGCCAAGACAATGCAGCAAAGATGGAGACGTTTGCGATGAATTGATTCAGGAGCTAAATATGAACTTTTTACCCGTAAAACAAATCTGACCTGACTGCATGGAGAGGTGTGGAGGCCTACCAGCTGCAAAACCACACTCAGAAAGTGCCAGGTTACACTGCACTGGGTTATACAGACACCAGTCCTGTGGCTACAGGTGAGGGAAACCTGTCCCCTGAAGCCAGGGAAAAGGGGCTGACTCATGAGGGGGACAATGGGGTGCAATGCTCATAGGGTGTACGTGAGGTGGTAGGACAGCAGAAAAAGGTTTTGCTAAAGACGACACAGTCATGTACAACCTAACTAATGGAGGAAATCGCAGTAGGTTATGTTATAATGTATGTTTCTAATGCGGGTGTCTATAGGAAGCTGGAAACCTTGATGTTTGATAAAATTTCCACAAATTATGCAACACTTCATTATTTACCAGCAGAATTCTGATGGATGAATAAATGCCGTATGTTCAAAAGCTTCCCAAGATCCAGTGGAGGGTTTTATTATATTACTAATGTATTTCTTGTGCTACATACCAATTTGCAACTTCTCAGACACTTCCTGGATCACACCTCTCCACACACCTTCATATTCCAGGAATCCCACGGTCAGCACTAACCGTCTGCAGGGATAACAAGCCTCCAAAGTGTGTGCGCGTGTTTAGAGTGTGTGTCTACTCGAGCTAAGTGTAAAGCCTCCGAAAAAACAAAGCTCCGAGCGAGGTTTTTCTCTCATCTGCTGTGTTTTCTTTTTTTGGTGAATCACACTGTCTCTGCTGCAGGAATCTGCATCAAACTACGGACACTCCTCCTCCTCCTCCTCTTCCTCCACCTCTTCCTCAATCCTCTCATCTCCCTCTAAGCCAAATGATCCTTTCATTTCCTGATGACCAACCGAGCCCTTAGGTGTCTGTGCTTGGGTACGTGTTTATGTGTGCGTATGTGTATGTTGTGGGTGTGCGTGAGTAGCTCTGAGGCCACAGTTGCATGTAAAGTTCACAGTTGTGCTGATCCTGTAGCAAAACAAAGCTCTGAGAGAGATGTCTGGACTGAGCTTCATAAGTGTGTGTGAGTGTGTGTGTGTGTGTGTGTGTTGGTAAAACAAGGCTGTGTGCGTGTGTGTGTTTGTGCTTACAGAGAAGAAGTTGGAGAGCATTTAAGTTAAACGTTTTGCATCACTGCATGTAAAAAAATTCTTCTAAAAAATCTGTTTTGCACACATTCCAGCTTGTGTCCACACCTGCAAATTCACACACACACACACACACACACACTTATGCACGTCCACACATACACTAACACTCACACAAATCCGTGGAGAGCTGACTCCGGAAGATAGAAAGGAAGTTGTCTAATGGTTGCCAAACGTTTGAGTGGGCCCTGGCTAAACATGTGTTTAAAGCAGACAACATCAGCAATCACCACTTGACCTCTTCACACACACAGACACACACACACACACACGCACACACAACTCGAGAGGCCTTTTTCACCCACACATACAGCGCTCACAAAGTTTGACATTCACATGTACAAACCAGTTATTAGTTTATCATGCAGTAGGTGTGTGTGTAAATCCACAATGTGTGATTTGCGAGTCTGCGCACACACATACACGCACGTACGAACACACATACATGCCCCAAGAAGATAATATAATCAAGTCAGAGTGCAGCGGCTGCCGACTGCAAAATGCCCACTTCCAGATGTCCTGACGGAGAGAGACGCCACGCTTTTCCACTGGGAATTGGTCAAGGTCCTGAGGCTGCTGCATGTGTGTGTACCACAAACACACACACACACACACACACAGAACAGACGCAGACATAACCATGCAAACAGACACCCTGACACGGCATGAGCAAAACTGGGCCCAGCTGGAGAATGATTCAAAGGCCGAGGGAGGAAGAGGGGAGGACGGAGAGGGGAAGATGGAGAGGACAAATTGCTTTTGCCTGCATCTGAAGACGTGATGTGCGAACGAGCTGTTAAAAGAAAACAAAAGCGGAGTCATGCCTGCCAGTTCCCACGACTCCCACCCGCCCCTCCGTCCCCTCCTTCCTCCCGTGTGTCCATCCATCATGTGCTCTCTCTCCCTCCTTCTTACAGTAAGCGACCCAACACCTCGAGCCTCCTGGGACGAATTAGGCGTGTGGATGAGTCGATGGGGAGGAGGAGGAGGAGAGAAGGTGCTGGTTTACGCTGTATTCACACCGTGAGCTAAAATCCAAATGAGCTGCTCAGTGTGTTTGTCTGTCAGCTGCAATGTAAACTGCTTTCGTAAAGCGTGTGGGATTTTGAGGGACAGGAGGTTCAGCCAGGCCATGTAGCTTTACCTGATGATTAAGTTCTAATGTTTAACTTTATTTCAAATGATCCTATGTATTGAAGTATTTGAATAAGGAGCTTGTCATTTTTATTTATTTTTATGTCTTTGAAACAGTCAGCTAAATCCCGCATCATTTATCATTCATTTCATTTTTTTTTTTTTTTACTTGATATATTCTGTGTGATCAAACTAAAATATTTTCCTATAATAAACTGATAAATACATAAATAAATGTTTGCATCCTGAACCATTTTGTGACACGGTCTGTTATCACAATCATGATTTAAACTCTAATATTTATCATAAAATAACAACTTAATAACATATGTACAGCAGGCCTACCTACTTTAACTTGCACATTTGCTCGGCTCACCTCTGCAACGCTACTTTCTCTCAAGGCCAAAAGCAGCACAGAGACCAGTGTTGTACATGAACATGCATATTATATAACATGCAAAATAAGCATATCATTTACATGTTTTTTAAATGTTACATTGAAATAGCTGAGTCATGGTCATGAGATAATAGCTTGATATACTGAGATTACTGAGCTGTGAAAACCCTTTTCTTCTACAAGTTACATTTCTATACAACCAAACTGCAACAGCAAATATGTTTTGCAGTGAACATAAGTGCAACGGGATTATGTTGTCTATTAATATAATAATAATAGTAAAAAAAACAAAAAAAAACCAATATAAATGTAATTTCTGGGCGACAGGGTCAGCTTCCACTGCTTTGATTTTAAGAATTACATGTAACATCAGAAATGTGGACCTTTAAGTTTGGCTTTAACTTTTGTACCTACAGGTGTGGTAGGTGAAAACAAGTACTGGGAGGTTACCATGGCTTCTTAATTCAAAACAATGAAAACCTGATTCACCATCAGAACGGTTCCATATTCCACGAATGTCACGCTGCGGTTTAATCTGGCTCGACGTTTGTTTTGATGCTATGAGAAGCCTGTCAGCTGACAGAAACACACACCAATGACATTTTATTTACTGAGAAAGGTTTTGCTCGAAATGTGCTTGGACAGTGGAATGGAAAATAGCCATGAGTGAACTGGCAGCGCGGCTGAATTTCAATCTTTTCGGGGCGAAGCAGAAACCTTTTCACCCAGTTCTGCTCTCTATTAGTTGTGCTTGTTGTTGTTGCCAGTGCTAATCCCTGTGAGCTGTTACATCGCAATTGAGAGGCACTTCACTGATGTGTTGCATTTTCTGACAGCTGAATCTGCGGTGATTTTACTACAGTAGGAGGAAGGATGGAGTAGGCCAGTGCAATGCAGCCTCCTAAAATAAAAGCATGCAGTATCATTTTAATATCTGAATTTTCCTGAAAGACAAAATTATTACTAGAGTTTTATTAACTACTTTGCCGAAGACTTCATCTCTAAATTTTTTAAATTAAGAGATTTACAGCATCACTTTCTGTTGTTGTTATAATCATGTTGGAGATAATTTTCTGTTTGATAAGATTCAGATTTCTATAAGTTACGGCATAAATCTTGTTATCTTTTTATCCCAATTAGCAATTTTTTGGATGTCCACTATCTGTCCATCCATTACACAGCACTGTCACTGTGTCTAGTGTCAGGGTCACAGGGTAGGATAGGCTTGTATTTGCAATTATGGTAAAGAAAATAATGTTTCTGTATGACCTGACCCAGTGGGAGTACACTGAGATTAAACATGATTGAGCTGAACACTGAATGAGGGTGTGTGTGTGAGTGTGTGTCCCTGTTTGTGTGGACACTTTCCCCAATTACCCACCTTCCCCAGCGTAACCAGTGCTATTTAACAGAGTGGGCTCAACATTTTGCAGAGAGCTCTTCAAATATTTTCAGGACTGCCAAATAGGAAGTTCACATTGTGACAAAGAAGCTAAGCTATGCCAGCAGCCACCCCTTCCAAAGGCTAATGATGGAAAGAATCTCCCTCTCTCCATCACCCCCCACCCCCCCCCCTCCTCCTCCCTCCTCCTTCTCAGAGGTTAAGAGTAGACGAATAATCACTCATTTGCGGGGCAAAAAGCGAGGGAGCTGAGTGTGCTGCATAAACATTTTCCCGGATGTAATTTTCTCTGCCGGTCTTTTGGCTTTTCCCAGTAGGATGGAGCCCAACGCCCAGGAGGAAATCGTTTAGGCTCCATAAGTGCCAAATTGTATCCTGGTTTTCCAGAGTTTTCCTGCCTGTTCTGGCTCAGGGCTTTTCCTGTGGTGAGATTGTGTCATGTGTTGTGCGTGTGCGGGGTATGGATGTACGAGTGTTTAGAAAAGTGGCTTTTCCATCTTAAAGGCAGTTGACTGAGGATGGACAATACCTGTGTCAGTACTGGAGAGGAAAAAGAAATCGAAACAAACAGATGCACGAGAAAACGAAAGACTAAATAAAAAAGGCAAAGAAAATGAGTGTGAAACTAATGTGAGAAGTTCCCACTTCCCCGGGCGCCTGTGTATTCAGTGAGCTGTGTCTGCACACGACAAAAAAAAAAAAAGAATCCCTGAGAATCTGTGTTCTCGTCGGCTTGTGTGTCATCGGCGTGTTCTTACACAGGCGTGTGTGTTTGTGTGCGCATGTGTTCGTGTGTCTGCCATGTGTTCCTGATTTGCAGAGAGAGACTTGAACTGCTTACTGCTTCATTAGGTCATATTTGTTTATCAGACATCGTACAAAGCAGCTGCTGTTCTACAAAAATGCTTCATTTGGTGTGCATTAATAAAACGCTGAAGAAGAAAAGCGTTAGATTACAAGGTAAAGAGCTCAACGCAACGCCGGCTGCAGAAGCTGGAGACCTTGGTGTCCCCTTATTTTCTGTCACCTCATTTTGTCATTTTCACGATATGTGAACAAGTTGATTTTCCCTCAACAATTATTCAACTTTGGTCCAGGTGCTGCTCTAGACTGACCCCAGTGACACATAGAAACTATTTATATTTCTAAGTTGCTTGTTTTCAACAAACCACCGTTTCAAAGGTGCTATGTGAGGCATAAAACGTGAATCTGTCACTGACAAATGAACTGTGCGCTACTCGATTACGGTAAACAAATGCGGTGTGGTTAAGAATATTGGCAGCCTCCGTCTCGTGCCAATGGTATTGTTAATGCCAGTGTTTCAGTAAATGAAGTCCACATTTCTCATAAAGCCTGCTGCTTCCTGTGGTGAAAAGGATGTTGATTCTTCAGTCAAAGGTTTCCTCTTTTAAGGGTTTAAATATGTTGGAAATGATTTTGCCATCAGCTTTTGATAACCGCTGAGCGTTTTGTCAAGTCTGACTGGGAAAACAATGGCGGGCCTCCGATGGGAAACTTAAAATATTGAATTTTATCATAATTATAAGGGGCACCATTGTGGTTCAGTTTCAGTTTCTCCTGATTAATGCATTAGATCAAAAATGGGTAGTGTTATTTTCCTTCTCATAAGGGTTAGGCTGAGGGTTCAGGTTAGTTTTGGGTTAACCTGAGTGCTATAGAAGTCCAAACATGGTTACTTACTTAAGCAAACTGATGTACATCCATGTTCAGTGTGTCTGATTGTGATTTAAAAGCAGCATCCCAGTAACCCAGTTAGCGAGGACGAGACCAAAACACGTGTCATCTCTGCTGGAGAAGTCCAACATCTGTTACAAGGGTCTACAACACTGGCACGAATCTTTGAGAGCCTGGTATTACTGAGCTAAATGGGATGGCCCTTTGGAAACTGCATCACAGCTAGCCCGACACATGATTTACTGAACTGTGAACGACTCGACTCTAAGAAGTTTAAAACCCAAGCAACACGCAGGCCGTAAACCTGGTCTGTGATGTAAAAGTCTTGTGCTTTGTACATCCAACCATCAGTAAAATCTTGCAAATGTCCTCTCACGACTTATTTGGAGATTTTTTTTTGAGCAATAAAAGAGTGAAACACGAAAGACATCACACGGAGAGAGTAGTGAGCATGTGTGTGTATGTGAGAGCAGAACAAATGAGAAAACGTAGAAACTCAAACACACACATACACACCTACACACCTCCCATGCACACACCCACTGGTTGAGGAATTTCTCTGAGCCCTAAGGAGGAGGAGGAGGAGGAGACGGGGACAGACAGAACACAATTAGCAGCAGCTTGTCACAACTTTGGACCTCGAAGTGTGTATCTGCAGTTTGTGTGTATGTGAGAGTGTGTGTGTGCACAGAGTGTGTGACACTTGCCCTCCCGCACAGCTCATTTATTGGATTAGTACAAGACTGACCAGTGGGGATGTGGATGGCCGGCGCCAGGGCAAGCTCTGAGGCACCACAGCCTAGTTAGCCGTGATGCTAAGCTAACCTCCCACTCCCTGCACCTCAGGGGGTTAGCGCCAGAGCTGCAGGGGGGAAAGGGTGCTTGTTACTGAGGCTGAGGTGCCATACTATCGGGCCTCTCCTGGAGCGGGGGGGGGCTAGGATGGACTAATTATAAGGGAAAGCCCCAATTACAATAAGAGGAAGACAGGGATTGGGGGGGTACTGGAGGGAAGGATGGAAATGGTACAGTGGAAGCCAGGCATGGAAATGCCACGACTAGCTGCCAGTGACAACATCCCCATCCCTCTGTCTGTCTGTCTCTCTCACACACACGCACACAGACTGACAGACAGACAGACAGAGAGACAGCGTACCATCTGAGGTGCCGCCTGTCTCCCTTGCTTGTCCGTGCCAAGGGGTAATTCTATTAAGTGTGTTTGTTAGCCCAGTGGCTGACAACATGCTCGCAGACCCGCACATACAATGGCGCACACACACACACCCACACAGTCAAAGATACAAACACACAGAGCCAGGCAGAGTGTCTAAAAGCATAGCTGTTAGATGAAAGGCTGCAGGAGTTTTAATAGAGTCTCAGCAAAACAAGGCAGAACTGCTGTTGATGGCTAGTACCAGAAACATGTTCACACACACACACACACACACACGCACACATATACACACACTGATCGAGGTCACATTACATAGACTTGCATTCATTTCCTGGAGACTTGGCCAAACCCTAACCATAACCACTACTTTGCCAAACCCTAACCATTACCCTGACCTTAGGCATTCACCCAAAAGTCTGCCTTTTTCCAATCTGGGGACAAGGCTTTTGTCAACGCTTCAGTCTGAAGTTTGTCCCCAAAAGTAGCCTATGACAGACACACTCACACAAACACACACACACATGCAAACCCATTGAAGGCTTGCAGCCTGTGAGTGCGAGTGTGTCTCCACTCCCCCAGGTATGTATAGTGAGATGATAATTCAGAGTACTCTACACACACAGAAAAGCCAGCATACAGGCGCACACACACACACACTTATACATACACATCCATATGCCAAACCGAATGACCTCATACTGTATGGCTGACCAGCTCTCCCATACACTACCTTCATTAGAAACACATGTTCGATGCGTGCATGTGTGTGTAGTGTGCAGTTTGCTCTCTCAGTACGTGTTATGCTTCTGAATACATTTCCGGCCTCCACCAAATACCGCTCATGTATTTGAACTCAATCTCAGGCACTATATATGCACGCGCACACACACACACACACACACACAGACACCCGGCCTCCAGCCTGCCTTTCAGATTTGAACCTCACTCATCAGGGTGCTGGTAGGTAAAGTTACGCTGCAGTTCATTTTGCCCTGTAGCCTGCTGAAAGTGAGATTAAAGTCTGAACTCAATTTCACACGCTTACAAAATGCAGACATGTATATCTGTGAGTGTGTGTGTACTAAAATACTACCAAACATCCAAAAGTATGTCAACACGGGCCTATACACACGCACACAGGTAGTGGAAATCAATGCACGTTTAATTGTCACACAAAATCCTGAGACTCCTTTAAAGGACAAAGCTGAAAAAGACCTTAGTGTCCTCACCAAATGAACTGCTGAGATCTTTAAACACAGGATTGTTGTTAAGAAGAAATGAGTGAAATAACTGCCCAAATTATACAGCTGTGAATGTCCAACATAGCTGAGGTGTTTTAGAAGTGGGAAAAAAAACTGGAAACCACCAGACACCTGTTGACATCATAAAAAAAAAAAAAAAAACAGCTGTAAAATTATGAAACTTTTTTTTCCCTGAGATGTTGGTTTGTATTGTGACAAACTGACCCATGACGTGCAATAAAATTTAAAAGAGTCACGTAACTGTTTTAATTCCACGCCTGTGTGTGGCGAGTTAGCTGGATGCCAGTAAGCATCCTACACTGGAACAAACTGGGAACCATCCTGAAGCACGGTATCCAAACCTCACAGCTACACACTAACATCACAGACTCTACTTACTGTAGATGTGCACACACACAGTTTCCCTCAGGGATTATTCACAACATTTTTTGTGTGTGTTACATCTCAATAGAGTGTTAGCTAATCAGGCCAAACCTTTAATTTTACACTTATCGGTTTCTAAAACCACATTTAGGACGCTGGACACAAACTCAGCACTGAAACCAAGGATACAACAACTACATTATCAATCAAGCTGACGGGAGCAGATCTAATCTCTAATAACAGGCCAGCACTGGTGCCAGAAATTGGTTCAAACCATCGAGCTTCATGTCTAGACTGTGCAGGCTGTGTTACTGAGACGCTGATCTGACTGGGGGAAAGAAGGCTAATGAAAAAAAAAAAAAAAAAGGCAGAAAAAGAAACTGAGAGAGGGATGGATGGAGAAAGCTGTTCACATCTGGAGTCTTTCCTCTTGTCATCAGATAGATGGATGTTAACTTCCAGGACTGTGGAAACAACAGCTTCCTGTGCTGCCGATAACAGCGATGGAGGAGAGTTGCGGGGCACTGAGATGGGAGAAGAAGTTAGGGGAATAAGTGAAACAGAAGCAGAGAGGACGGCGGAAGACGAGACAAAGCTTTCAAAAATAGAAGAAAGGAAAAAAAAATTGAGAGGGAGAGAAAGAGAGGAGATAAGAAGGGAAATATGGCAACGTACAGATAAAGCATAGAAAAGTTGCAGCACCAACAAAATGGCAAACGGACGGTCTATCAAACGTACTGAACTACCTGCTCAATCTAGCAACACTGCAAAACCTTCAGACACACACTGCCGCTGTCTCAACACGCTGGACAAACCAGAGGAACAGCAAGAAAAGGACAAAGGGAAGCAGCTCTGTCTAAGAAAGCTGTCACTTTGCTTCTGCCATGATATTCAGCAAAAGATGCAAGGCTCTGCAGCCCACAACATGCTAACGTGCGCTAGTGCTGCCACTACTGCTACACATCAGTGACAACAAGCCTGCGTAAATATGTGTGTTTGTGCGTGTGTGAGAGAGAGAGAGGTGTGCGTTCCCTGTCTCAGCCGTTCAGCCTCTTACGCTCTACAGCTTCTTTTTGTGCAGATCATGGTTGTTTTGCTGATGCTCCCTCCCTTCATGGCCTCCTTCCTGTCCTCGCTGTGTTTTTCTCCTCTTTAAATAGCGAATCAGAAAACACATCTGCAATGTATTTGAAAAGAAAGTGCAAATGAAACAAGACGCAGCAATTCCGAAAAAGCAGAGAAAAAAACGGAGCCAAAATGCTCTACTCGAACACAAACTTGTAGTTCTGATTAATGTTTTTACCGGGAAGAAGTTCAATTACTGGCAAAATAAGTCATCGACTAAAAGGAGTTTATTTTGAAGGGTATACTAAAGAACAAGCTTAAGTTACTACATCGTTTTAAAGACAAGAAAATGTTGTATTAATGGTGGTTTCCTGAAGATGTAAATATGACAAAGGCCAGACTTTAACATGTGATAATTCAGGCTTTATAATGTTACACTTTCTAAAACTGAGAATATGAAATGATAATCTGACTCTGCAACACAATAACTATCTATATCTGACTTTTAGATCTTAAAAAAAAAAAAACACTGGTCAGTTTGTCAGTGACTCTCTGCTATAAATGTGTCCCCTCAAGCTTAAATCTAGGTTATTCTACTGATGTCACTTAAGAGAGAGGACATTGTTATTTTAATTTACATTAAGTGTAGAATCCTTCAAATTAAAGTTGCTAGCGACCACGACATAAAGAAAACTACTGACAACAATAACAAAATAATAAAATAATAAAATATTTCTGCCTCCTCCTCAGTTTGTCTGTGGTGCTCACAGCTTTGAAAAACATTTTTAAAAAACTCTGAGTAAAAACTTCTGAGTGATCCACAGAAATGAAAGGGACTGTTTATTAGGTAGAAACATGTTCCAGACAAAACTCTTCACAAATTTCTGTGGATTAAGCAGTGTGAGGCTGGATGTCATTACAGCGTTTTTCTCTGGCAGGAAAGTGCTGTGGAGCTCTTCGTCAAAAAAAGTGCTGCGTGTGGGTTTTGTTTCTATGACAACAATATCAGGACAATATATCACCACAGCTGTTGAAATTGAGAGATTTTTTGAACTAGCAGACACATGAAGAAGGACAGAGTGCTCTGAAGAACGGTGCTGGATGCAGAGCCTTTTTCTCCAGGTGGCTGCATGTGATGCTTGTGCTCAGAAAGAGAAATGCTACACGGACACACAGGGACACTTTCTGTGAAGGACGCTGCTGCTGCTGCTGCTTTTTTAAATTCAGTTTCTCAAAATGGCATGAATATACTTCCATTCACCTCCACTATATGAGGGTAAAGGCAAAAATCTAATTTCATTTGCATGAACTGAGCCTTTAATGAAGAAGAAGAAGAAGAAGAAGAAGAAGAAGAAGAAATACTAACTAATCTTCCAGTGATGAGAGCTAAGGAAACCTGCCACTGCCACAGACTTGATACACATTCACAATCAAACACAGACACTTCCTTCTCACTCTTTCTCACACACACACACACACACACACAGTGAGAGACAGACAGGAAGTTGGGGAGGAATTCCCAAGCGGACATTTCTCACGTTCCTGCAGTGATTGGAAACACACTCGAGTAAAATGGCGGCAGGACATAATTTCCAGGTGAGGAGAGAAAGGCTGTAACCTCTTCCCCTCTCCACCCTACACCCCCCTACACCCCCCCACTGCGGCATAAACAATATCCTCCTTGATATTATCCTTCCACACACACACATGCACACACATACACACACACATACACACACACATAACACCTGTTGTCACCTGGAGGGGGTTGGCCTTTCGCTGGCTAGCATCAATACACAATGGCTGCTTCTGTGGCTAGACAGGAGCAGGTGAAAAGATAGCATCTACGTAAACGAGCACTCAAACACACACACACACACACACACACACACTTCCATACGCATGCACACACAGACGATGAAAAAGACACACACACACACACACACCTGCTGAGGAAATGAGCCTGCAGTAGGCCTCCATCTGGTCAGCCCTGAGGTGACACCAAGAAAAACAAAAGGAAGGAAAGAGGCAATGAAGATAAAGAAAGATAGAAAGAGAGTGAGTTTTTGTTTTTCAGCCGAAGCAAATGATATTTAATAATTGGAACATGCATTATTATCTTCACATTAAACATACATATATATATATATATATATATATATATATATAATTTTTTTTTCCTGCTAAAAAAGAAACCAAAGCTTTCGTAATGTTCCCCTTCAAAAGCTTCACACTCACCACTACAGGAAAAACAGCAGCTCACAGGCTTCAACATAGAATTCATCACACTGCAACACATCCATGGCGTGTCTGTGATTAAAGCTGACGCATTACTTTACACAAAACTCCAGTACTGGCAGTATACACTCCAGACTGGGAGTACTTAGACACTTATACAGTTTTCTGTTCTTCAGGCTCTGAGCTGTGGATGCTACATTAAAGTGTCTCATCTCACACACAGTTCTTTAAATCTGAACGTGAACCAACTCAAATGAAAGCTGAGATCAGCTGCACAGTCAGGACCGAGTCAGGTGGGCCTATTATTTTGTTCCTCAGAATAAAGGAATTTAAAATTTAAAATGAAATTTAAAAGTTAAATGCAATAAAGCAGCTGTAGTCTGCATTTACTGATGACATGACACACTAGTCTTTAAACACACTCAGAGCTAAGAGTATATTGTCCATATAGAACTGATTATCAGAAGCTAGACTTTGCTATAGCAAGTGTACAGCGATGGCAACCTTGTTACAGAAGCAGATATGGATAGTTAGAGATGTCTGAAGCAACTGCAAATCCTCTGTAGGACACGAAGCACCACACAGCAATGACACCACGGCAGGACACCCACTACAGGAAGTGTACACGGTGCTTTTCTTAAAGATTAGTATCAGGTCCCCGAAATCATACAGAAGAAAACAGCATTGTTTTCGTTTTTGTTCCCCCCCCCCCGACCCCGACAACACGAGAAGCAATCTCAGGTTCAGAGAAACAGTTTAGAGCTAGTCAGCCTTTTAAAAGCTGTATGAAAAGATTCATCATTTTTCGCTCAGAGAAATGGAGCGTGTGTGTGATGTAGAGATAGTCTGAACATCTGCGACATGAGTCAGATGCTGAGGGAGTCATGCATATGCTGTTGAGTGCATTCTCCTCTTTCTGTCCCCCATTCATTTTTTAACCACACTTGCCAGTGAGGCTCAGCCGCTCGCGGTAATTATCTCTGTGCATGAAAGTGTGCGCACATGTAAGAGTGTGTCTGTTGTGATGCGATGCATTAGGCGTTGCTGATGCTTAGGTGTAAAAAATCCCATTAGAGCGAGCAGGACGGCAGATCGATACCTTACGGGATCTGGAGTGATGCTGTCGGTGTGTGTGTGTGTGTGTGTGTGGTGTCTGTGTGTAGGTATGTGTGTGTGAGAGAGAGAGAGAGAGAGTAAGTGCTTTAACACCTCTCAGAGGTGGATTAGAGCGCGACAGAATGGAGACACTGTCAGAGAGGGTTAGTGTCAGAGAGAGAAGGGAAGAGGAAAGTGTAGAGGGAGAGAGTTGGAGAGAAAGACAGAGGAACAGATGGAAAGAAGTAAAGCGGGGAGGAGGAAGAAGAGAGACGACAATGTGTCGTGCTTGTCCCTTGCGATTTTGGGTTGGAGAGAGGTGGAGCGCTCAGAGATGCGGCAGCCTCGTGGCACCGACCGCTGCGTTCTGAAAGACACAGGGACGCAGGTCTGATCAGAGTTGTTCCTAATGTACTGCACTCCCTCGCTAACGTAAAAGGTCACGCACACAGGTGTTTTCAGTTAGGGCTGATCAGAGCTAGCAGTGGGCAGAGCTATGCTGCGAATAACACAAGGTACACACACACACACACACACACACAGGTAAAAACCACAGAAAACACCTGAGTGTGTGAGTGAATGAAAATCATCTTCTTCACAATAATGCTTCTCTTTTTAAATAACTGTTCCCAGTAAATAAGATGTGACGAAGCTTTGGAGTGACAGGAAACACGAGGACGTCATTGTGAAGAGACAGACACGAGAACGAAGCATAATTTGAGATGTCTTCCTTCAGAGACACCTGTCTTATTTCAGCTGTAATAGTGCTACTTAATGTACTATATTAATTATTAATGGTGACGGTGAAAATCTAAAACCCTGAAGCCTGATAAGTGTCAGTGTCAGTGTCCGTGATGACGCTTTGCAAAACACAAAACACATGTTTATATGGAGAAAAGCTCAATTGCCAAACTTTTTTGGATGCTAAATGACTGAAGAATGAATTAAATAAGCATATTTCCATGTAAGGTAATGGTGAATGAATGCCAAACGTTATTAAGAATTATTAATAATTAAGACTTATTTTATGTTTAATATAATAAACACCAAATCAGTTATTTGAGTTTTTAGGACGAGAACGAGATGATCCAGAATGTTAAATGATATTGACTGGAAAAACTGACAGAGATCTATTTAAACCCCGTTAATATTCATTTATAATTGGAAGCTTCATTCTCCATATTTGGTGAGCTGTATGTACAGCTGTTCTATTACTTCCCCTTCACATCTTGGAAGTCGTGGCGGTCCTAGCAGACAGAGGGATGGATGGATGGCTGACCTGGCAGGGCGCCCGCCACAGATTGAGGTCATGGGAATGAAAGGGTGGCACCAACAGCAACCCCTCCTCACCCCCTGACACCGGGACAAACCGCTGCTCTGTAACATGCAAGCGCGTGTACGTCTGCGTGTGCGAACACGAAAAACATCAACATGATCCTCTGCTTCGGCAGCTGGTAGACACACACACACACACACACACACACGCAAAATCCACATACATAAACATCATGTGTTCCCGTCAGCTCAGTCACAATAAAAAATAGATAAATCTATATTCCTCTATTATATTATAATTGCTATACATCATTATGAAATCACTGGGAAACAGAATGACATGATTACACACACCAACACAGCTTCTCTCTCTCTCTCTCTCTCTCTCACACACACACACACACACACACACGTACACCACAGTGGGTAGGCAGTAGGGTGAACGCGTGACAGATGCCCGACACATTGGTGTCCGTTCAGTCACTATAAAGAGCAGCTGCTCAGTCTTCATGGCCCTCTGGCACTGCACAAACACACACACACACACACACACACACACAAACAGATGAATACACACAGTCACATGGATGCACAGGCACACATGCACTTGCAGTATAACACTAATGCTGGAGGACATTCCATCTCTCACAGATTATATGTGCCAACGCAAAAACACACAGATGCACATAAAGGGAGAGAGAGACAGAAAGACAGAGAGACACACAGAGAGAGAGAGAGAGAGAGAGAGAGAGAGGGGGGTGGGGGGGGGGTACCAGCAGCACAAAAACTTGATCAGCACTCACTCATATCAATCCATGTCACACCCTGATCTCTCGCAGTCACACGCACACCCGCCATAAATCCCTACATGTGGCTAAACCATTCCCGCCCTGTAGTCCCCAAAGCCTCACACACACACACACAGACACACACGCACACTAACACACACACAGGCAGAAACACACTCACACATGCAAGCTAACACACTTCCTGAAGTCTTAAAAGTCGAAAATGGGGAAAAAAAGACACGGAAAGGAAAGACGAGGAAGAAGTGGTTAAGATGAGTCTGACACGCGAGGCTTCCCTCCTCCTCTTTCTGACCACGCTTTCTACTAGTGACGGAACAATTAATGTGTCAATTAATGTGACTGACAGAACAGTAATGATAAATCAACAAACACTGTTGTGTGCAGGCTTTGCCATTTTCTGACATTTTATAGAACAAAAACAAAAACATTTATAGCACTAGTCAGTGATTCTCAATGTGAAAGCTCAGTAAAACTTCAATGATCTGGTGATAGAAACACTGAAAGCCTATGTAGACACACTCTAATAATAAAAGAATAAGTGTGGGTTTGCTACCTGCGTCTGTTATTGAAACGTCTGTACTGTCTGTATTTTCATTTTCTGGACTCATCCGATCGACTTCAAACTTCGGGGGTCTGTCGCCGAGCATCCAGGGAAGGGCAGTGTTGACTGTGGTGTCTTTTGGACAAGCATTTCTCGATAAAGCCTCAAACATCACTCAGTCAACATGCTGACGTAAAGAAAAAGGTGGAACTATAGTACGAGAGCAGCGCAGCGTCGCCCGGACAATTTACAGTGTGCCCGTGCCAGGGTTTGATGCTTTCAATAAAGCTGTAAACTGGATTAATGCAGGCCAAGCAATCAGCCCCTGCTGACAGGCACATGTTGAAGAGGCACTGCGCTGGTTCACTCAATATGGCACTGGGGAAAGTTTGTGCATAGCTTGGTGTGTCCTTATGTGTCTCTGTATGTTAGGGGGGGGGGGGGGGGGGGGGGGCTGTTGGTTTCTTGCTGGTTTATTCGTTTTTATCTGCACAGGTTTATTGTACCAATTCTACTCTAACTGCTATATTAAAAACAATATCTTTACAACTGAGTTCTGTCATGCTCATGATTCACTTATCATTCTGAAACAACCATTAGATACATAACACTGAAAGCTTACTCTTATAGTGCCACTATTTTTTAATGTTTTACATGAATAGGAAAAAAATGTGCTGACATATTTTTGCTTTGGTCCACATATTAAAATTTGGATGGCTCAGTTCAACTTTTATCTTCCCTGTCTCCTACATTTCTTCACAATTAAACCACAACAGCATATAGGCATTGTATTAAACATAACCACCGGCTTGTTTCTGTTCAGAGACCATGTATTTCTTAAAATGAATGAAGCTCGAAACTGGGACACACTTTCCCTACAAAGCACATTTGTTGTTGCAGGTTAGTTGTACAGAAACATCATTTTTAGGAGGGTCGAGGGAATCACTGTCCATGCACCACTGTAAAATGCTGCCTAAAAACATTTTGGATCTGATGTGTGGTTCACATGTTAATGGCACTGTGACTTCAGGTGAATAACTCCACTCATTTATTCTCTTCACTTTACAGAGACTTCCACTTAATCCAATAAATTCCCTGATCCATTGAGTTTATTTTTTTGGCTATAGCATCTCTGCTCCTCTCTGACTCCCATAGAGAAATTGATCTCTGTCTGGAATATACATCTCAGACCACCTGAATATATTCCAAGAATTCCAGGGCCAGCAGGCAAACCGTATTTAACAGTGTCACTCGTGTTACTCGTCCTTCGTTTGCTTCCTTTTTCAATCAGATTTGCCAGCAGATCACTTTTCTCCCGCTTTTTCTTCCTGATAACAGCTAAGCGGTTCCCTTTGCCTGATTGGTGGTGATGACAAAAACAAAAAAAAAAAGAAAGGAGCAACAATGACTGCAGAGATCTGCCGTTACGTCCTGTCACCAGCCGAAGGGTCACCGAACGCACCCTGAGGCAACGGACAGGATGGGTGGAGGGGCACAGTGGCAGCAAGGTGACAAAGGTGCCTATTGATGAAAATAACATCAGGAGAGGAGGAATGGAAGGGTGGGGAGAGAGGGGGTCACGGGAAATGAGGGTATTTGTCTTTAAGGAAGAGATCGGATGGCCGGGCATCTTTCTGGCCCGCACAATCGCTGTTGTCAGTGTGGCCGCTACAGCACAAAAATACAAGGGCCCTTTATGAGGCAGGGAGGTAATTGTGGGGTATAGGTTACTGTGGTATGTGTGTATTAGAAAAAGAAAGAGAGACAGAATACCACAGCACAGGTGCCTTCGTCTTTTAAATGGCTGCTCAGGTATGAAGGGGAGGAGAGAAGAGGGAGGGAAAGATGGTAGGCTAAGTGTGTGTGTGTGTGTGTGTGTGTGTGTGTTTCGGGGGAAGTGCAAACCCTCTATCCTCATCTTTTGATTCAGTCATTCATAGCCTTCTCTTTCTTTCTCCTCCTGTTCTCTGCGAGAACAATAACACGAGGGAAAGCCCCTTCTCGCCTCAGGGTGGTGCTGATGATGGCAAAGGGGTGGTGGGTCACTGGAACAAGGGGACACTGTGTGGGTGATGCTAACAGGTGCACGCATGCATACACACATTCACATAACGAACGGTCCCAAACAGTGGAATGCTCCTGCATGTTTTAGGTCATTGACTGCCATTTATGTGCACTTTAAAAAGTCATTGTCCACAGGACCAAATCATGTCTCAGGTTATTATTATTATTATTATTATTTTTTTTTTTTTTATTTTTTTTTTTTTCCAGTTTCATGTCAAAGTTATCTCATCCCATACCTCACACAGGAATCCTTACATGGAAACGGCTGCCTGGAAAACACATTACACACCACAGTGAGCTTTGAGAAAGGGTCATAAAAGATATATTAAGAAGCTTTTATTGACTGCATTAATTTGCTAACCACTCTTTATTTATTCCCAACCTTAAAATCGAAATCCAGGTTTTAACCCTGGACTAACATATGGCTCTGGGTCAAACAGTCTGAACATTCTAGTTGATTATTTTAATTATTGAGTAACTGATAGCGAAAGATTGATGTTCATTTCATTTCCTTTACAATGACATAAAAGGGAGAAAAGCAGCAAGTAATCATTTGAGGACCTGGAAGCAGAGAATTCTGGGTATTTTTGCTTGGTGAAACACATACAATAAATTAGTTATTGGTAATTTATTTTCTGTTCATTATTTCCTGTTGATTTCATCACTTAATCACCTAATTGTTTCAGCGCTAATTTGAATCACAAGAATAAAGACAATGTGAGGCGGGGGGGTGGGGGGGGGGGGGGGTGATGATCCACTGCAGTGACCCCTAATGGGAGCAGCCACAAAGACAACAACATATCCTAATGGCTGACAGAGTTACCAGATCTCAGCCTGAACTGAACCAGAGATGTCTCAAGCTGATCCAAAGTGTTGTTATCTCTACCATCGACGGCTTTCAGGTGGTTCGGGCGGACAGGAATAAATCTGAGAATGGAAGGAGCTTTTGCTGCTTTTATTAACAACAGATGGTGAAACCCTGGTCACGTTACTGTAAAGGAACATTTCTGCAGCCCACTGACACTGACCTGTTAGCTTTGGGGCTACATCCTTGCTATAAACCCAGGGAGTTCTCATACTCCACCTTGAGTGTTGTTTACATCCGTGAACTTTTCCACATGGGCACTACAATACAAAGGCACCAACAGCATATGGAGAGTACCAATTGGTCTTGCACTGGGATCAAGGCCAAAAACTCTCGAGTGGGACATCCCTACACTTATGGGAGATTTTGGAGCATCGTGTTAGACAGTGTACTCCACCACCACCATCCTCAAAACACGAAGTGAGGGAACGTGTTACGCAAGAATGCAGTTAGTCCCATCGGTATAGTTCGAGAGCCTCTGTGAATCTACGAGGAGGAGCAGTGAAGCAGTCCTGGGGGTTTGTTATGGAATAACACCACTAAGACATTTGATTTTTATTTGAAGCTGACAACACTAGCGCGCACACACACACACACACACTGACAGGGGAGGTAACTGAGCTGTGATAATGGGAGGTGGATGTGGCTAATGGCTGATAGCTGCTGATCCCACACTGATTAACTCCCTGCTTTATAGGATGCTGTTTATAGACTGACGCGCTAGACTGAAGTCACAAGGGCAAACATCCAGTAGACAAACATGTCTGTACGCCCACAGGTTCAGCTGGAGAAAAACACTCCGGCCAGGGTTTACCTAATGCTTCTTTCACTTTCTCAGTACTGACACTTTCTGATTAAAGCCTCTGGAATTAGATCAGTGATCACCTACAGCTGTCAAACACTGCTTCCCTGACAATCTGAAAATTTTAGATGCTCATATTGGCCCTAGATGTTGACCGGCTTATCGGTCTAACTCCAAAACACACACACACACACACACACACACACACACACACACAGACACCACTGCTAAAGTCCAGAAGCTCTCTAAAGTGTCTTCAGTGTTGTGATAAGCCAGCTCCCTTTCGTCCTGCTCTGCTCTGCTCTGCTCTGCCGCCAGCTAACCCGCTATCACTGATTCACCGCCACAGATAAATCACACACACACACACACACACACACACACACACGCACATGCAGATGGGAGACAAACAGCAAGGCAAAGATGTGGCAACAAAGACAGCGACATACGTACACACACGCTGAGGATGACAACAACAAACTGGCTGACACTAGAGTGGTTGTTATTTCCTGTTTTGGAGCAGGGTGGCTTTCTTTGCAGAGTCAAAACACAACTACAGCAGTGCGGAGGGAGGGAGATTTATCAGAGCGCACACATACACACAGGTAAGATTAAATACTCTTTCTTTTCAGTCTTGCGGTGTTATCTCTGTTTCAGGTCCGTCTCCTTTTCTTTCTTTCTTGATATGACCTCCTGAGCCACAAAATACCACTGTGTAGTCTAGCTGGGATTGAAGCTGCCTCTACACACAAAGACACACACACACACACACACATACATACACACAAACCCAACAGCAAGACAGGTAGGAGGAATTGATAACAGCTTCATATTGATTCCATTATATTGTAGATGGCGGAAAGTGAGACAGTAGAGTTGGCGTTGGGCTCCTCACAGAGACAACTATGCTGAGTCAAGAAAGCACGAGTGTAAGCACTGTACAACACACAGTATGCCTGTGTGTGTGTGTGTGTGTGTGTGTGTGTGTCTGCGTGTCCCTTGCAGACGGCGTCCCATCACCTCAGGGAGGGCAGAGATAAGCAGAGTGTATGGGCAGAGATAAGATGGGAGCAGACACTGGGGAGACTGACTGACTGTAAGTGAGTCAGTGTAGGGAGAGCTGCAGCTTTATGGCTTCACTGAGGCCTGAGGACTCACAGGGAGACACTGCTGCTCTCACAGAAAGTCGGCCAAAGGCTCTTATGTCGTAACATGTACACTGTACGTACAGTACGGTACATATGGAGGTCTGTACACAAACAATCAGATGTGTATTTATCACATAAAAAAACACATTTCGCTTGTTTCTTGGACATGATATTCACCCCTTCATATGCAATTAACCAACATGAATTAGCCATGTGTGGTTTTTTTAAACAGTTCATGTAGGAAAACATCACTTTCATTTTCACTTACATATTTTTTGTAAGTGAAACAGAGATTTATAGAAGCAGCATTTCACATGAAATTAAGTTACAAACAGGCACATCTGTCTGTAGATATATGACGTCTGAAAAAAAAAATATTATGTTATATATATATATATATCATATATTATATATATATTAAGAAATTCACATAGGCATATATGGTTTTCAGACATTTTTCACTAAGACTATTTTCCATGTGAGAAAAATGTACAATCAGTCTGATATATGGTACTGATGTAGTGACAAATGATGAGAGACAAAACAAAAAAGCAGTGGTTATTACTAAAAGTCAGATATTGTCAGTTTTCACTAGTATTATTATGGATATTATTCAAGATGATTACATATTGTAAAATGAGTCAAAGCTACATTGGCTTGTGCCTAAAACTAGGTCTGTGATGTGTGTCTGAATTCATTCCTATGTGAAATTATCTACATGTAATATAACAGAGGAATCACTTAACATGGAACGTTCTGGAAGAAACAAAACACTGGCAAAGAAAAATGTGCTGGCTTCGAGCCCAAAAATGTTGCTGCTATTAACCTTCTAAATCTGCTATCAGTGAAATCTGAAGGGCTGCATCATGTGTCAGCCTCAATTCAACACCTCAGTTGTCACTTATCTGATTTCCCCATATTCTTATTAACACAACTGGAAATGCACGCGAGTCCTTCATCTTACTGTGAGACGGATCAGATGTAAACACGTTAGTCACGTGCACCTTTTGATCCAAAGCGTTTTCCCGTCGGCCTTTAAAACTCATATTGGGAAGTTCTGCCACACACAGGCTTGTTCCTCTGAGGGTGAGACAAAGGTGATGTGTGTGATAAGAGGCGGCGCCATGGCAGCGGCAGGACACAACACTGAACCCTCCTTAGGCGCGCACACACACACACACACACACACACACACACTGATAAGCATCACCTCCATCCCTCGGCCAGGCTCTGTCCTTCTGTCTCCCTCTGTTCTGAACCAGTTAGTGAAGAAACTGAAAACACAGAGGACACTGACTGGAGACAGAAGAACCACGGATATGATAGTTGGCAGACAGAGGAAGACGGATGGAGGCGCAGGAGGGACAAAGCGAAGGTCAAAGGCTTAGACACAAGGGGAGCTGTCGTTTAACAGGTGAAGGTGAAAGCAAAAAGGTAAACATGTTTTCCCACTGGTATAAACACATCTGTTCTGTTTCCTTTATAATGCAGCAGAGACTTGACAACAAAACAGCTTCTGCACACACCAGGGTTCAACCACCAAGGCTTTTAGAGCCCACACAAGGCTGCAAATGTGTTTTCAAATGAAGCTGGCAAGAGCAACAAATTACACAACTGATGAACTTTGTTCAAAAAAAAAACCGTCAATGTGTTCCAAAGATTTCATTTATAGAGAATACATGTAAATGTCTACAGAAACAATTTACATGTACCTGCTACATTTAACATTACATGGATAAAAAAAAAGGAATGAAACCAGTGTCTCCCACATATATGGAGTCTGGGACGCATCAGAAATAACAAATTATTTCACTATTACTGATTGGCCTCCTGTTTTCACATTTAGTTTAAAACGAATTTTCAGATTTCAGTTCAAATGTAGTCATTAAGTCATCATTGGAAGACAGTTGCATTACTTCCGCAATAGATACGTACATTCGTGGATGAATGACCGAGATGTGTCCAGTGGAAAAGAAAAGAAAATGAGGTAAATAAACACAGGTCACACCATATCTACATTCATCTGTGTACACTTGTGTGTGGTGCAAAGCACTTCTTGGTATGTGTTGAAAAGCAGAGAAAGGTGGAGAAGAAGAAGAAGAAGAAAGACACTATCAGACACGTAAAACTATTTGAGGCACACCTCCTCTGCGACACGAGCTGAAAATATTTCCGGACACCCGAGCGAGAAAGTTTGGGGAGCGGCTATCTGTCAGCGTGAGGGCAGATCAGATGAGTGACGTCTGTCACAAGACACAGCAGATAATGCCACAGACGCCACAGTCACTCCTTTATCTCTTTTATCAAACAAAAGGCAGCAGGATAGAAGGTCACGCAATAAGTGATGATTCCCTCACCCGCATCAGGGACAGTATGAATACACACACACACACACACACACACATTCACAGGGCCCATGGAAGAGCATTACAATTTGAGAGTAAAAGACATATTTTAAGGCAGGAAATCCACTCATCTGTGTGTGATTGGATTAGTCTAACATCATAACCATGTTAAAGGAGACATACGATCAAAATCACCTGAAACCAAATCAATCCTGTCCAACTGATCATAGACCTTTCAGGCCTATTCAGAATCTTCTGTTGTACAATGAGGGCACATAACTATAGGAATCAAAACAATGGGGATGCAACGCAACATCCACAAAACTGCATGGTGAGGACTTGGCAAAGACGCACTGTCTGGTGTAAGTGACTGACTGTTTATAATCCACTCGTACAGGATTGTGCTGATGTTAGACAACAGCAAAGAAAATCTCTTTAGCATTCAGATCATTTCCCTGCAGCAGGCTGCCACTGACTGCTTCACTACGAGTGAAATAAACCAATAAACCATCTGCAAATGAGCACAAGTATGTGTCTGCTATGTGCTGATGCATGAGAATATATAAAGGGACAGTGGGTTATGTGCTAGGATAGCAATGGCAATAGAGTCAATGATAAGGTAACAACAGCTGAGCAGCAGTTAGTTCCCACTGGCTGAGAGAGGTCACTACAGGAAGTGTAAATGTCATATAGGGAAAAAAAAAAAAAAAAAGACTGCCACCGGCTTCTACAACGTCATTTTTCTGGTATTTGAACATCTATTTCGTCTTTTTGTGAGAATTCACAGTGTTGAGTGTGAATGTAGGTCTGCCTAACCTGACTCAAACATCGACCACACATACAGCGCCACAACCGATTCTGACAGTCTCAACTGATGTGACTGATGGGATGCACCAGAATAAAACACAACACGATTTAACCGACAACATTAGACAATGAGAGATTTCAGTAAAGTGGTTGGTTTAGAATGAACGACATCAGAATGAAACAGATAGGGATGGTTGAAGTAAAAGAACCAAGCTTGTATCACAGAGCAGAGGAGGAGGTATTCAGATAGAGCGGAGTCAAACACTGAAGTTTCCTACCTGTTCCTGCGTCCATGATGTTGGACTGTCCTCGACGATCGGCCACCAGCCCTGAAGAACCGGGCATGCTGACTGGCTCTGAACGTACAGGCTGGATTCTGCACACACACAGTACATTTACGTTACTACAAAACACAATAATAATACAAAGAAATACACGAGTAACATCTTAGGGGCTCAAACGGCTGTTTGACTGGATGTGGTCCCAGGAACCAGGATTTGGGTTGTTGTTTTAGTGATTAAGTGTAAGGCTGCCTACACTAGAGGGATAATTGTGGTGAAATCTATGATTATGAGAATATTTTTCTTAAGCAAAGTCTTGTTAGGATAATTCCCGGGAAATTAGAGTAACCACCTCCAAATCTGTCAAAAAAAGAAAAGTGATTTATGGTGATAACACTGCATGTATTTCTACATCTAAGCCCCAACCTTCACTCCTGGGTTCGTTACTTTTGATAGTTTTAAAGTACCTGAGACTGTGTAGGTCCAGGTCGTCTGTGTCAAAGTCCAAGAGGGGTTGTGGAACATCAGTGGGGCCCTGGGACTGAAGCACTGACGATGAGGAGGAGATGACTGTGGTCTGGCCTGAAGGGTGAATGGTCTTAAACTGGAACTGGGGGCCCATCCACAGGCGCCGGTGGGGCCCTGTATGGGTTACAATCTCTACCTGAGAACACAAAGATATAGGTTAGTGAGGAAAGACAAAAATCAAACATAACTGGCCAAAATTGTTGAAACCCTTGATGAAGAGAACTAAGAGTTTAAAGCTAAGCTAGCTGTAAGGCTTAGAGACAGAGAGCTAAATGCTAATATCAGCAGACTAACAGCCACACCATGACACTGTTTACATGCTGATGTTTAGCAGGTTATGTTTACCTTGCTAATAGTCTTAGCATCTTAGAATGTTAACATTTAGCATTATACAAAGTACAGTTGAGGCTGATGGTTGTGCCGCTAGTTTTACATATTGGCCAAATTATAATTAGTACATTTTAAAGAAACATATAATCTACCATTTTTACAGAGCTAAATGAAAAGTTAAGTGATCAGTACAATTCATCCTGAGGGGACCATGAATGTAATGAATGAACCAAATTCGATGGGAGTCCATTCCAGAGTTGTTGAGGTATTTCACTTAAAAGTACTTAACAATGTTAAGCTCATGGTGGCCATGGAGGAAAACTAAAGGGATCAACAAAGTCATCAGGATTCATCATCTGAGCTGCATGAATAGCTCTAACAGATCTGATGACATTCATCCAATGGCTGTTGAGACACTTCACTGAAAAACAAAAAGCTCACAGGATCAAAAGTCAGTGGATAGCCCATTATTAGGATTCATTTTCTGGAGACTGTGAATGTCCAGCTGACCAACCAGAAAGCCCAATGTTTCACATGCAAGAGTTGTGAAAACGAAAAACACTTGATGCTCAAGTTCCTCTAATAATTCATCAGCATTTGGCCAAGGAAATAGTCGTGGCAGTCTGAGGAGTTAAGAGTTAAGTTTGGTGTTAATCTTTGTGCCAATACTCAAACACCACATACAGCACTCAGATGAACTCAGTTACATGACATCCAAACTAAAAGCCTGCCCTGCTCCTGCACCATTCAAAGTCTGGCGATGTTGTCAGATCTTGTCAAGGTCTTGTGTGTGCTGGGAGTAGTGGCGGAATGATGGGAAGCCTTCCCGTGGGGTTAATAGAAGTGTGACACTAGCAACAGTATGGCAGTGAGGATGAGGTGAGGCCTACTGGGAAAACGGGATAGTGCTGGCATGGCAGGCGGTCCTTGGGCGCTTGAGCTGAGTGGCACTAATGTTGGCTGAAAGTAGAATAGGAGAGGGCTAAGGAGTGGGTGACTCATAAACACTGGACTATTACTGCCTCCTCTGTTCTCCATCTCCTCTTTGCCCTGAATTTACTGACTAACCATCTCCTGCCTTGGACTCCCTACTTTTCACTGCTCTCCCACGCTAACTCTGACTTTTCAACTCCCTGCAGCACTTAACACGTCTCTTGATGTCTCACTGTTCACATTTCATTATCTTTACTCTGTACACGTTGGTCTCTCACCTCAGCTCAGCTCTCAGCTCACAGTCTCACTCCACTCTGGCTGCCAGGTGCCAACATCTCAGACAACAGTGAGAGCTCACACTCTCCTGTGTGTCTGTTTATACACATATATATGTAAAATACATATGCATATACAGGTTTAGATATACAGCAGCTTCAGAAACCATTCAGACCCCTTCAATTTTTGCACACTTTATTGCGCTTAGACTTAATTTAAATTGGATAACATGGGAGAACCTACCGGAACAACCTTCTAAGCAGCCCTCCATCAATCAGGCCTTTACGGTAGAGTGGCTAGATGGAAGCCACTGAATAAAAGGGTTAGGGTTAGATCACAGACGCTTCCCACACAGTGTGATGGAGCTTCAGAGGATCTGCCAGGAATAATGGGATAAACTGCACAAATCAAGGTGTGAAAGACAACCAAAGGTTTCTACAAAGCACTGAACTGAGGATCTGAATACTTTTGAAAATGAGAGATTTGTAATTGTTTTAAAAAGCATATTTCACTTGGTCATTTTGGGTTACTGAATGTAAATTAATGGGCAAAAATTGCAATTTCATCCATTTACAACTAAAGCTACAACATTCAAAAAGTAAATGGAGTCTAAATACTTTCTGAAGCCACTGTATGTGGTCTGTCACAGCTGTGCAAATTAGGCCACAGAAGGAAGGAGAAGGATTGTCACTTTGTGTGTATATGTGTGTGCGTGTGTGTGTGTGTGTGTGTGTGTGTTTTGCCAGTTAACACCATCAATGTCACGCCCAGCCGCAGAGCTGAACAGCTGCCAGGGTGCTCTCTGCTGCGGGATGGAAGGTCCAGATGTTACAGTCCAGTGTCAACCCCCAATCCCTCTCCCCTTCCCGTCTCGTCAAAAAGAGCCGGTGACATGTTGCCTCAGATTTGCTCTTACAGTCTATATTATGTTACCCTCTCGGCACTGGTTACTGAGCTAGCCTGTGCAAAATGATGGGCAAAACAGCCGTTTGCTGCCTCCAAAAACATCCAACTGGTCAACATCAAGGCAGCGGTAAGCACATTTCCCCCTGTAATGACGTAGTCCTTCTTTGGGAAATCTGTTTTTATAATGATGTGCACCTGCAGCAGGCTTTACCAAATGAGATAAATATGTACTTGCATCCACAGTGGGTTTATCAGACAGGTACAGTGAGTATAAAGTCCTAAGTATGCCTCAAATTAATTAGGTTGTACAATGGGCTGTCTGACCACATCTACTGGCTAGAGTGTTTAGGGTGAAAAAGCTGCCTTTTTACCTTTGTCCTGGTTGGACCCCACTGCCTACCATATCTCTGTCCATGTCAAGAGCACTTTCAGACACTGTCTCCTCAAACTTGGTTGTACACGTTAAGAGCAAAGTTCAAATGCTACTACTGTCACACTTCTGCACTCCTGGCCAGTAACTGTGTGTGTGACTGTCACCCAGCCCTCCTTAGATTCTACCACTAGAAAGGCAGTTGTCCCAAAATGAATTAAAGCTGTAAAGTTTATAACAACAGATTCACAGTTACAACCTGATGTTGATGCGTTGTTAAACTGATGTCTGGCCATCCTGAGACACAGAACACAACATATCAGAATATTGTTATTTCTGTTATGCACAAACATCTGTTATACAGATATCAACGATAATGTTGTTAGCATAGTCAATATCCTGTTTCAAATATCTCAGTATGCCCAACTTGTTACTGTCTGCTCTCCTTTACTGTGTCCAATACCTGCAATCACTTGCAACAGGGAAGCGTAGCAGCACAGTGGCAATGAATAAACAATAATCTTTAATTAGGGACAAATAATGAGTAATAATGAATATAATCGTACACAATCACCTTGAACACATTTATTCTGGAATCTAAAACAATTTGACCATCCGTCAGCTGCTATGATCTACATCACATCCTTTCCATCATATCAAAATGGACAGATGAGGACAGATGAGCTGTGGAGACCTGAGGTGGACTCTGCAGAACATGAGGTTTTGTTGTCCCCTGGCAGCTAGCTGAAGAGCAGGTAACGTTGATAGGCAGCAAATGGCACGGCGCTGCAGTGACATGGAGGGTCACAAACCTCACATTTCATTAGGAGATGGACGATCAATCCTAAATCCCAACCCAATGCCAAAATGCCTGCTGATAATGTAATGAAGGCCACTGATATGATATGATATAATGCAATCCGCGAGGCAGTACTTGGCCTCTAACTCAACTGAGCCTATATGTATTTGGCTTTTCTCAACCCATCAAGCTTATGGTGGAGGGGCTGGAACAAACTACAATGTATAACTGATCTAGAAGCCCAGGTTTGATCTAGCCAGAGAATATACTTTTTCTTATATTTTTAACTGTACTTCTATATACCTGAGCACATATTCTTTTTTGACTGCCTTTCTGCTGCTGTTAAAACACCCAAATGGCAAATGCATCACTACCACTGTTCTGTCAGGAATTCACCAAAAATCCAGGTTAGTGCAACGGATAGTTTTGCTCCTGGCAAACTATCATGGCAGATATGAACCACAGCCTCTGCAAAGCTAAGTGGGGTGCATTTTGACCAATCAATTATGCATGCAGTGGAATTATTGATGGTGAAAATGTAGTAGGTTACCTGCCAGCATCAGAGATGAGTACTATGAGGGTTAAACCAAGCTGAAAGGTTGTGTTACTGGATTTTTCTAACATGTGTTGACCAAATACTATGATAATATCAGCACAATTTAGGATGGCGTTTGAATACTACGGATGACAGATCGAGTATCCACACTTTTGGAGAACTTTTGGACAATGTTATGTCAAGGACACGTCCTTTCGAATTCTCAGTGTTGGAACTTGGAGCATTCATTTGCAGTCATGTTTCCATCGGCCGAATAAATCAAATATTCACTCTTTTAGTTCTGTTTTGGTCTCCACTCGCTTCTGAAGAAAATATCTGGTTTGTTAGTTGCTAAGTGCTCACAATGTTCATCAGCAAGTCTCAAACTTTACCCCTTTTGGTGCTAGGAAGAAACAACCTTAATGAGAAAGGAGTCATGGGCCGGAACAGTCAAACTATAAAGAAGCTTAAGAGGCTAAAAAGCTTTGTAGAGCTGAGGGCAACTGGGTGATGGGTGATGTTTCACCGAAGAGTTTTCACAGCAGACTTAACCTTTTCTATAACACATTCAGTACTCTACAAAAGTTTTTGGGACTTAGATTCTTATAAATCATGCAATTCCATCAGGGTGGCATCTGACTGGTTCTAAAATCATTCTGTAGCACGACAAGCTCAAACATACAGTCTGTGTAATAAAGAACATTCTTCAGAAACAAGAACAACCAGGAAGAATCCACAGAGGAACTATAACAAGTTCTCCAAGACTTTTGGAACAACCTACCTGTGGAGTCCCTTAAAAAACTGTGGGCACGTGTACTTAGAACTTATTGCTAAAGGTATACGTCATGGAAAATTCACTTGATCAGATGGAAGGATGGAAGTTTCCAAAGAAACAGGTAATGTCAATACCCCCGTTTGCTTGGGGCAGACTAATGTAATGTCTCTGTAATGTTGGTTAAGGTAGAGGTCTTACCTGAGAGAGCCACTCCTCATCCTCCTGGCCACTGTGGTCTGACGCCAAGCTGTCTGATGACTCATGACGCGTGATTGGGCCTGGGCTTCCTGGGGGCATCGCTGAGAGAACACACACACACACATACGCAAACACATACACATTCACAAATGGTTACAAATATTGATATCTGGAAGCTGACAACCGCCAATATTTTGAGCTGGTTTCCAATATCATCATGAAGCCATAGGCAGAAAATGTAAAAGCCTCCAACATTATAAAGTATGACACTGATACAGCTATCAGGAAGGGACATCAGTAAGTAAGAGATGACTGAGTAGTCAAAACAGGGCAGTGAATCACATATCACCATTAGCTATTTACATAAATCAGCCTGTGAAGGAAAATGATACTTGACAACTAGTTAATGAAAGTTTGTTAGAGTCATCAGGGGTTTCACTGATATGGTCTTTGACGGCCAATACCAATAGATGTGGGCTGAATTCAAGTTATTTTAAATGTTCAATGTAACAGCTTTCCATTTGATGGGTGACTGGATGACAACTAGTGTTCAGGGGCGAGTTTGCTTTTCTGAGATCAAAAACCTGTGAGTGAAAGAGAAAGATAAAAGGACAGAGGGAAAAAAAAAAAAAAAATCCTGTGTTTGTCTTTTTCTCACATGGGCATATGGGTGCATGCCAGTGTGTGAAAAAGCAAGTGTACAGTAAAAATGAGAGAGGGAATCAGTGTGTGTGTGTGTGTGTGTGCTGTGGAGAGAGAGTGACAGAGAGACTCAGAGACAGATGGGGCTCTTGCAGGCTTGAATAAGCAGGCGAGGAGAATGAGGCCTAATGTGTAGAATCAGTCCTTTCTCCATCTCCCACCTCGGGGATGGGGTTGGTTTAAGACAGGAATGGCTAATAAACTTGTCAAGTCCACATCTGGAGCACAGGAGGTGCTCCTGTCTTTATACACACACACACACGTGCCAGGTGTTCGCACGCCCCTGGTGGAGGTGGTTCTAACACACACAAATGCACACACTCCCCAGTGAACTAAGACGTCTGCACATTTCTTACACCTGCTTCTGCAGTAGTGCTCGCTGTGCGTGTGTATGTTTGGGGGGGGGGGGGGGGGGGGGGACTGTGTAGTTAGAGCGAGCAGCCACCACAGCTGAAGAAGCGCCACCTACAGAAACTTAAACTGTATCAACAGAAAATCAGGAGAAATTCATAAGACTGAAGTGGACAAAGTGAAAAAAGACATTGAAATAATATTTTCTAATCAAGCCTTTGTCTACACAGAATTACTAACATCTTTATTGACCTGATGACAAAAGGTCATCAGGTTAATAAAGGTTCCATTTTGATTTTAAAACTGCTGATGATTCATGAGACCAAAACAACACATCACACATCAAACCAGACTCTACAAAAACCTGAATTTGTTCTAAGATGTTGCCAGGTTTGAATGTATCTATCTTTGAGATTTGTGCCTCCACCCCAATAAGAAAAAAAACAAGATTATAGCAAAGTGTTTGTCCTCACAACACTGAAAAATGGCATTCTCAGTTAAATCTCACAGGGACGGTTTCATCTTACAGTGTGTTTACTCTTGTGTATTATCCAGAGTAACAGAGACAGTGCCTCTGGACAGTTTATATTTTTAAATGTTACATCTCAGTGCCACGCAACAACAACACAAACAACAATCCATTCACCTCCACCTATTACCTTCATGGCAGATACCACTAGTAAGTGGGATGTTTTGTTTTTATATATGTGTGTATATATATATATTTTTTATTTTATTTTATTTATTTATTTATTTTTTAGGTGAACTGACCCTTTAATAACTCACAGAGAGCATGGAGAGGAAAAATGAGCTAGGGCTAAAGTCAGAGTGAGAGAGGCAGAGAAGGCTTCTCATGTCCTGTTCAAATGGAGGAGAGAAAAACAAAGCCTGTGCTGTGTTACTTATTAAACAACCCCCCCCCCCCCCCCCCCCCCCCCCCCCCTCACTCTCTCTCTCTCGCTCTCTCTCTCCTTGCTCTCTGACCCTTGGGGCCAATAGCTGTTCCATAATTAATTATTGATGTTCTGAAGCAGTTGGAGGACTGGCTAGATCAGGTTTCCAGTGGGGGGGCTTTCAATAGCTGGAGTTGTGGCCAGGCTCCAGTGTGGGGAGCTAGTGGTCATCCCCATGGGTCAAGCAAAGACACAACCCTCTATGTGTGTGTGTGTGTGAGTGTGCATGTAAGGAGCCAGACTGACCCCAGCAGTTACAGTTATATCTACTCATTTTAGTGTCCAGCTAGCCAGCCACTCCACCTTCTCCTTTTACAACACTCATTACTGGCTCTTAAAAGACAGAACGTCAATGCAATTTCACAGACAGCTCATTTTTTTTTAAGTGCAAACTTATTGCAACGCACTCAAGAGGGGAGTTGGAGTGTACGGCCCAGCAGAAATAACTGTTTTTTTAATTGATGGATTTAAAGATGCATCGGTGAGTATGCAAATAGCACAATGTCATAACTTAGAAATGATCAAAGAGGGATAGAGAGGGATGTGCATGAGTTCAGTAACCTGTGTGTCAGGAAGTGGTACCTTATTCCATTGCATATGAGACTGTACAGAAATGCAAAGATTTTGCAAGAAAGTACTGAATGTTTTGGCCACAATTATTATGTCATGTTGTCTTTGTGGCTCCAATTCTGCATTTTCTGACTATCTCAGGAGGAACTCGCAATGAGGATGACACAGAAGAAAACGATGGCTTTCAGCCCTTTTGGATGCCAAACATACCATACCACCAGAGTCTACGGAGAAGGCCCTGACCTACAGCCTTTCATAGGCCAAACTACACCAGTGTTATCTAAACATAAGCCCTTCATCAGATGAAGATGAAGACAGTTACAAAATCAGTTTTCAATCACTTATTTCAAACATTAAAGGATTTCTGTTTAAACAAGACAAAGAAAAACTTTTCATACAATTACTTTCGGTAGGCTGGATTACTGTAACGGTGTAATCTTAGTAAAAAAAAATGTGGTTCACGTTCAAATGAGTGCTTCACTGAGGTTAGAGGACTTTTGTTGTCTTGGTTATAATAATAAATACATGGTTAAGGTTGTGGAGCAGTTATGGTGAAAAGAAAAAATGTCTATTGGATTCAAACAGGAAACAAATAGCAGTCAGCAGTGTCACAGATTTTAAAATCCTGTCAGTTGTCAGTGAAACACTAGCGGTAAATGGTCTCAGGCGAAAACACATCCCTGATTTACCTGTGCCTTACAAAGCATCCAGACCTCTCAGGTCATCTGTGACAGGTTTACTCAGTGTTCCCACAATCAAAACCAAGCAAGGTGAAGCAGTTTTTAAGATTCTAAGCTCCTTAATACCTGAGGTCTGCTGAAGCTGTCAGCTCCTTTAAATCAAAGCACAAATATTGTTGTGTGATGTGGCATTCCAATAAGTTAAATTCATAACTACTTTTGAATCTCTATTTATTAAACTATTCCTTTAAGCATTTATTTACTTGCTTTTGCTTTTGTTTCTGTTTTTATTTGTCTTCTAAATGTAATTATAATGTCTTATTTTTAATATATTTCTATGCAGAAAATTTGCCATGAAAAATCTGTGAATGTTAATGAAAAAGAAGGAGAATATAATGATGTATACTGTGAGAGGATATACGTTTCTTTTTCCTGAGAGTTTTTCCCATATCATTAGTGCACAGCACTTTAAATAAACAAGACAGACTGATGTATGGTCAGATTTCCATATATAAATTTTGCATCATTTTTCCAGAAATTTAATACAACATCACATTTAATATATTGATATTTTTAAGCTTTTTGTTTTTGTTTTTTAGGGGGTGAGGGGCAGACGTGTTTATTGCCTGTGTATGTGTGTGTGCCTGTATTCATTTAAAATGAAATTACTGTGTAATTAAATAAGACCAACCTCCATAGCAATGGCGAAAAAAATACACACAAAAGTGCCTATCAGTGGAGCCACGACTCACAAGCTATTTGCTTATGATGGTTGAAAGCAGAGATAAAGTTATAATTCACAGAATATGATTTCCAGCCAACTCATAAAAATAAATGCCTTGTTAAAGAATAGAATGAACAAATTCCAATTTGTTTTTTTTTTTTTTTTTTTTTGGTCTTTCTGGTCTGTTTCTTTAATAACCAATCTGATGATTATGCACTTGCATACTCACATAAGCAGAAAAACAATCTGCCCTGCGCCGCCGAGAACAGAGTCGTCTGTGTCACAGTCTTTATTGACTGTGGAGAGACTGGTGTTTTGCTGTGCTGAAGGCCAGTAGCCAGTGGCCTGTTAGTCAGAGCAGTGAAGCAGGGAGTCAGAACAAGAACAAAGGCCGCCTAGGTATTGATGTAGCCCAACCTCCTGGGGCCTGGGGCCAGGGGCCGGACAGGCCGATCTCCAGTGATAGATAAGGGGCTAACAATCTGATAGATCTGGAGAGCTGGCTGCACCGTGGACAGGGGATAGCCGTCTTGTCTGGGCTGTCTTGCTCTGTTCACTTTTCACTCTGCTTTATCTCTTTCATTTGTATTTTTTAAACATTCATTTTGTTAGTCTTTTAATTCTCCTCTCTCTACTTTGACCTGTCGTACTTGCTAGGCTGCCTCTCGACTGCACCACCTGTCTCTCTTCTCACTTTCCTCTCTTCTCACTTTCCTCTCTTCTCGCTTTCCTCTTTTGAGTAGTACTCTGGCAGATAGGTGCTGGCATACTGACAGACTGGGATAGCTTAGTCATTATATATCATTCAAGGTGTATTTGACTGACAGTTCCTTCATTCACCCCGCACTACACTTACCCCATCCTTTCTCTGACTCTCTTTGATTACTGACCCAGTCATGGCGCCATGGTTTCTCTTTACCAAACGCCTGATGCTCCAAAGCCTTCACTCTGGCCCCTCTCTCGGAGCAATTAGATCTATTGACAAGGCAACTGTGGCCGGCCTGTCATGGGCCTCAAAGTCCCAAGAGAGCGGCCGAGTCAGCCAGTCAGTCATTCTCCACAATTAGCACATTATATGACAGGTAGGAAGGGAGTGGAGGGGAAGGGGGAGTGCGGGGGGTACGGCCAAAAACTATAGCAAACGTTGCTGCCATCATCACCAGACAGCTCAAAGGAGCCAGCCAGAAACACTGGTGGTGAATTATTCACTGGTTTGTTTACTCCAGAGCAACTTTGTGGTGAGTGAGAGAGGTGTCAGAAAATATGCTGTGAACAGCCGGGTAAATATCACTCTGAATCTGAATAAAAAGCTTGAATGTAGCTAAGGAGGCTGTGAAAACCTCACATTCATTAAAGTATAGACACCGTTATGATAAGGATTAGAGAAATCATTCTATTATGTCCCAGCTCTGACACCTTTGGCTAAAAGAAAAAGGGCCCATTCACACACTTGCCCAATAGACAAATGGGTACTTTCAGAGACTCAAGACAGGAATCCTGTGATTCCAACTCGCCTACAGACAGAGGATTCCCCGAACACTAAAATCTTGGTTTGAGGCTGCTTTTATGAAGCCAGATCGTACTACAGCATCTCAGCTATTTGTGAGTATACTGTATAATGCGTGTCTCTTTCTTCCTTATCTCTCAGAGGCAGGGCTGTGCGTTGCCATCCTCTGCAGGGCTGAGTGCTGCCAGTAGTTGCTACAGATGGACAGGTGGAGATAGTGACCATGAAGTGGCGCCACCGCTGCCTTTTATCATCCCGTCCTGGAGGCTCCGGTCTGGCCTGACCCCGGCCCTTCCTCTCCCCTTCCTATTCCTTTCCCTGCATGCTGCATTTTTAATCAGCCTGGGTCATCCAATATAGAGCCACGAGACCGGAGACCATGGCCTGTCAGTCAAGCGCTGCCACCTCTCCTCCTTCCACCACCTTTCCAGAGAAATACTCTTTTAGACGATTAACTGAAGGGGATATTAAAAGAGACTTCCTGACCTCATTCTTCCACTCTTTCAATATTTCTGTTTCCTGTCTAATAGTAAAAACTTTTTCATTTGAGTCATCTCATGTTTTGCTGCTTGTTCTGTCTTGTCATGGCTGTATCAGCAATGTAAATTGGACCTAGATAGCACAGTTTGTTCTGCAAGTAAGAAGTATATGTCTTTTCGGTTTCCTCTGCAGCGGCCTAATCTTTATGCTTAGGAAGAGGCGGCTGGACAAGCGGCGTACGGCTGTGCTGTAATTCATCCTAAGGTCAAATCGACTCTTTCTCCTGGATCACTTCTCAGCTGCGATGCCAAGCCCTGGAGGAAAAGGCAGAGTAGAGGGCTGGCAAGAGGATGCATGCTGAGAAACACGATGTTGAGAGCCTGCGCTCGAGTGCAAAGCACAGAAATGGAAGGTGGCACTCCAAGAGTAACCCGGTCAGTGGTGGTGGTGGTGGTGGTGTATAAGATGCTGGGACCAGAGGGAAAATGGCAGGAGCGCAAGAAGTGGGTAGAGGGCTGAGCAATTATGTTTATAGCGTCTTGACCTTGCATCGGTTCACACTGGGCTGATTTGGGGAATAAAGAGATGCGGCAGTGTTATCTGGCTATTGTTAATTGGATATAAATGTTAATGCAATGAATCTCTCTCATTATGCAGCCAGTTGCTCTGCCCTGGCTGGCAGAGAGAGTGGTGGAATAGGCCGACGCCCGTGCCCGTCACTCCAACGCGTCCTCATCGCTCTGACACTAGGAGAGACCATTAGCACTAATTTGAGAAAATAACCTACCAGTTAGACCTGGAGCGCTGCAGAAGTCAATGGAGACGAGTAGGGAGATTAGGGTAAACACAGCTACCAATTGCCCCGGAGCACCCGTAAGAGCTAATTACAAATTTTGTGTGTTTATAATTATGGAGTGGGCTCAAAACCGGGAGCCTGTTTCAGGGGGTGGATTGATTCCGTGTGTGGCCATCCGTGTGCACTCTTTTGCGCTTTTTACGAATTGGCCTTTCAGACGGCAACCTAAATTGCTCACTTCTCTGTACTTGTTATTGAATTAGATGGAGTTTAGGGTGTCAGCTAATTGATCTGTGTGCAGCATCTTATAGCACTGTGCTAGCATATCCTGAAGCAGACGTGTAGTATGGCCAGCAAAGAAGGATTCAAAGTGCAGGACAAAACTGAAGAACGGGGGTTATTCCTAACAGGACTCAGAGGATATGAAAATGGTAGAAATATCTTCCTCCTAAGTCTTTGAAAAAGGAAATGTTATGGCTGCTGACTGAAAAGGTCTCTTCTCAGCATGTGGCACCAATAAGAGGCTGAGGACTGGCTTTCAACATAGTCAGCATGGAAAATCAGGGGGGAATAGGGGTTACCCCCCTGACTTTTAATGCATACATAGAGAAAACATACATGGTCGTGTGAGTGGGTGCAACCAAAACATACAGTGAGCTATTTTTTATGATGCATATATGTAACAAATACATGTAGTACATGCAGCCAGAGAGATCCATCATTGCAACTGGTATGGATGTAAACTTTACTGAGTTTCTGTGTTTGATTTGGGGGATTCAAAGTAGCAGAATACACTGTTTTAAGTCGAGCGTGTGTCTGCACTAATTTACATGTTTCCATTCACCTAATATCCATTTATGCTTCCCCGAATTGTTGGTTTGCATTCAATTTGAACCCAGCTCGGTACTGTTAACACTTGTTTGTGTAAATCGTAAACACAAAAGGAAAGATTTGTTTAGCGCTTACCAGCTAGAAGATACTGATGGTACTGCACCAGGTCTGAGGCCAACACCAAGGGGTGGTTGGAGTTGAAGGGTGGCTGCAGCTCATTCCACTGTGGAGTCCTGTTTGAAAAGACAGAATCAGCTATGATACTGCCAGTATAAGACACAGTAGAGACACTTTTTCTGGGATGGAGTGGTCAACACAGTGTTACCTGGCTAGAGTCCAGCAGGCCCTTGGACAGGTGCTGAGCTCCAAAGGTGTATCATCGCTTATCTTTTGAGCAGTGCTAATTGGCCGAGGCTCCAGGACATGCTCCACCAAGTTACCGTAGCAACTGATGATATACAGTGAGTCCACAACCGACTGCCTAGATTGATCTGCGAGGATGATGAGAAAGAAGGAAGGAATAAAAATATTGCTTTAGGTGCTACTTAAAATTATGATAAAAGTGAAAAAACGCATTAAAAACAGCACTACACTACATTTGTCGAGATTTTATATCCCTTAACAATATGTTTTTTTCACCTCTAGCGAGATATATTTGGACTTTACCAAAATACAGACTCTTGAACAGCACCTGTGGCCATGGTCTAACCTTTCTCTCTTTTCATGTTGGGGTTGGTGATGAACCAGGAGCGAGATGAGGCAAAGATGGCGGCCACACAGAACTCTCCTCCACTGGACTTGCTTGGCGAGATCTGAGGAGGCGGCTTAGCTTTGCTTCAAGAGAGAAAAGAGAACAAAGATGAGATGACGCAAAAACTGTACTGCAGTGCTGTACTGGGATCCCAAAGGTGCTCCCTGTAGTGTTTGCACATTTTAACATGTCAAACTAAAATTATTCCTGATTGACTGGTTTAAGTACCTCAACCAACCAATGAGGACAGATCACAGAGAGGAAAAAAATGTAACTCCAAGCTTACAGTATGTTAAAGTGCCCCTTTGTCAAAATTAAGACCACATTTCCCAACCTTCCTGTCCAGTCGCCCCTCCTTGGTTACGTAGACCTTAGTGAAGATAAGATAACATGGATAACTTAGATAAGATAAGCACTGGCCTTTCAACTTGTTCATATTTGCTGTGCAGTTCTGTAAAGAAATCCAGGAAATTAGGGTGATTGATAAATTTGTGGCCTAAGGTAGAAGGAGTCAATTTTAGAAGTAGAAGAAATCAGCATCTTGGACCTCCAGGAAACCGGTCCACAGCTGCAATGACCTCATCAGCACGGTCAAAATGGCGACCACTGAGCTTTTTCTTCATCTTGGGGAAGAGGACGTCAAATTACTCAGACAGAGCTGATTTGCAATTTTTAATAACCCGAAACAGAAACATCACAAGTTATTCACATGTTAAGTTCAAACTTTCTGCATAATCACTCAAAGAGCTGAACTGTGCGAACTTAGAGTGAGATCTGTATAACTCATCTCCTTCCGCCTTAGGCTGCAAACCTATAAAACACCCCTTATATAATCAACAACAGTTTCATTGCTGCTCTTATACAGTCATTAGAATAATGTCCCTAAATGTATGTGAGCTTTCATTGAAATTACAATGAAATATGAAGCACTTTTAAGACCAAGGTTTACACTTTTAATATTTGGGAGGGGCTGTGGCTCAGGTGGTTGAGCATGTTGGCTGCTGTTCCCTGGTTTGGATGTTTGATCCCTGGCTCTCCCAACGCCAGGTTGCAGCAGGAAGAGCATCCGGCGTTAAAAACTGCTGTGGCGACCCCAAACAGAAGCAGCCGAAAGACAACAACAACCAACAACATTGAAATTAAATGTTTGCTCTATGAAGGATAGCAATCAAATGCTGATTTAGAACTGTCAAATTACACTGCGACATCTGTGAACAACAAACAAATTTTGCTTTGCATGCAAGGAGCTAAGCAAGGGAAAACTGAAATGCCTGCAAACAAAACAACCACCGTAGCAGCAGAAGATGTAAAACAATAAAATTTTACTGACACAAATGTAGATGTATGAAATATTGAGAAAAGAATCAAAATCAGTCCAAATACTCAAAAACATATGCCTCATATGATATCCACCTGATCCACCTGATATGCAATTCAGCCACCATTCTAGATCATGACTTCGAAAAGGATGATATGTTTAGGACAGACAACAATAAAGTGTGCTCCTATTTTAGGTTACATTCAGACCAATAATGGCCCTGCGGCTAAAGTTGCAGGCTTCCTCATTCATTTCAATCATAGACTGTATAAGACATGGACGTAGCACCCGTGGCATCACCCATTGGTTTCGGGGAGTCGGTTTTGTGACCAAACCATGGGCATTTGAGCTGCGCCATCTTGGATTTTAGTGGGAGTGCACTTTCTATATTTGGCAAAGAGGCGGTTACTCTATGGGTCAGCTGGGGTCAGCCGGCCGAGAACCCGGCCACTTAGCTCAGAGCAACCGAGCTAGCCTAAGGCTAATCAGCTAGGCTAACAAGCTAAGCGGCAGCTACACGCAGCTACAGCCACCACACGATAGCACACAAACAACAGCAGCCGCTTACTGACGGAGCTGCTCTGTCCATGCAATGTCAGACTTTTTAAATGGAAAAATGAGACGAAATAAAATTGTAGCCTAGTATTCCCACAATAAACGGACTCTGAGAGCACGGAACACACCGCAACAGCGTTCTTAACATTAGCTGCTCCGGTCCTCTATCTGTATCAGCAGCGACCATAAATCGGCTATGAAGTCATAAGCTAGCTGCAAAATATGCTAATACATGATAATTAGTGCAAACATCCAGGTAAAATAGTGAGAAATTTACTTACCAAAAAAACTGCAACACAGACTCCTTAGACGGTCGGTTAGTACGGTCTACACTACAACAAGCCATACTGTCACAAAAACCTAAAAAAACCAAAACCCTTTGCCAAACATTGGCAAACAAACACGGACACTGCAGCTCCTGTCAACCGCTGGAGGCCTCGGGATGTAGCCGCCTAGCCCAGCTGATGCTTTAGCAAAGAGCTAACTGTCACTCGGGCTGTCACTCACTCAATGCCCTAATTTATGTAAGAATTTTAAGCCTAAATAACACTAAAACGGTTGTGGTACAAAAAAATTCACCCCCCCTCACAGTGTTCACAGAGGTGGAAACTATCAATAGAGACCAAAAACAAAAAATGTACCAGGCTGTAAATGTGGTTTTTTTACGCTGCAAAGTTGGCTATTTTAACATGGGGGTCAATGGAGAATTGCTCACTTCAATCAAATGGCAGTGTCGGCACAGTTATTATTGTCTATCTTGATGCACACTTACACAAGAACAAGAAGAATGATTCAGGCAAAAAGGCATATTGAAGCGCCACATTTGGGTTCAATTGCTGAAGTGTGCTTGTGTGACTAATAGACAACGTCATGTGATCAATTATAGGCTGCATATTTTCACTACAAGAGAATTTTCCTGTTGTACAGCAGGTATAACTCCATGGTTCCTTCTTGCTTCAGTGGCATACCTGCTCCTCCATACGGCAGGGACCAATAAACCTTTAAGTCACACTGGATCCACCTGAAGAATATATTAAATAAATACATTCAACATTATCACTCAATTGAACGTGCACCTCACAAAAACAAAATCCAAGCTGCCTTTCCTCACTGGCTTTAGCTTTCGTGTTGGCCAAAGGAGAGAATTTATTAGAAGTTATTGGATTATTCAGCATGTCAGGACTGTTTGAGAGGAAGCGGACACAGAAAGGGTTTTCAGCTGCAATAGGGCTCCCCATATGGTACTGATCAGAAAACAGTAGCGAGGTCTGGTATTATTGTCTGGCCTTATAACCAACCTGGACAGTAAAACGTGCTCACAGTAGATCAGGTATGAGGTGGGCTAAGGGCTTGAAGACCCATGGTTGTGTCACACACTCCCCAAGGGGTGCTTAACCTCGACCTCTAACAACCACACTGGTATGAAAGCAACATGCTCCCTTCTGTCTGCTCTCAGACAAGGCTAAAAAACACTGAAAAACTGTGACTCTGTCTTACCAGTTAAAACTTTCCGATGCAAAACATTGTACAGATGTTTTATATTTTTGGTTTATGTGGAACAAATGTAAGCAGTAAACACACAAAAACATAACAAACAACAGGGAAACTTAATGCCACTGATGCAAAGCACCTGGCGCCAGGCCTATCAAGAAGTGTCCAACCAACTTGCGCCATCTATAGGCAAAGAAAGTAAACATTTCTACAGCACGGCACTTGTGCTCCCTGCAGCCAATGAGTGTTATGACTGCAGTTCTTTTGCACTGCTTTCTGTGTGTGGCAAAGATAGATTTGAACAATTAGAATGCATTTATCCTACAAGGAAAAAAAGGCAAACTTGTAAGGTTTTGTCTTTGTCCCTGTATGAACGAGAAAAATAGGTGTTACTGAAATATGCGGTAGTTATGGGCATGGAAGTTCTTTTTTTCTGATGCTTAGAGAAGAAAAGAAATACATTTTGTAAATATGTAAATAACTGTTAGTACAAAATTTTCAAAAGCCAACATATGTTGTTTTAAAACCACAAGTTAAAAAGTATTTAATAGTTGTTGCTATTGATTTATGATGATTTATTTTGTTTTTATTTTTGTTTTGCATTTTATTAATTCTTTTATTTAAACAGATTTTTTTTTTCCACACACTCGTGAAATGTGAAATCTCAAACACAACAAAGAAAAGAACAGAAACACTACAGTTTTAACTCTCATTGTCTGTAGGTGGTGCCGGTGTTAAAACTGCAGCAACAGCTATGTTCTTTGTCTGTAGGTGACAGCACTGACACATCTACATCCGCAGGACTAAAATGTAGCTGTAACTTCCATTATCTAACAGACGGTGCAAGCTGGCTTGTCTAAAACGCTCAAACAGTCTGCAGCCTGCACAAGTTGGTCGCCAATAAACAGAAAAGTCCAGACCTTATTGTTAGTCCTCCAGCAGTTCAACTAACCACATTGCTAGCTACTGAAAGACCTGTTGCTGGCAAACATATCTTTCTGTTTCCTCCATTCAGACTCTCAAAACCTCATAAATTACTCAGGGAGGGAGGGACCAAAAAAAGCAAAAGGTGAAGGTAGACATACGAAATGCCTTTATACAAGTTTTGTAGCTTGTATTTATTAGTGCTGGGTCAAGAGGAGAAGGCTGAAAGACCAAATATCCACAGTAAGCCCTGTCTGTGAAAGGAAGATGAAGGAGGAGATAAAGTCACACTCAGGATATTGCTTTGGCTAAGTCCAGGGTTCCCTTGTCTTCTCCAAGCTCATCCTCGGGCCTATTCGTCTGTCAGTGTATGCAGAAAATAAAGCATTTAACAAACAGGTACTGTTAGCAATCCTCTAGCTATGAGGGAGTGTTTCCATTGCTGCATTTTTTCCCTAAACACGCCCCCTTTCTATCTTTCAAGCTCAACAACAAAATATGATGTGAAAGAAATGAAGTTACACATAAAACATATGTATAGTCTTTAAACTTTCAAGAAGTACTAGGACAACACGTTTGATGGTAGGGGTACAGGGGAAACAGATCTATTGGACTCAAGACACCACACGATCCTGTTCATTCAAGAGAAGGAACAGTTTCCCCGACTATGTCAGAGATCTGCGAAGTCTAAGTTCTTCTTTAGTGAGGTGTTTAATTGCCGTAAGCCCTGGTGTTCCATCTCCCCCATTGCTGGAAAATATGTTAAAGCCTCAAAGTCTCTGTGGTTCACTGGTTTCAATAACCCAGGAAACACAAATCCTATTTCAGAGCAATCTGACTTTGGTTTTCAAGGGTGAGAGCTCGGGGCCGAGGAATATACCACACAGCAGCTTCCACTGTGGACTGGAAGATATTCTAACCTTCACTAAGGCTTCATGTTGACTTTGGACATAAATGGAAGCTGAATAATAAATCAAGGAAAAACAATGTTTCAATCTGACAGGTTTTCTTGGAGGGGGAATAACAAATCCGTGAAAACAAGACTTTTAATAGGCACAGAAGAGATTATTATTTGGAGACACCAGGGAAGGACAGACTGAGATCTGACCTCACACACCTTTATATCCTGTCCAGTGTCCAAGTATTTGGACAATTACATTTTCTTTTTTGGCTCTTCAGACTCTTTGGTTCAACACATTTTAATTTAAATATGTATGTCTGAAATGTGTAGTATCCATTATTTAAAATTGAATGTGCTGTAATGCTGAGCTTGAAGAACAAAAAAAATGAGGAATTTTCAAAATACTTACAGTCTGGTTTGTGAGTATAGTACATACACATGGAGTTTATAGTCTCACACAACAACGTGTATACTCGAAGTCAATGATAGAAGGCAAGAATACTGGCTCCTCACTGTGGCCGCATAGCTGATGAGCTGGGTCTGGACCTCTTTGAAGGGGCCTCAGCTAGCGCCGAGCAATGCCAACAGTACAGAGGATCACAGCTTGGTTCTCATCTCTTCCGGGTACAGTGACCACTAAAGTTTATGCGTCTGTGTTTTAAATCATCCTCCGTTCTCTTGATCTCACTTGAAGTGGCTTAAAAGTGTTGAGGTTTCTGCCCTTACGACAGAGAGGCGCAGTTCCAGCAGACGAGGGCCTAATCCTGCTCTCCATATGGGGGGACAGCGAACCAGTTTTTGGAGTGGACTGGAGGTAGGGGAGCGGGTTGGCAAATGGCACCGAGTTATGAAAAACATGACTCAGTATCAATAAATTATGAAACATAAATATACTAACAGGGAATTGGGAGCAGGGGGAGGTGGATCTCACTGCAACAGCAAATCTCTCTCTCTCTCTATTTTCTTCCTTTTCCCTCCACAAGACTCCCTTTTGTACTATTGCCTTTTAGCAAGGAGTGGAATCCATTTTCTTTGCAACTTTAATTCACTGAAAAGACTACTCACATGTCATTTCCACTTTTAATTTAACAAATGAGGACTCTTGACTGAGCTAATAGCTTTTCCTCAAGGGCATAATTCAATCTGTGACATCAACCATCAAAGTCCCTTCACATTACTATGTCCGGGGCTAACGTGAGGCGCCTCCGAGGGGGGATGGAAGTCCACTGGCAGCTTCCATTTATTTTCAGGGCCCTCGCGGTAAACAAATATGATAGAGCTCACTTCGGCTGGCCCATCCAGTGACAAAGAGCTACACGGCCATTGTGTGCACTGATTCTGAGCCATATGGTTAATTCATATCAGAAACAGAGCTGGTATTAAGACTGCGACCAAGAAGGGAGAGGAAGACAGAGAGAGCGATAGAGAGAGGGCAGTCATGTGGAGGACACATCCTTCAATGTCACATTTATTATTTTACAACAGCCCTTTGGAAAAGAGGCAGCCTTGGGGCTGTGCTGAACACACAGCGCTGATGACAACCACTAGGGAAACTATGTGAACATTGGAGAATGGGCGTCAAATGTTCAAGGAGAGGAGGACTTTTTTTTTTTTTTTTTTACCTGTTCCTGTTATTCATACTGAGATTATGGCATAGTCTTTAGAGTCAGATTGTTAAAATGATCTTAAATACATTGGTATAAGATCATGCATTTGGTCAGAAAGTTGGAGTCTCCACTACAAAATCAGCTGATCTGTTTCTAAAATCTGTTCCTAAACTCGAGGTACCACTGAGCTTTGAGAAGACATGCTCAACACTGAGGCGGAAATTGGCGAATAGGTTGTCAGAGCACACATCTCAAGGCCTATGCTATTAGAGAAACAAAATAGGTTTAACTGGCTCAAATTTGAGCTGAAAGCAGTCATTGTGAGGGTCAAGATTCTGACGCTAATGATGTGTACCTTTGAAAAGTATACGCACGGAAATCACTAAGGGCCTAGATTAAGCACGAGGTGGATGAAGACAGAGAGGGGGGGAAAAAAAAAGCTTCAATTAAAAAGTATGAGTGACTGCCCACAACAAAAGATGAAACCCAAGACTTGGGGAAGGCACCACATGCTATTCATTTCTAAAGTAAATGGAGTCAACAGGGAGGAGAAAAGTTCACTTCACTGAGTCACTCCATCATCTCTCCATAAGTGACTCTGTCATAATGGGGCTTCTTTTAAAAGCTTGTAAGCATCTGATTCCATGAGACAGCGTTGACAAGAGGCTTGGCTTCAACCCCTACAAAAAGAAAAAAAAAAAAAAGTTCCTTGAACAGGAAGATGCTGTGCCCTCTAACATTGGACTCTCTATTTGTTTCAAATTAAGTTTCATTCAAAATGTAAAAGCGCAACATTTCGTGTTTTCTTCCAAGTGATTTTTATTTTCTCCGCGCACCCTAAGCACAAAGTACATATGTTGTGTGTTAGGAGGTTATGTAACATTACTGTCATGTCTGTTTTTTGGCTAAAAATATATTTTAATCAATGAAGTCTTTCTGCCAAAGAGACTCTGAGGAGTCAGGGAGTCAACTTCAGTAAAATTTTGATTTAGGCTATTTAACTTCATCTCTCAAGTTTGGGCTTTGAATGTATCCAACGTAGATTTTTTTACTTCCATTTATTTACTCTTAAAGTAAAGTAATATAAATCAGTATTTTCAGAATTTTAAGTTTGGAGCACAGACCTGTCTTCATCATGTTTGGATTGTTTTACTAGAGAGAAGACTGTCAGAGACACATCACATCGAAGATGTTTAAAAAAAGAAGGATTTTTGGGGAATTTTAACCTTAGTGCAATGCATACTGGGAAGCATAAGTAAATAAGCTAACAATGTATCTGAATAACCAAAATCAATAAGTAAACAGTCCACTTGGCACGACATGAACTGAGCTCATGATTATCAGTTCTGAAAGTGACAAACAACAAGTTAACACGAATTATGAGAAAGTTCTCTGTTTGTAATAAATTTAGAATGTAATAAAAAAACTGGCTTCATTTGTTGAAACAATTTAAGTTTTTACTTTAGAGACTGTGACCTCAAATTGTTATTTATGCCAGAGAACATTTTTAACAGCGTGTGAGTCGATCTCACCGACACTGAGAAGTTTTGGGGTCATTTTTGTTTTGGCTGGTATTGAAGGTTCCATTTTCAGTCCTGCCTCCAAAGCTATGATTGGCTTGGTCTGATTGAGCAAAACACCAGACTTATTTAAATCAGAAAAATAAATAAATAAATAAAATAAAATACTGGAGATGCAGGCAGCAATTCAGAGCTATGGAAACAAGCTAGGTCATTAGTGTGATGCTTCTTTTAGATTAGCAAGTCATTTGTTGATATTCAGAATATTGCATTAGGTGAGGATGAGCGTAAAGTAAATGAGATCAGAAAAGATTTATTGTCCACGAGGGGAAATCTGGCACAATGGCTGCACACAGCTGCATACAAGCTACATACAAAATAACACAAGAAATTATATGGTTTCCATATGAACATAATATAAGACAGACACACAGGCCTGTGTGATGGCTCCTTCAGTATTCTGTGTGCTTGTCTGGTTACAGTGAATGAGGGGACAGATATATTTTTTTTCCCCTATAACTTTCATTGCTGTTTTCACTCTGTTATCAACTCTGGATTTCATTTTCAGCCTGCAAAATATCTGTGGGAGCAAACCTGGATCACTGTCCCCTGCTGATCACGGGCTCATGGTCACTCACTTCCTTGGGGTTTAATATAATCTCTTTTGTTTACATATAAAATGAGGTAGTGGCTATAACACCAGCCCACAAAGTTATCACTGTCCTTGAGATACACTGAAGGGCTGTCATTACTGCGCCGCGGGCTGAATACAATGGTATCATCAGAGGATTTGATGATGCAGTTATTTGCATCTGCATTCATTTGTGTAAGGTGTGAAGGGGACAGGTGAGCTCACGCAGCCTGGAGCTGTTCCTGTGCTGTTGTGTTTGGCCTTAGAAAAGGAGCAACTGAACGGAACCTGCTGGAACATGTTTCTGGACTAGCAAGTGTAGCTGGAGTGTGTTAGAAGCTGAGACAAGAATCAACAAATAAAACATGTGCTTAGGCTTTTTTGATCCTCTTAATGTTTACTGATTAGGTGGGTCACACTGGTATGGGTCACACCTGACTAATTACACATCACACATACATTTGATGTCATTAGCACTCAATTTCGCCAACTCCAGAGAGAAATATCTGGATCTTTAGCTGCTGAATACACCACTATGTTCACCAGCTAGTTGGTAATCAGCTGGTCACCAGCTAGGTTTTTTTTTTTTTTTTTGAAGAAAGCATCCATCTATTAATGTGGCAAATGAGGTTGATGAGAGTGATTAAAAAACATTTCCAAATACTCTGTAGAAATGAAAGGAAACAGAATCGGATTCTAACTCTCTGTGAGTTCATCCCTCTGAGCGACCTCTTTCACATTACACAAAGTTATCTAGCCGATCGTTGCTGTCCGCATATTTTCTTTTTATTTAAATAAAATCCTTTAGTTACGATTAACGAAACAGATTTTTATGTTCTACTTGGTTCACCTTTAGTTCTTTGCAAAACACATTTTGTAGGCGAGAGGAACACATCACTCACATTTCTGGATCCACACAAGACAACGTTCATATTAATGCCAGAATATGGGAAGGCACAACACTGCGTGAAAAAAAGAAATGTTACCAAAGTGGGCTCAAGGAAAATCTAAACAATATGTGTTTTACACAAAGGCGTTATTCTTGGAAAAACATCATGGAGGGTCTAAACAAGACAGAGACAGAGAAGAAGACAGAGATGTCATTTTCTAGTGTGGGTGGCTCAAAAAAAAAAAAAAAAAAAAACCACATGGCATCCAAACAAGAGGCGCTATGGTACTGCCCTAAAGCCCCACAACATGTTCCCTGGACCACCACCTATGATTCAGGCCTAAAATATGCTAGTTTTTTTTTTTTTTTTTTTTTTTTTTTTTTTAAATGTTTGCAACCTTTTCATAAACAGATCAGGCGTTAATTAAAATGTTCAACCATAACCGCGAATACAAAATATATGCATACTTTAAATAAGCATTAAACTTAACAGAAGCCCTTTGTTCACTTAAGCACTGCAGTGGATTTAATGAATCATTCTACCACAAAAGCTCAAAATACACTTAAAGAAACCAAAAAAGGCAAAAGAAAAAAGAAAAAAAGATAATAAGAAACACTCCTTTTTCCGCTCGTGAGGAATGACTGCACAACTCTGCAAAATGTGTTGAAAATATAACAGGAGACAAATAAGAGGTAAAGGAGGAGGTGTGCTGTGGCTGGAGTGTACAGTTGCATGCTGCTGAGGGAGCCGAGGAGGGGAGAAGCAAAAACTCACCATGGAGTTTTAATGGCAAAACATCCTGCCCCAAAGAGGTAGGGTCTTCATGAGAGAGTGGGTGGGGAAGGGTTGGAAGGGGGTGGGGGTGAGAGGGTGGGGTGGGGTGGGTTGGAGGGGGGGTAAGGATACAGAGATAGACGGAAAAACCATTATTAAACTAGCACACTTGAGCAAACACACTTTTCACATTACATACTTTGACGTGTCTGTTTAAGTGCACAACACATACGAGGCAGGAAACAGAACGTCTGTGCGCTAAGATGGATTCGAAAACCTGCGGGATGGCTTCATGATTCATGTAAAGTGTGATACCATATATTTGGCAGATGTAGCATGTCCACAGCCTTTTTTTTTTCCTTCAGACATCTATCTTTTTTTTTTTTTTTCTTGTCTCTCTTAACTTTAAAGGGATCGGGTACATGTGCAGAAACATGTAGGTCTGAATCCAAGCGTGTAAATACGACACTGAGAAACGCTGGGAAACTGTTCTGATTGTTGAGATTGAGTAAGAGAACGAAGAGTTTATCCAATTTGTATAACAACTGGGGACACCAATAAAACTAACAGCACTCAGGCATTGTTGAGACAAGGAGTTGTGTGTTTGCATGCGACTCCTTTTTTTTTTTTTTGTCCAAGTGCATATTTATGGCTATGCATTGTTTTGTGAATGTGTGTGCCTGTTTGGAAGCACATGTGTATTTGCTGTGTTATGTTAACAACTACACTGTGTGTGTGTGTGTGTGTGTGTGTGTGTGTGTGTGTGTGTGTGTGTGTGTGTGTGTGTGTGTGCAAGAGTCATCCAGAGTGTAGTGTCTCTTTCAGGGTGTATTCCTGTCTGTCAGTCTGTGCGTGTTTCTAGTGTTTACAAGACATTAGGAGTGGGAGTGTGTTCCTGTGTTTATTCTGCATGTCCAGAGATAGTGACAGAGCTCCGTAAACAGTTTACAGTAAATAAGCCTTTTCCCTACAGCAATAAAGGTCCGATGAGACTGAACTCTGTCCCCCGCCAGCCAGCCTCCCCCAGTCATGAAAAACAGAATTCCCGGCCAAACAAAGCACTCTGCAGCACTTCTTTATTTTATCGCTTTCGCAGCATCCGCCCGGGGCCCTCCCAACGATAGCACACAGTCTCCAATTAGTCTTGGTACATCGATGTGTAGAAAAATGTTCCTCTGGGAGACAGGGAGCAACAATTTGCCCTGGAATGTCTTACTCCTGGAGCGCAAGTTGACAAATGAACGTGCTGGTTGGTGTAATGGAGGCCCCTGGTAAAACTTGCCACTTCTCAAAGAGCTGCAGAGGGAGGGGGGGTGGACAATCTCTATCAAACCTGCTGAGGCCCCACTCTGGGCCTCCAGCTGGGTAAATGGATGGACACCAATGGGCAAGTGATGGACAAATGGGGTGAGCTCACCATGGTAGGAGCAAAGGCTAAGTAGGCTTTGGGGTTTACTACAAGCCACTTTGAATTTCTCCCTCCTAGTTTCATGAAACTTATTGTTGAGAGAGTAATGGGAGGCAGTAGAATCAATGCAAAGAAAGCTGGATTAAAGCTAAAAATAAGACCGTAATCCTGAATGCATCCCTCTGAAACATAGTCAAAATTCAACTCTGTTGCTTAACGTTCATCTTTTTAAGCCTATTAGTAACAGTAACATATCACTGGGAAGTTTTCAACGTTTAAAATTTAAAAGTAGGATTACTGCACTGTGGACAATATAGACAATTTGAGTAAAACTCTACAGGAAATCCATGTTTCTGGCACGGCCCAGTCCATCTTACACAAATGCTACTTTCAGCAGCATGACAAACTGCTCCTCTAACAGCTGCTACCGCTTTTTTACATTCAGCCGTCAGGGGTCAAGCATCATTTGAGAAGTACTGCCTCATGTTGAGCAATGCTTTTTGGAGCTAAACCGGTTACATGGTGAAACAAGGTTGATTAACTGCTCTCTGCGTGTCATCGTGAGCAAGAGCAAGAGTCACCCTGATGCTTCCATCCTGTGCCCACAAGAACCTGACGGTGGATACGCAAAGACTCAGCACAGTATCAACAGAAGCACTTCTGTCTTTGCTGCGAGCTGCGAGCAACATCTGACTTCCCGTACCTTTGCACTAATCTGCTCAAATACAGCCTGGATTTCCAGCACTTGCTCAGGCTTTCAACTAGGGTAATTTCCTGGGGCGGATAAAGAAGACATTTTGGTATCCCAAAATCTAAAGGTCTATTTTTAGTTCGATTCTGGTCCTTGTCTGTTTCTATGTATGGCACAGAAAATTAAAAAAAAATAAGTTTATCTAAATTTAAATGATTAATGAATTTAATTAAGTGGTTTAATATCAAATTTTACAATGATATAATAACTCCAGCTGTCCACTGCTTGATGTGGTTAATTCAGTTTTTCATTTCATTCATTGCTGTGCAACAATAATACTAATATATCCTGTAAACCAAACAGACACGGTGCACTGCATTTAAACTTTAGTGTTACAAATAAAAATGTCAAAACGTGACACTGCTGCGAGTAAAACAAAATAATGAGGTCGTGCCGGGGCAAACCGTCCGCCATGTTGAGCTGGCAGCAAACACTTTTGACCGCAGTGTGCAGACAAAGGCCGCCGCGTTGTGTGGCGTACGGCCCGATTCCGGAAGGTTTGGTGGAAAAGAGTCTAACAGGTCAGCGGCATGTTGGGAAACACAGGAGTTAAACATGGGTCACTGGAGTAAAAGGGGTGTAAGACTGTGAGTGAGTGGGTGTGCTACTGAGAGGAGGCAGGGAACAGAGGAGGAGAAGCAGGAGAGAGAGAGAGAGAGAGAGAGAGAGAGAGGAAAAGAGCAAGCGTAATCGACCTGTAAGGGCGACGACCCCACTCCCGGAGAACAGTCGTTCACACATTTATCTCTTAACCCGTTGGCCCTAATAGCAGCTCCGCCTGGGCTATTAAAAAGGGAGGGAAGTGAGGTGATTTGCGCAAATGGTTTAGTCTCGCTGCCATGTGATGCTGGGCATTGCATTCTTAAAGCCCCTTTCTAGCTTTGGTCTCAGTGGGGCTCTGTGCGACAATGGCTCTTTCACTGGGCTGGCTCTTACATACGTATTACAGTAATCTGAAGGCACATCTGCGGCAGGTCACGGGGTCTCGTTCATTCTCTCGCTGTTGTCTTTCTCATTACCTTGCCTGCACTCTTATCTGCATTTGCTTGAAAATGTCATCAGCGGGATTTGGTCAAGGGTGGTGTTTTGTTTTGTTGTGTGTGACAATCTTTCCATTTGGATTTTCATTTGTCTGCGTTAAAGTCGGACTGTGTGTAGATGGGATAAGTGTGCAGCAGTTTGTCTGCTCGTAAATCCCGAATCTGACACTGACAGGCATTTTGACAAGTTAAATCTATCCTCATAGACTGCGGGGACAAGCGGACTTTCCGTGGGAGATGACTGAAAAATTCTCTCTTAATCTTTTTCACAGATTAAGTTCTGACAGTGACATTTCACCAAGAGAGAATCTTTTGGATTTTGTGACCAATGTCTTTTTCTTCCTTGGGATTTAATTCATCTGGGTCCAACACTTGTGTGCCAAATTTGGCCGACAGGAAACAAGAGGCCGGGTCAGAGCCGACACTCCTCTCCATGTTCGGGACTCCCAGGAGACTTTGAGGACTAGCAGAAGCTTGGCTGAGCTCCTCCACTCCCTGACCTGGCCTCTTCTGTAGGGGGGGGGGGGGGGTTATCAGGCGGATGCTGAGCCACATCCGACTCTACCTCCCTGCTCCGACAGGGGAAAACACCAAGATCTAAATGAAGAGGGGAGGGGGCTTCTCATGAACTTAGTGAGGTTTTCTTTGATGTTAAAACTTTGAGGCCTATGAAGACAAACAGCAGCACACTTTGCACACTGGTGGTCTAAAGCTGAGCCAAAGTCCATGAAGCTATCCCTGCAATTGGTCTGGTCACACAAATCGCGTAAAAGCTTCATCAACGTGTGCGTACGTGCGTGTGCTGTGTGCTGTGTGCTGTGTGTGTGTGTGTGTGTGTGTCACGGCACAGTGCACACAATGACAGCCTGGTAGGGAATGTAGATTAAGCAGCTGGTGTGTTCCTCTGCTGCCCTGCCAACAGGGATCTGCTCATACAGGTGTAAATACAGCTGCTGGATGCTCCTCTCTCTCTCTCTCTCTCTCTCTCTCTCTCTGTCTCTCTCTCTCTCACACACACACACACACACACACACACACACATACACAAAGAGAGAGAGAGAGATGGCTGGCTGCACAGACAGACAGATGGTGCCTGGGTACTCCTGTGCAAGTATAGCGTGAAAGCATAGGATATCACCCCCGACTCTAGGGGCCAAACCTGCTGCCTCACCCAGTGTGTTTGTGTGTGTGTGTGTGTGTGTGTTTTTGGTGTATTGGTGCAGCTGTGTGCATGCAGGAGCAGGCCGCACAGCTGCATGTCCTGTTGCATTAATGCTGACGCCTCCCCTGGACTGGATGGATGGATGAAGGCGCACTGAAGCAGCCTACCGGGCCTGATAATGTCCTGCAGAGCTAATACAGCTGTTGGAGGTGTTTCATGAGCAGGTGTAGTGTAGGTCATATGTGAAATATCTGCAGCTATTCTTACATACGGAAACAGTTTGGTACTGTCACATCCCATGAAAAGGCCTGAACTAACAATGAATGTATCCAAGTATCAAATATTGTGTGTGTATCCAAAGCCTGATTTATCTTATTACTCTGCCACATTGTTATATTGGGTGTAATGTGGCTGAAACAGTGTCCCTACAAGTTACAAACATGGTTAGAACAACACGGTTACAAAAATAAACTTGCGGAAGTGTACCCGTGGCGGTGCACTGGACGTCGTGGTTACAAAAAAACAATAAAGACACGGGTAGGCTTATGGAACGGTCGTGCTTTGGTTCGGTTTAGGCTCAAAAAACGACTTAATCAGGTTTAGGAAAAGACCGCGGTTTGGATTAAAAGAAGTACTTCCTTAAGGTAAGAGACCTCCGTCCTCTAACTGTCCTCTACCAAGTGGCCAAAATTGTGGAAAGAAACAATGTTGACTCCTGGTTTCAAACGGGAAACAGTGGTTTCTCGTTTCCAAGTCCTGTGTTTTTGTCAATGCATCCATCCACCTGAAATGTCCCCCTGACATGAACTCTGTCCCTCTACGGGCTACATCACCTAAATTCTTCACTCGCTCCTATCATTCTTTCTACGGCCCACCAGTGGTCTTCTAACAGCAAAATGTAACTAAAATGTAACTAAACTCAGTGAATGGCACTTAAAAGCTGACACGAAAGAAAAAGCACTGAAAAACAAACAAAAATGAGAAGCAGTGAAGGCCTAGCATAACACGGAGACAGTAAAAATACCATAAAACACCAGAAAAAATGTGAAACACAAACACTTTCTCTCACTGAGCAAACCAGAAGGAAACTGTAAACTATGGATAATCACTCTGAAAGATCGCACTAAAATCTGTCAGACATTATTTTGAGAACCCCCCCCCCTACACTGTATGACTTTAAATATTACAACTGCAAAGCCAAATGCAAACCACCAGGACCAGGACATCATCATAAATATACCAAAGCAGGACACCACAGTAGCCCATAAGCAATAACACATTTTACAAGCCAAATCAACTTTGCAAGTCATCTTAATGATTTGGAAAATGGCCCGATGTTTACGTTGACCACAGGATCGGGTCTCTCTTTTCATCCTCAAAGCTCACTTATCAAATATCACGGGGGAAATAAATCCCTCGCCATCTGTTTGAATCATTATAGCATTTCCCATTCAAACAGGGCATGAAAATTACATTTAAATGAAAATATTAAAATCTGCCCATATTTGTGGAGCCACCTGTACTGTATGTAAATGCACTTAGCAAAAGGCCTGTAGTTGCTGATGGTCTTAAAACTACATAATTTCAATGCATGGCGAAGATCCAAGTGAAAAAAAAAAAAAAAAAAAAAGACAGAGGACAGAGGTGGATGAGAGCAGAGCTGTCTTATGTTTAAAACTGAACTGGTTTCAATATTCGAAGCTGGCAGGGATACTCTGCATTTAACATCAACCTAAACATGATTTTCATTTATTGGCAGGCTTTTGTTAATATCCTTGCAGCGAACGATGTGTTTTAGCCGCTTTCCAAACTGCCTGAGAATAAGTTCGCATGTGTGTTGTGCTTCGTTACCCCTATGCAAAAAAAGTGGTGGCCTGAGACAAAAGAGGTCCATGAGCATCGGGCCGGATGTGTGAGAGGAACGGCTTTGGCCTCCTACGCGAGGCTACCGCTGACACAACCCAGTGTTTTTACAGTGTGATTAATGGAAAGGGACAGCAAATCACAGGCTGAAGTTAAATGTTCAATATGGCATTTCTTTGAATTTTATTCGACCGTGGCCAAAATGTAAATTCAAGAAGGCTGCCGTTCACCCTCTTCCACCCGCCCCATCTGGAGACATTATATTTTAAAGGTTTCTGCTGGATACTCTGTGGTGCACTATACCTGGATTTATTTTTCCTACAGGGGGGGGGTTGAAAATAACCACAGCGACTGGAAAGAGGAGAGTTTAAACCACACATAAAGCACATAAAGGTTATTGTAGTATTGCAGGGTATATATTGAGTCTCTTCGTTGTTCTCTATTTTCTGACAACATAAATAAGGAAACACGTTATTTAATATCCTGTCAGCATTTCTAATGCAATGAATCAATTTAAATATGAACTGAAAATATGATATGAATTTTAGGATTTTATTGTTTATTTATCTTATGCATTCATTATTTATAAATGCTTATTTTTCACTCTCTGTGACAACTACGCAAATTCCAGCTGATGATGTGGCTGAAATCTAGTAAGTGGACCTTGACCCATCAGTGGATGATGTGAACATGTGTATAAACAGTTAATAAAGGCTTTATAACACGTTGTACTGGTTCCACACCAGTTCATACGATGGAGGAATTATAACTGCTGACAAATACATTCAAATACAAATACAATATATATCTGCTTAAACTGCATTATACTGAGTTATAAACAATTTATTTAGTGTTTATATACTGCTGATAAATGGTAAATAAAGAGGTTAAATCAAAGAAAAGCAAAAACCCGTCTCTACTCAGTCTACATTTAGTGTCTCATGACTGACAAAGTAAAAAGAGAAATGTATTTCGGTGGCTGTTACCTACCCGGTGCGTTTAGTGATGGTGCCCAGGGTCATTGGCTGCTTGATCTGAGCCAGAGGCAGCACCACGGTGAGGCTGGGCAGCGGGGACAGCCGCGGGTTCCCCATGTTGTTGTTGGCGAAGTTGTTGTATGAATCCTGGTTGCTCAGCTTGACTGGAAACACAGACACACACACACAGACACAGGATTATTAAACATATTTTCAGTGAACAGCACTGGATGTTCCCCTGGACAGCAAGGTCAGAGAAATGTCCTTTTCATAGATTTAGACTGGAACATAACAGACACACATATGTCAATCGAGAGCCTTCCCAGGTAATGGCTGCAAAATACTGAGAATCCCATTGTGAATGCTGGTACAACCTTTTATACATAATTCATTTTTTCAGTGCTCACTGGTTCCCTTTTCAGTTCAGTGGTCTTTAAAGATGCTAATTCTCAATATTGCTCACTTGGAATTAAGTTACAAATTTCATCTGACATTCATATCAAACTGCAGACCAGGGTTTCATCAAAGCACCAAAAAGACCTTATTTAGGGAACAGAAACACCTTTCAGTGCAAGGAAAAAGCCCTGTTTGAATATTGTGCATTAGATTTTTTTTTTTCTCCCAACCCCTCATACACACAGACACACACACACGTGTGGGTCTTTCTATAGTTGTAAGGACACTTGTTGATATAATGCATTCCCTCCCTTTACCATAAACTTAACCTAACCCTAACATGAAGCCTAAAACCAAGTCTTAATCCACAAGCTGCGAGGACCCACCAAAATGTCCTCACCACTGCAACCATGCGTCCTCTTAACGATGGTTTAAAACTAAAAAAATCTGTCCACACGGCCATAGAAAGACATATATACACAAACACACACACACACACACACACACAACCCTGGGTTCAAGGCCTCCTGTGGAACGACTGGAAATAACCAGCTCAAGATGCTTACATTACAAGGGTTGTAGCTCTGCCTTGAGAGCCTGGAAGTCTGTTAATCAAGGCCAATCAACAGGCCCTATACACGCACACGCACACACACACACAGAACACACAAACACATACACACGATCCAAAAAAACACAACTCATCTCACATATCCTATTCAGCTCCAGCCAAACATAATCAGGCCATGTGAAAAGGGCGTCTTAAAGGACCTTAACCAGCTACATCAGACTGAGGCTACTGCTTCACTTACTTAACATATACAGGTAGTGTCTGCTTTTACAAGCTGTCTGAATGTTGAATATAAATCTCTGGAACCTGCAAATCTTTTGACATTTTTTTTTTTTTTCTTCAAATTTGATTTTGATTGACTGATCAACTCCTCATGGTATCATCAGCTAGTTTTATCTGGAGCTTTCACCCGCATCTCAGAGTCTCGGTGGTGGTTTGAATTTGCTCAGTGCTCTCAAGCTTATCTCAGGTCACGTTGCACTTCAGAGCTCCATTAAAAAAAAAAGAGTAGTGCACCTTGAGGCGGTCCCATTGGACCTCGAGTTCAGCAGGTCTTTGTCAAATTATTACTTTCAAAGTCTTTCACTTCCCAAAATTTTTTTTTTGTTTGTTTTTGCTTTTGTGTGATGGGAGGAGTGAGTCCAGTTCCTACATGATGTGATTAACGTTCAGATTTTTAAGCTCATCACTGCCTTACATGTTCATACCTGATTCTGATCTTGTTCCAATATGGCCCCTTTATGGTCCAGAACCAGTTTTTTTTTTTTTCCCCCAAAACTTTTGCCTAGTTTGAAGCTCTAAATGTTCAGTTCAGGCAAATTACAGAAATGTAATGTGCAAATAATATTCGTTTTATTTGACCAGGTTTGAGATGTTTACTAATCTAAGACGTCTGCATCCATTTCAGTTCAATAGGTCCTAACTATGAACTGTTTCCAGACCCAGAATTCCATTTTCCTCCATTATGCTCGGAAGAGGCACAAATCTCAGAGGAGCTTATTTTTTAACCTGGACAAATAAAGCAAAAACAGTTTACTGTTTACTGCTTACCCACTGAAGGTAAGTGTTTTTTTTTTTAATCTATTTATCGATTTGTATTTTTTGAATACAACGAGGAAAGCAACAGTTGCATATAAACAGTTACATAGAAACATTAAACTGTAGGGTCTTAGAAATGTGGCTTATAAAACAAATATGTTTGTAATCCTTTGACAATAGCCACAATGAAAAAAAAAAAAGTGTATCCTGCTGATTCAATGGGTAGACCAAGGAAAATTCCAAGTTCAAGTGCTTTCAAAAGAAATAAAGAGCAAACCTGTGCATGCACCACAATACACTGTCTGAATGTTTTCCTTGTTCCATTTGTTGCCTTAATAGATGAGTGACAGCCGCGTAACATAAAGGAATGAAAAGGAGGGAGGGGGGACGTGGAGACAAAGAAAACAAGGCGGACATCAAAGGTTACAATAAAGGCAGAGGAGGAGAGTGCCTAGTCATTATTTGGAAGGAGCGATCAAGAGGAGGCTGAATGCGAGCGGAAAGGGACTGCTGAGTGTTTTGGTCCAGTCTTTTAGATCATTAACGTGTAGCTCTGAGTTTCATTAGTCCTGCCAAACCTCCGCTTTGTGGTTCTCCAAAGGTCTGTCTTTTAGACCTCTGCTGGCCAACAATGCCGCGTGACCTTCGGAGGGGGAGAGGAGACCATTACACAAACCTGTCCTTCATTTCCTTCTGCTCCTCTCTCTCAGTCAGACTAACAGACGTCTGTGCTGGGGCAGCTCCTGAAAGCCCTTCACATTTCAAAAGTGCTACACCCCAAGAGCCCGGGCAGCCACCTTTTGTGTTGAGGGGAGGGGGAAGACAAAGAAAAAAAAAAAAAAAAAAAACTCCGTACAGGAAGCAGCCTGAAAAGCCGTAATGGTGCTTCAGCTCACAGAGGAGTGGAGGGTGAGAACGAGGGATGGGGGTGTCGATGAATTTAGCATCCTCATCCTAAACGGATATTTCGTTTGTGCTCCTAGTGCACTATATGCTGTCAGCCCCCCAGGTCTTAAAAATAAGCCTTGCTGTGGATTGCAGAACAGGTGTAGCCAGACGGAGACCGGGTGGGGGTGATGAGTACTGTTGACCGAACGGTCATACCGTGCTGTCACTCAAGGCCAAGGAGCCCTAAACTGTCAACCCCCAGACAGTGAAGACAAGTTAGTGCGAAACGTGTCGGAGATCACGTATCGGCAGAAGACGATACACGAAGAGACGGCCCCGAGGACGGCTGAGGGACAGACAGAAAGTTTGTGCGTGAGCATGTCCGTGCAGACATGTGCGTGATGTTTGGTGACAGTGATCGAGTAAAGGTTGAACCTCTGTAAAGCACAATAATGCCACACACGCACACACAACATACTACTGTTCAGTGCTCAGAATTAAAGTCGCAATAACTGAGAAGAACACCTAAAAATGTGGTGAACAGTTTTATCAATAAAGTTTGAAAGGTGGCACCGATCAAACTAACACTTCTACCACACTCCAGCATAAAACACATTTATCCAGAGAGCTGTGTGATATGCTGAAGAAGCACACCTTTAAATTTACTATAACTTCAAAATGCAAATCATAAATTTCACTTTTATTAGCACTTTTTTTTTTTTTTTTTTTTTTTTTTATTAAACTGATTTAAATCTTTACCCAATGGACCAAATGGATACGAGCGTTATAATCGAATTAAACAATGACACTGATTGTGATCCCGCTGCTGGTGACAGTGCACACATTCAGTCAGTGTCACGTCTGGAGGTGTGTGTGTGTGATGAGTGCAGCAGTGAATAAGGACACCTGCCTCTGCACTGTTTAAAGACTTGTGCCAGCGCATTTCTGTGAAACTGCGTTTCTTTGCTGTTATTTTCATAGACAGAGTGCTGGAGCAGACACATGCAAACGACTGATTAAGGGTGTGTCTACCATCCACCTATGGCTAACAGGGGTAGTGGAAATCAGGCCTGTGCCTGTGTCTGCCATTTCACAAAGATTGTAATGTGTATAAAAAAAAGGAACTGTGTGTGTGTGTGTGTGGACAGACGTTTTCTCTTAGAGCTGATTTGCGAATTTAAACATTTAGACTTAGTTTGTGCTGATCATGTTCATATTGGAACCAAAGAGACACTAAAAATCACTGAGCACAAAACCTAGACTGAGTATTAAAGGACTACTGCCATGTTCATCACCACAAACAGCTGTTTTTTTTTTTCCTATTACCACTGCATCCACTACTACTACTACTACAGTACTGTTGAAATGAAAAAAGGCTGACCAAGACTAAGTGAAAGAGGGAGAGCGCAGGAGAGCAAGGTGGACAGATGAGAAGCGCCTGGCAGACAGACAGCTCTAGACGGAGGCTATGATTTGATTAATGACCGGGGCGTGATGTGCCCAGGCACTGATACATGACATCCCCATGGAAAGAAGATCCATCAATGCAAATCCAGCTCTGTCGCTGTCGTCCAGAGAAAAAAAACTCTGACCCTGCCAAAAAGTCACACTGTCACCTGACCCCTGTCTCTCTTTCTCCCTTAATCCGACCATCCATCCAGCTCGCCTCCGTCCATCCGCCCGTGCACCCATCCCTCCCTGCCTCCTCATCGGCATTTGCATTCTCTTCTCGCATTAAGCCTCTCTCCCTTATCCTTCGCGCTCTTTCTCTCTCCTCAGCCGCCCCGTGTCACGCTATCTCATGTTTCTCTACTCTCTTTTAATACCCAATTTGCATCCAATACAAGCAGGCAGCTTCCAATGAGGAGCCGACGTGCGAAAGGACAAGCTCTGAAGACTGTGTGTGTCCACACAAACACTGAAATATCCTCTCTAGCAGAACAATTCAAATAAGACACAGTCAGGGGGGAAAAAAAAGAAAATGCCAGCAGGAGTGGAGGGGAGCTGGACTGGGGAGTGTGGAGGGAGCAGGTTAGGCAGGTGACATGCTGAGTGATGCTGTCGGGATAAGGAGAGACCTTGGAACTGAGGATGATATTGCAACTGTGAGACAGAGAGGTAGAGAAAGAAAACTATGTCCTGACAGGGGAATACTTTTATGGCTCTGTCTGGGCTTTGTGCTTTCAAAGGATGATTGAAGAGGATTTTTTTTTTTTTTTTTGCTTACTTCCTGTGTTCATGGACAAAAAGATAAAACTCCCCTTTCTGAATGTAGATGTTGATGTTACAAAATTCTCTCAGTGAAACTGTTTTTCTGGTCAAATGTCTAAACGTCCAGTGATGTGACGATGGTCTAGTGATCGGTTCTTACTGAGATTTAAAAACTCACCAAAATGCGTCTGAAAAAAAAAAAAAAGCTGGAGGATAATTTATTGGGGGATATACAGGTTGGATTAAACAAGTGAGAACAAGAACTACTCAGGCTTACAACAGTCAGTGATAAGCCGCAGAGAGAGACAGTGATATAACTGTAAAATAAGTTTTAGTCCATTATAGATACACTCGGTGGGAGAACCGAGAACATACTATTTCTTGCCACTGTTCTCCAGCAGCACCACAGCTCTGTCCATCCATTTTTTTTTTTTAAATCAGATATTTCCTGTTTTAAATCAGGGAACTACAAGTACCTTGTTTGTGTTATTTTTAATATAACGACATTTATGTTGAATTTAAACATGTTAATGTAAAAAAGTATAAAGTTATGGTCTTGGTACAGAAACATAGGCTACAGTACTTACAGTAGTTTCTAATAGAAGCAATATCGGTAAGCCAGTATCAGTCTATCCCCACTTTCTACCATTCACTCCTTGATAGTCCAAGTTTCCCAGACATGTTAAAGGAGGGAGGGATTAAAGTAGGGGAGAGGAAAAAGAATGAAGTGGGGGGGGGGGGGGGGGGATTGTAGTCTTTCTTTGCAGGAGGAGAAAGCCGCTCTGCCATCCCACATCCCCAAAGTATCATTATTAAAACACTCACTTCCACAGAACGAGGAAGGAGAGAGTGAGAGAAAAAAAAACAGAAGAAAGGAGAAGAGAGAGAAGAGATGGACAAGGGGGAGGGCTAAAAAGGGTCGAACACAAAGAGGGGAAGAACCCCCCCCCACCCCCCCCCCCCCCCCCCCCAAAAAAAAAGGAGTGGGGATCCCCCACTGGACAGAGTAAAAACAAATTAAAAGAGCCCTTATAAAACACAGATGCTGCAAAGAAAATAAACTTCACAAGATTTACTGTTGTAAAGGAATCAGAAGACTGGTGGAAAAGCCATCAGGTCTTTTTTTTTCCTCCTCCCTTCCCTTTTTTCTTTTTCTCTCAGGTAACGCTGTGGCAGAGGGATCTACACCCCCCCCCGCCCCCCATCCAAAAAAAAAAAAAAAAGAAAAACCCTCTCTTTTCTCTTCGTACGGAAATCTTGCTCTTCTGCTATTTTCAGTCAGAGTTAAGAGTCGAGGTCAGGCCGGCCTGTGTGAAAATGGCTTCCTGCCCGGTCCCCCGCTCCCAAATCGACAGCTAACAGGGAGCTTTTATTAACAGCCCTATTTGGGAACATTTTTTGAACATTTAGTATTTTTATTGATGTTTCTCATGTCAGGGAGCTAAAAAAGACGCAACAGCAAACCAAAATTCCCAGCACGTGAGTTTTCTAATTTCATCATAAAACTTGAGAGCTAAAAAAAATAAAGATGTGATTTTTTTTTTTTTTTTTTTAGCGTGTAACATGCTGTATATGGAAAATAGCTCTTCTGAGCTTAGAGCAGTCTGTGTTGTCCTGAACAGGAAAAAGCAGCAGCCAAGAGAGAGAGAGAGAGAGAGAGAGAGAGAAAGAAAAATGACAGCAATACAGAAGCGGAACATGTCTACATGCAAAAACATACGTGCACATTTCTGACAAACAACCAAACATAATCCTGAGAAAACGGAACGCGTGCAAACATGAAAACACACACGTTCACACAGGAAAACAGCACCCTGAAATAAGATCTACAAGTTTACAGCATGTCAGTATTTACAAGGCTTCATCAGACAGGACTCAGTTGCCAGCAAGAAGAGCTTGGGGGGGGGGTGGGGGTGGTGGTGGTGGTGGGGGGGGATCAGACAGCTCCACAGGATCAGATGACACCCACACTCCAACCATATGCGTGTGTGGATGAGAGTGTGTGTGTGTGTGTGTGTGTGTAGCCATCATCTGATTTGGGTCAAGGAGCTAGTACCTCACAGTAAAGAGGGACGGGTTATGGCCAATGATTGGATGTTTGGGAAAGCAAGGAGAGGGTGGAGGGGTGAAATGAGAGAGAGAGAGTGTGTGTGTGTGTGTGTGTGTGAGAGAGTGAGAGAGAGAGAGAAAGGGATTGGTATTGAACACATACACAGTGTACACACTTACAAACCAATTTAGAGAGAGAAGGAGAGAGAGCTGCAGAAATGCAAGATGCATAAGATGGTTTTCCTGTTCTTCTCTACTGTTCTCCTTCCACCCAACACCACTCACTGGGAACTTTAGACTTCAGAAAAATTAAGAAACTTACACTAAAATGTATTAGATGTGTAAGAATTGGCTAAAAGTGACACAGCCCAAAAAATAAGCAAACAAACCAACAAAAAAAAAAAACAGAAAAGAAAAATTCAAGGTTCCTTAGAAAAGTGATTAGCTACTGTGATAACGAGGAAATAAAATATCAATTATTTGACACTATAGAAAATAACGATAACAACAGCTCTTCTACATGTTAGCACGAGGAATATACAAAATGCGAGGTTAAAAATATGTTTTTGAGTCCCATTCATTTTGCTTTTCCAGTGTAGGTGATGATGGAAATGTTTGAAAACCCACACAGACCGTGTCCACTGTATGATACAGGACTGGACCAATATTAGCTGATCAACACTGAAAACACATGATTTTGAGTTGATATTTAATATATGTATTTTCATGCCCCTTGTGTTTTTTAAGACATTGGATCAAAGAAAAAGTTGAAAATTCTTTAAATTTCACCACAGGACGCAAAAACTCTTCCATCTGATATGAGACCGATTGAAGTGATTTATTTATGGAAGAGTTTAAAATACGTATGTGGATTCAGTGAGACCAAAAAAAGAGAGATCCCAAAAAAATGGCCCGAGGCTCACCTTAGTATGAAAATCAGAGCAGTGAGTACATTATTTGTAATGAATTAATATTCCATCGCACTTTTCTTCTACCGCAACACAGCACAAGAAATGAACTGTATATTAGATGTGAAAAATATTTCCAACAACACTGTCGGCTTATTTATTTATTTTTGATCTCAACTAGAAGCGAGAGGCATGTCGATATATGTGATTACAAACGGATCAGAGTGAAGCTAAATGAGAAGACGTCTCCCGAGCCGACCCCCCCCCCCCCCCCCTCCGGGTCAGAGAGGAGGCTGGCTACATCCGTCCCTCTGTCTGGGTCTAAATGCTTCTCCTTTTAAAACTCCATGATCCGAAGGAGAGGAAAAACAATATCTAGAGGCCGAGAGGAGATAATGACACGTCTGTGCTGCTGTCACAGCCGCCCTGCTCCGTCGTTTTTGAGCAACTGGGTGAAAATCATCAGGCCAAACCGAAATGTTCAAGATCATCATATTATAAAAGTGACCGATGATTATATTCCTGCTCTTTTCTTTGATAAGACTGTCGTTTTGTAAATTGTTTTATCACAGCAGCTCTGTCTTTCCTCCATCTGCATCAATAATCAAACATCCACAGCCATCCTGTGTTCTACACTACATCCAGAAAACACACACACACACACACAAACAGTAGCACTGAGGTCGCACATATAGATCTAATTTGATTTCTCCATTTAAAAATGGCCCTGATCTAATGCTGATTGATTAACATTGCAGTTACATTCAGCTGTGACAGAAGCTCTATTCGAGAAACTGGTAACAATGGCAGGGCCGCTTTGATCCGAATTTAGCCGGCAGAGTTTTGACAGCATCGCAGTCTAAATAAATGGCGTGTCAGGAACACTTAGACGTGACGTGAGTAAACAGGAAATTTTCAGAGGAAAGATGGACAAGGTTTCTTTTCAGGAATCTCAGACGTTTTTCGTTTTTAAGGAATGTGAATCTATGAAAGTACTTGTGCTGTGTCATGCTCTAATATTATTAGCACAAATGATACGGTTATCTGCGTTTACTAAAACCAAATTATATTTACCCTTGAATTAATTAAACATAACAAAAAGTATATTTTCAGTTTTAGTTCAGATTATCTCAGTTTTCTATGAAGAATAATTTGTCTTTCACTAAACATGTATGAATGTATTTCACAGACACACCGGTGACTCATGAAAGTTGTTAATGCTCCACTACCTTGCAATGAGCAGCATGGAGGAAAAATTCAATTCCAATATTTAGGTCTAAGTGTTTGTTTTATACATTATATACTGTACAACTACAATAGATCAGGAGTGTTAAGTATAAAACATACAATATGGAGATATTCGTATGATATTGAATGCAGATCCCTAACACGCGTGTTAAAGGCTTCTTAAGGTTTTAAACTTCAGGAACAAAAACAAAAAAAAAGTGAAATGAGGTAAAAAACAAAAAGATGTATGAAGAAGATCTGCACGCGGCACACAACAAAGGCGGGATGTAAAACCCATTGATTGTGTGACAATGGGAGGCTTTGGCTTTTCAGAGTGTGCACTTTTCACATGGCAGGCAATAAGCTGGAAGCCACAAGTGCGTCTGTGTGTAATGGCAAGCCAGCTTTATTTCTTTATCTCTACCTTACAATTTCGCAAATCAAATAATGATGAGTGCAGCGGCGAGCATCCGGTGTTAAGAGGGTTTAGTGGTTGTGGAGATTGAGTTATTAGGGTTCATATAAAAAAAAAAAAAAAAAAGGACAGAGGTCTCTGATGGAGCCCGAATGCCAGCCAAGATACATATTCCACGCACTGTGTATTTTTGGTTGCTTTAAAAGCCCTAAAAGTACAGGGGAAGGCTAATTTTCAGGGTAAACAGCTTGTTCGATTGCTGTGTGGTTTTGCGCTGAGCTCTCCGTTTACTGACTCGAGCCGAGCTGGGCTACTGGCTCCTCTGCCGACCGCAGGGAGAAGCCTACGGACGGAGCCTGCAACAAATGCAAGCCCACTAACACTAGCTTACCTTTGATGGCACACAACTGTTAAATCAAATGTACTGAGTAATGTACATACCCTAATCCTCTTGACTATGTGGCAGGTTGAGGGGGGGAAAAAAAATGCTTTTAAAAGAACATCTGCTCCTTTTGGAAAGCTATTTGTCATTTCCTATTTCCTACTGATGAGAAATTTGGAGGTTAAATTATTAAGATACACAGAGCAGTGATGCTGGATTATATGTGTCTCATAAAATACATGAATTATGAGAAAAAAAAATCATTTTCTTAGCAGTTTAAAAAAATGCAAACTTTCTTAATGTAAAACATTAAAGGTTTCCACTTCTTCCACTATCTTTTAAATGCAACAACAAAAGAAACGGAGGAGAGTGAATGACAGATTATGGCTGTAAGGTCTCTATATTCAACAGAAAAGTTTTCAAACTGCCCCTTTAAAAAAAACAAAAAACTAACTCCAAAACGAGGCCTACAAGTTTGTTTTAGCTGGAGGAGGAAGTGACCATTCATAAAAAAAAAAAAAAAGCTGGAGAAATTACCCCGCTCTTTCTCTGTTGTTAGATTTGTATCGAGGCAAAAAAAAAAAAAAAAAAGCCCCTCACGCTCTTTACAAGTCCTTTCCTCTCCGTCTGTCTCCCTCTGTGGAGTTGGACCGGCTACTCTGCTCCTCCCTCTCCACACTGCTGAGAATCCTGACCACACAGCACCACACGGAGGACGACTCCGGTACTAACACCCAGAGCTGCCACCAAGCTTTAATGCACAATTCCATGACTTTGGTAAATACAGTGAAAAACTTCCATGGCCTATTATCTATACATTCTTCTTCTTTTATGAATGATTCTCTTAATAATGTTTTTACCCCACTTCAAAGTTTTTTTTTTTTTGAAAGAATAAATAAATAGTTACTTCTTGTAAATTTGATTTTAGTATATACCCGCGGCAAATTTACTGTCCATTAATATTCAATCATGTTTCCTAAATTCTTCGACTGTTCCTCCTTTATTTGTGGCACAACACGGATGTCCGCTCTCACTGATTAATGTCTGAACTGCATGTCAGGGGTGAGTGTTAGTACATATGTACTTGTGTTTCTGTGTGTGTACAGATACAAGTACGGTGTAGGACAAGGTCAAACAAGAGGGAGGCACTGATTATGCTGGTCCCTGTCTATGCCAGACCCTCCCACGGTATCCTCTATGGGTTCTTGTGGGTCCATCATGCTCTGTCGCACTGCTTCTGCAGCAGTGTTAACACAAACCCAGCTTCAATTAAAGTATACAGGACAACAATATATGGCTCAATACGGCCATCGAGGACAGAGTTACAAATCAGTGAGGAAGGAGTGTGTTGAGCTAGGAGTGACAGGGTTGAGAGGTTAGGGCAACAACAATGGGACACAGAAGTAATAAAAGAAGGGGGGAAAAAAAAATGAAAAAGCAAAGTTAAAATTAAAAAACATGGCGCGCACACACACATGGATCTGTGGTGGTTTTCCAAACGCTGGTTAGCTCGGTCTCAAGCTGGACACTAATCCACGGCAGACAGCTCATCACGATGACTGAAATCTGGACAAGTCATCCATCTCACTTTGTTTCATACTGTTGACACGTTTCTGAAATGAACATGTTAACTTGCTCTGTTAAATCCATCCACTATCTCTGTGTGAAACAGAGATCTCAACCTCCTCGACTGTACTTTGTAACTGTTTAACTTACAGTAACTATACTGTCAGAAACAGGGTCACGGTGAGGCCGTGTACATACGTGTCACACGCCAGCAGTTATGAGGTAATGTTTCCTTGGCATCGACCTCTGCACAGCGTTGGTGTTTTTCACCGCAGGATGATGACTGATGAAAGGGGAGCGCTGGGGGAGGAGGGAGGCGAGATAAAACAAAAGTCCAAACCCAAATAAGCAAGCCGTCAGCCTCTAATAGCAGAAAGGAAGTGTCCCTTTATCAACAAGTGAATTAACAGTTTCCCGTCACACCTTGTTTTCTGCCGCCCCCCTCTCTCTCTTTCTCTCTCTGAACCAGCGCCAGGGCCCAGATGGCCCCACGATCGGACCACCAGGGCTTCTGCTCGGTGAGGAAACAAATCTGTTGCACTGACTAATAGCCTCGTGTTGATGTTTTACAGTTGGGAAGTGTATGACCAGCGCTGTGTATACACACAAAAGGCACCCATGCATGTTGAAAAATGCCATGTGTGACAGTTATGCCAAACTGTCATGAAGGTGTCACAGAAAAAAGGGGGGAAAGCACAGAATTCGACAGCACTTCATGCTGAAAGCACCAAAACTGACGCCGAATCAGTAGATAAGAGCCTCGTATCCAACTGCACAACTCGAGGGCAAAGTGCAGTCCTGCACAAAGAAATCTGAACTTAGGTCAAAGGGAAAAAAAAAAATCAAAGATGGTTTTTAGATTATTATGATCAAGTTGTTTTTGGAGTGTTCAAAACCTGTTTGCAGCGCGCACGGATGCATTATACAGTACTGTGGTCAGATGTGAAAAACATCTGAATAATAAAACTCCACAGTGGCTGCCATATGCCTGCTATAGCCTCAATAACCTCTGCCCTGTGCAGAGAAACTGCACGTACTAATCTAGCCTTGTATGCACTGGGCCGCAGACAAACCGCATTTTACAGTGTGGGACGTTCACATTATGGGTCATCACCTCAAATGACAATACATTGATCACACAGAGGAAAGGCTATGGAAAAAAAAAAGGAGGGGGAGAGAAAATGTACTGTATACAGGGACGTAAATAGCCATTCCAGATTTTAACAGTGACAAGAAGACGGCCAATTGCAGCCTCTATTTTTAGGTGCGCCGGCGGCCTGGGCTGGCAGCTTTGAGAAGGATGTGTACTTTTCTACAGTTCCTTCCCAAAAATCAATGCTGTCCTCACTGGCGACAATCACAGAGCAGCTGTTGTGGCTAGGTGGCCCGGCCCCCGGCTTGCCTCACCCTGCTGCTCTCTGCCAGCCTAAGAAAACCGACCTTCCCTGCCCAGAATTCACACCCGACTCGCAAAAAACAGGAGGAAGGCAGACACAAAAGCAAACGTGACTCAGTGTGTTTGCATCCGGTGAAAACGGCGCAAATTATGGAGTTTTTTTTTTTTTTTTTTATCAACGCTGGTGGCAGCGGTAGTGGTGGAGGGGTGCTGGAGTTCTAAATTTACATGTGGCAGGATGCGCCTGAGCCAATTTATCTTCTAAATAACAGACACCGGGAGACCTACATGACCTTACCCCACAGAGATCTCACGGGTGAACTGTTAATGACCCACTGTGCTATGTGCTTTTTGGTATAGCTGCGCCATATAAATATATGTCTGCTCTCTGAGGGTGAGGATCATCTTGTTTTGGTGCAAGAGTTTGTCTGACAAGTCTAATTTATTATTGAATGCACAACACCCAGAGGAGCCCCAGTGAATGCACTCTACACTGTATAAAACTGTATAGTTCATGTTCTAGAGAAAACTTATTAACTAACTATTAAAATGACTGCACTGAAAAAAGGGCAGCAAGGCTTGAATATCTCAAAGCTGGCTTTTTAAAGTAATATTTAAGCAGCATTTTCATTGGATTATTAAACTTGTTAAAGTGACTTTTTTTTTTTTTTTTTAAATATTCAATCTACTTTTCTGATAAAGACATCTGTTCAGAGGAAACTAAACAGCTTTGTCTGATTTTAAAATCAAACTGATCTTGGCACTAGACAGTAAAAGACACCTCTGCAAATATTTTTCTTTGTTGCTTTGTTTAATTTGTTTAAACAGTCCTCACTGCAGCTATATAAGTATGTATGCATTATAATGTTATACTTAGTGTAAGAGACATATTGATAACAGTGATATCCAGATACATGTTCTGATGTAATATAACATTTAACTGTGGAAATTCTTCACCATTAAGTGAAATGATTATGTTGTGTAAATTGAGTATTGAACTTTTTTTTTTTTTTTTTTATTGCTACAGTTCATGTTGCGGTATTAAAACATTTCCATCTTTGAAATGTTGCTTTACTTCTGTTCATGATGTCACAGTCTCAGCAGCTCTCGGTCGGAGTTAATTAGTCCGTGGAACAGGATGCTTCCTGATAACATATGGCTCTGGTAGCTTTTCCATTTTAACAGTGAACCTTCAAATCCAAGTTATCAGCCATTGATAGATTTACTTTGGATCAAACTCACTGCTTTAACGCAGACTTTATCTCAGCAGTGGTACGTTTTGGAAAACAGAAAAGAGTGCTGCTACACTTACATTTAATCTACTTTACCTTCATGGAGAGGTGTGTAATAAAGTTCAGGGGGGTTATGAAAACCTGTGGGTGCATTACAAGCTTTCACACTTTCCTGTGTGAACAATTCACCTCCTAAGAATTCACTCCTAAATTTGGGATTAATTAAAAGACAAATACTCTAGTTAGAAGAAACACTGCCTTAACTTTCTGTACTCAGGTCTTTCTTTGGTGTTTAAGCCACATACACTCAGCTGTTAGTTTATTAGGTCCACCAGCCACCTAGTCTCTAAGACAGCTTCAACAACAAAAACTAAACATTATAACCTTCATGAAGGAGGATTTCTGGCAGGACACTTGAATTATTTTGCATTGTGAATCTAATAAACTGAGACAACTGAGTCTAGTGTTTGGTTGTGGCCTGTTTCTTATGCTAGAAAGACCGAGACAACCGAGAGAAGGAAAATGAGATTGTACAGTGAAAACTTCACTGCTACCAACTTCTGTTGTCAGCTCGAAATGACACATCATCGTGTTTGTCTTTGTCGAAGGGGACTATTTGCAGTGCGGGTTAAAAGGTGCAGATGCTTTCAGAAACATGTCTGAAGCGATAGCTCACTTTACAAAATAAGGGAACGCACTGAACGTAAAAAGCGTCAGGCACGAGAATGGACACGAGGCTGTAACACTTTAAGTACACAAAATGTCAACTGTGCCTCATAGTTCACACAGTGAGGGACTTTGTGTTTTTATCAGAAACTGAGGTCGTTGTCCATGTGGTATGGATTAACACCTTGATAAAAACGGTGTGAAACCTGACTTCAATTTCCTGTGGACTATATTATACACTGTAAAATATTAGAGTTATGAAAACCTTCAATTTTCCCCTGAAGCTGAGCCAACTCTTCACCGCTGCTCCGCTGGAACCTTGGATTTTAACCTTGGATTTTAACAGGTTCCCTTTTTGGTATTTTACCACAAAAAAAAAAAAAAAAAAAAAAAAATACAACCTAAAACACCAAAAAGATTAGAGACGTAGAGATAGTTTATCTTCTTCAAGAGTACAGATACACACACATGCATGCACACTCTGTAAGGTATCACGGTGAGGACTAATTGTTGACAGGTGGCCCTAATGCTCCCCTTTGAAACAAAAGTGTGATTTACGACCACACTCCCAGAGACCCCGGCTTTCAGCGCTGCTACTACAAACTTATCTTTCCCTCCCTGTGTCCGCTCTGCTCCCCCTCCTTTATTCAACCCCCCCCCCACCACCACACACACACACACACACACACACACACACCCCGTTCTATCTCTCCTTCATTTCTCTCAATTGCACCTCATTACTTCGCTCACTCACTTTTACCTCCTCCACCACTTTGATGTTTCTGTCCCTCTCTGTCTCTCATCACAACAGAGCGGTGACTCTCCAAAGTCAGACATCCTTTTAATGTTTGATGGCCTATTTTTCACAGTGTGGAGGAATGTGTGTCTGTCTTTATGTGTATGTGTGTGTGTGTGTGTGTGTGTGTGTGTGTGTGTGTGTCTGTGCGCGCGCGTGTGTATTTTGGTGTAGAGGTTACAAAGGGGTTTGAGTCTAGACAAGGAAGACAGGAAGGACAGAGGCAGCAAGGTTACCATCTTTCGAGAGAGAGAGAGTGTGCGTGTGTGTGTGTGTGTGTGTGACTGGGGGTGCAGTGTGAGTCCTGGGGCAGGCAAATAACATGACTTGACCCTGACCCCCGTTGTCCCAGCATGTTCTGTCACCTATTTGGGCCACATGAAGGAAAAGTATACTGTGGCCATGAAATGAACCTGTAGAGGTGTGATATAGGTAAAGCTTTCTACCACAGCATGTGTCATTTTATACTTAAATAGTAATAGTATTTTACTGCACAGTAGACGAAACGGATCCACCTCCACTGATAGATGCATGATGTGAAACCAAGAGTAACAATACGTGTTCTTCCTGTGCTTCACAGCTTCAACTCTGCTCTGATGATTATGAAATGTCGACTCTGGTCCAGTCAGGGGGTTACACAGACTTAAACTGATCCAAGACATGCACACATGAAACACATTCTAATGTGTTATGTAAAATTATACCCACTGGTCAATTCCCAGTCAGCCAGTTCTCCGAAGTGTTTATCAGGTTCTCGACCTCACCCCGGCCGCAGTAAACCAATCAAAACTCAGGGATATTCCTGGAAACCCGTGATTAATGAGAACTGTGATATTTTACACTGGGTAACACCTCTGGGGTCAGGCAGTGCAGCCAACACAAAGTGTGTGTTTATCAGTTTGCGTATGTGTGTGTGTGTGTGTCTATGTCAGCTAGGGACACACAGACAGTGTGAGCTGCCTGCAATAGTGTTTGACAAACAAGGGAGACAAGGTTGCGGCAGACAGATCAGAGTCCCTGGAAAAGCGCTACTGAGATGACCAGTCACTGGAAACACACACACACACACACAATACACACACACACACACACACACACTTGGCAGTCTCTGACATTTAGCAATTGCTGATACCTTCTCATAAAGAAACATGTTATAACGTACGTCTTTATAATATACCGGTGGGGTTATTTTATCTCATACCGTACAGTGGATGACAGGTGGGGTTCACCTGTCCAGGTCGCCCGGCTGACATGGCTGACACATATATAGATGAGACCAGTATTAAACAAAGTTTGTCGTGTTACAATTTAGTTCAAGTCACTACCTGTAATATTGGATTTTGACACTCATTGCCCAAAAATCTCCAAATGGATGCTAATATTACTCTATTGACTTTATAGATGCAGTGAAACTGTCTCTGTCCACTTTCTTTTGATGGTTTTGACTTCTTAAGTTGTCAATTAATTATTTCAAAATGTTTTTTTTTTAAATTCATTTCATATCTTTAGTTTGAATATTAGTGGTGATTAATTTGTTGTTTGACAGAAAATGAATCAAATCGAAAATGTCAAAAATGTCACAATCACTGGTTCCAGCTGCAATTTTTTTCCTCACAATTATGATGATTAATCCAAATGAACATGAATGCCCATCTATTCCCCTCCCGTCGTGCTCCTCACCGTGCAGTGGAGACCCCGAGGGGCTGCTGGACAGGCCTGGTATGGGACTACAGCGGCCCCCGATGCCTCCTCCTCCACCCAGAATGCAACCACCTCCTCCTACGCCTCCTCCTCCTGCTCCTCCTAACGCGGCCGCCCTGTTCAGCTCCTGTTCAATCTCCTCCAGCCCGGCGCTCTTTTGAAAGCGAGACATCCGGTTGACAACCCGAGGGGACATGTGTGTGCGGGCACAGGGCGCACCGCCGTAGGGGTTGATGGGAAAGACGTGGGTGGTGCCGCGAAGGGTGCTGATTGCTACCCAGCGACTATCTTGGCTGAAACACATGTCCTGGACCTGGACACAGACAAGAACAGGTACAGAGGTCAAAGGACAGCTGTAAAAAAGTTGTCTGCAACTGAAAAAGAAAAGTCTGTGAATGTAATATCTGATTACTTTATAACAGGATGGGACGTTGTGAGTTGTGTTTGTTAAACCTGATTCTGAACTTGACATTCAATGAACTCACCTACTACTAGTATTCTAGTGAGAACAGCTCAGCTGAAATCAACACCGTCTCCACTTCTACCTGCTCTACTCTAAAATGAATAATTAAAACTGTGGCGTAGAAGCGTAAGATTTTATCTCACTCAGGTTGATCTCGGTATCCAGCTGTTAATGAGTACAGGTTTATGTGAATGGTTACTGGTTACTGTTATAAAACACAGGCTGCAGCAGACCAACAGTTTTGAGTAACAGGATGTATGGTACAGATTACTGACCAAGCTTTGTACAATTCACATTTTAACTGTCAGTATAGAAATGGTGAACAAGTAGGCATCTGGAAGGTAACCACAAGCGACGGGAGCCAGTTTGTCCTGGCAGAACACTTGTAACCAGCCTTAGACGCTTCCTCTCAGAGATTTGGTCCAGGTTTGGTTTCTCCATCAACGTCTCTGCAGTGCGATTCTGTGCGTCCACAGATGTGTTGAAAACAGGCACGGTCTTTTCTGTATTATTTTCTTCCCCACTCAACATAAAAGAATATGCACAGCGGGAATAAACAGCATCAAACTGAAGTCTGCCAGGAACATTAGCGTGACTAGGGCGAAGTGTTTATCGCACAGATAAACACGTCTCTCTGAGAGCATGACAAATGTCGAGGGGTGTGAGAGGATCAGACAATAGCTTTTGGCAAAGGTGACAATGTGATGGGAGCCTGCGTGGTGGTCAAACAGATGACTAAGAAAAAGTCAAAAGCTGCTGGCGTCCTTTGTTAGTCCTCCTCACTCGAGCAGTGACTGACTCTCAGGGAGCAGACACTTGAGAAGATAGGATCTCCTTGGGCATGTTAGACATGCAGGAAACCAGACAGATAGGCTGCAAGAGACAACACAAGCAAAGGAGAGTGGGAGAAAGAAAACGAAAAAGGACAAAGGAGCGAGGTGACAGACTGATGAGGTGATAGTGTGCTGAAACAGCATCCATCTTTCGACATTTAAAAAAAAAAAAAAACACACACACACACACACACACACAAAGGCTGGAGAAAGTGGACAGGGACTGGAGGAAAAATGAAAGGAAAAGGTCCAGGAGAAAGTTAGGATGAGGAATGTCTTACTCTTTAGCCAGACAGTGAGTCAGCCAGTCAGAGAGACAGCTCTGTACCTTCAGGCCTTTCTAATCTTCTGCCAGGTCAGACTAGGTAATTACCCCCAGCAATGACAGTTAATGGGGTATCCTCCGCATACCAGACAGGTACTGTGCTTCACAAAGATGAGTGAAAGAGGAGGCCTGACCTCTGCTGTGGCTGATTAGGGATGCCTCGGAGATGAGAAAGGGCTACTTTGTGTGTTTGGTAATTGGTCATAATAGACCTGTCAGAGCTCCAACTGTAAATGCGTGCCTGGACTTTTAGTGTCAAGTCCACTTTGTCAAGCAGGGGGGGGGGGGGGGGGGTTACCTGAAGGGTGGCTGCGATCGTAAAGTCGCAAGCGTGGCAGCCGTGCAGATATCAAACATGCTGTCAAATGTTATCTTTAAAAGGCTGGAATGTCACAGCATTCAGTCACATGCATGTGTCGGCGTGGAGGTGACACATTCCAGAGAAAGCTCTCTGTCCTGTCCTTGCACACGGAGTATTTAATGACATCCTTCACAGTGAGGTGGATGCCAAGAAGGTGTGTTTAATGACTTTTTTCTCTTTTTTTAAATCAGTGACACCAGTCAGGGAGGTTACTCACCGGAGAGGAACTCTGACAAAATATTATGACTGTGACAAAAGATGAGACCTGAACAAGCACAACTCTGTCTCTACAACAGGGAAAAGATGGAGGAGTCAGTAATGAGGAAAGACAGAGTAGGTTTTCGTGGTGGACTGCAGCTTTAATGCTTCGATTCATATGCTTTGATACTAGATTGACAGTTGCCGGTCAGGGTCGCTGACCTGTGATATAATGTATAAGACTAATTTTAACTGGTTAAAAATAAATTATTGCAGATTTTATACAACACTCCTTTGGACGTCAGTGCCAAGGCTGTTAATTAAACCTATTCATTTGAAACATTTTCTCTGTGAGAATGAGAAACTGCAGCAGTGAGTAGAGGTGAGTAGAGATGGAACAGCTTTAAGCTGAGAGTCTGGATCTGTAACTGTGCCCATGCCTTCAAATTCAGTGGAAACACACAATACTCCTGATTTAGCCACGAGGAACTGACCGATATGGGTTCTGAAGGCCAATGCTAATATTTAAAGGGCTGAAGCTGCCAAGAGCTAATATTTTGTGCCAATGCAAATTTTTATGTAAGGCCATTTTATTTATTTATTTCTTTTTTTGGCCAAATAAATTAAATGTTAATACTAAAAGAGAACGTTTAAACATGTAAATCAGAGAGATTACTGAGTTCAGTCAGATCATCGATCATGTAGTATATTAATAACACAAACTGCTTCTTCCTGACGTTTTTCGGGAGCCTTCGTATTGACGGTACAGTGAGAGGACAGGATCTATGCTTTTTAATTTTTACAAATACTTAAAAAATGCTCAGGTTCAAAAAGTTCCTTTGTGAGTCAACTGACATAGTGAGTTTAAATGAATTTATTCTGAGTTTAACATGTAATGATCCTTCCTCCTCTACTGCCACAGTGATCTTTGTCCTGTAAAACAACCATCAAAAATCCCTTTCCTGCATGAAAGGCCAAGAAATCAGCTTTTCAATATCCTACTTAGATTATTGAAAATGGGCTTCTCATAGACATGAAGGCTGAAGTAATGACATTCAAACAGTAGCCCTGTTACTTAAGTGCATATAAAGGCACGGATACCGTTTGCCTTCATAAACTCCTTTCACTGGAATCACAGCTGCTGGTGCGGGGCAGCACAGTTTAGCAGTAACGAAGTGCCATCCCTGTAACCCCTGGGACTGGTGCTCTCCAGTTCGCCCGAGCTCGTCTACACTGTGCTCCTCCTTCAGCCCCTTACAGCTGTTATCAGCTGCAGGTCTGTTTACCTGGCCTCGGGTCACTGACAGCCAGTCGCATGTTTGGCCACTGGAGACAGATAAGGCGTCTCTCCACCCACCTCACTGAAGACTTTATCACTCCTGTGTGTCCGTGTGTGTGTGTGTGTGTGTGTGTGTGTGTGTGTGTGGTGATAACCTCTGGCCCAAGCACTAGGCTAAGGCCAGCATTCAGCGTTTACAACAGGATGGATCAAAGCAGGCTCAGCGTGCAGCCGGTCAGCGGACCTGCCGTTTGGTCATACATTAACTATAGGCAGGCTGTGAGAGTGTGTGTGTGTGATAGTGTGTTTTCCCAGTCAATAATCCTGAACCCAACAAGACCTGAAGTAGTTCTGTTGAGTAAGCACTTCTAACTTGCACTGCAAAGTTGTGAACATATATTGAAGTTCAAAAGAGGCACAAAATGTCTTAACATGCAAGATGACGACTGTATTCATGGTAAATACTTTTCATTTATGATTTCTTTTAACAAATTAGCCTGTTTCCCTGATTATATAAATACGTCCCCAGTTAAAGCAAATACCGATGTATCTATGTGTCCGTCCTCAGGAGAGCCAGGTCTAATTCTAATGATATTAAAAATTTAATGGAAGCAAAATCTTACGTGTTATTCTTAAACATTAAGTTGCATTTCATGAAAAGAAAAACAGAGCTAGTGCTGGACTACAAAAACATAATAGTAACACAAAGTAGTAACAGTATCAACTACAAGGCTGCTGTAATGATTGCATTATGCCAGAGTGTTCCTGACCTGTACCTGGATTTGCAGCATAATTCATACTCCTTCATTTCTAAGCATACAGACATGATAACACATATCTTTAAAGTAAGTCTGACTTCAATCACTCTGACACTCTGGTTGCAGGAGTTGAGTGGCAGTACAGTTGTCTGCACTGGGGCAGGGGGGCTTAGTGTCACACTTTGAAAACCCTTAATTCAGCGCATGTACACAGTAGAACACAGAGATCCTCAGTGAGTGATTGTAATGGTTGCAATACTGTATCTAAACTCCACTATAAACACTCATTAGCTACTTCAACTTGATGACTGTAGTGTGTGTGTGTGTGTGTTTCAGACCTTGGCCTCGGTTTCCCCACGATGCAGGGTATAGAGATGGTGAACGGCGCTCTGTGAGGACGCCCATGGGTGGGTGAGGATCTGGAAGACGTGAAAATCGTGGCCCAGCGTGTCAGCAGTCACCAGCAGCATTCCTACAATGAAGATACACACAGTCATCGGCACTGGAGCTCACTCCCACAGCTGGCTTCAGAATTGCTGCTTTGAATTCAAAGTGTTTATGTGTACTTTTGGCTTTCACATGAACGTGTTGCTTGCTTTATTTACATGCTTCTGTACCGTATGCTTCATTTAGTTTTTGTTCACAGTACCTACTGCTGCCATGTCCACTTTCTTTTTATTCCTCCACTACATGATGATTTTTTTCACAGTGTGCAGTGTCCCTATTAAATAAGCTGAACAAACCAAATAAGCAGTACTAAAAGACAATTGCTGCAACGACCACAGTCAATAGACTGAAAATTTGTCTTCAAATCACTAATGTTGGAAATGGCAGCCTCGTCCTGATTACTCATTTTGATTGGCTCTTAATGACATCATCAGGGTCGTTTTAAATTGCGCTTGGAAACTACAAATTTATAACGTTTATGTTACAAATTGGGTGAGTAGAGTTTGAAAGACCTGGGCCTTCAATAGGCAGTAAGGAGAAGTGCTCTTAAGTTCCATTATGGGAAATGAGAAACAAAAAAAAATCTGGTAATTGTATAATATTTTCTAAAAATTGTAAGAAGAGGCCCACGCCAGTATCAAGGCTGTGTGTAAAACTTTCAAACAACTTAATTCTATCACAGTTAATTGTGCCAGGGTAAAGCTGCCGCTGATACACTGTTAAACTGATACACGGAGGCAGCTAACACTACCAACTGTGCAGGACATATGCCGGATGGCATGAAAGAATTACTGTGCCTTTAAAACAAACAAACCAGCCCATTAAAATCAAGCCAGCTATCGTTTGTCGCTGTCATAAAATGCAGCCTTCCCTCGCATGGGAGCTCGGTATGGTTAAAAGCAGGGTTCGAGTCGTGTGCTCCTCCAACAACAAGACAAGATGATGAGTATCTGTAAAAGAGAGAATCTATGTATTCATACATCCGTGTATGGTTATAGGCGTGTGTGTGTGTGTGTGTGTGTGTGTGTGAGCGCACATTGAGATTCACCGAAACACTGAACCGCAGCTCGGCACAAAGTGTAACCCCTGCTGATAGGCCCATTCATTTGGTCCCGTTTATTTGAAGCCCATCAAACTCCAGAAAGTATAGGCCCTCACCATAAACAACATGCTCAACAAACCACACCAGAACAAACCCAGATCTAAACTGGCTCAGCGAGGAAAAACGCAGCACTGCTTTTCAAGCGCAACCCAAAACCCATCCCCAGAAGCCTTCTGAGATGTTACAAACAAATCCATAGATTGGGCAGTAACTCAAAATGTTGGAAACGCATCACTGATACAGTGTAAGTCAAATTAAAAAAAAAAAAAAAAAAACTGTCCAAACCTCTGTCCTTTTGACGACTCCCAGACATAAATGATATTAAAGTAATTAGTAATTTTCCTCTGAGTTTTTCCCCATGGAATCTTTTATGTGGAGGCTGCAGTAGGTTTTAATTAGTGGCCAGGCTTTATTGGGTGGCATGTCAAATGTGAAAAGAGGAGGCTGGAATGGCATGAGATTAAAAGGATTCAGCAACACGTGCAAGGGAGATGGAAAACACTCCCTCTGTGGAAAAAAAAAAGAAAAAAAAAAGCCAAGAGTGCTACAGAATTTTTGCACATTCATTCAGGGTTGAAAGGTTTCTTTTTTAAGACTTGTGTATGACTGAAGAACAGTTATATTTAAAGATGATGAAGAGGTGGAATGAGGGAGGTACAGAGTGGATGAGCGATGGGGTCATGCAGATTATCAGAGGTGGAGGGAGGAAAGCAGAGGAGAAGCCAAGTGAAGTGTGCATTAAGACAGTGGTTAGCTATTCATGCTGTATCAGAGCGACCAGAAAGCCAGAGAACTAAGGCCCACGGCCTGTAAACTCTTGAAAACCCACGCCCCAAACGAGGTGCCAAGCCACAAGAAGCATTTGCGTCAACTGGGAATACAGAGAAAAAAGGGACGGGGCCCTTCTAATTATAGAGTCTGGAAACGGAAGCGCAGGGTGATTAGGAGTTGAGGCGCTGCGGCCTGTTTATCTGGGAGCTTCCTCTCGCTCTAAAACCTTCTCTCCCCTACAGTTCACTCTTTCTTCCTTTCTTCCTCCTCTCTCTGTTTTGGACGGGCCCCGCCCATCCAGCGGCTGGAGAGTCTGGCCCCTGGGTTTTTGACAGATGAGACTTGGCCGCTGCGTTCTGGCCACGGCCGGCGTTTCTCTTCTGCTGATGGTAGAGTCTGGACTCCAAAAAAGTAACAGCTTAGAAAGGCTGGAGAGCTTTGTGAGTGCGAGTGCCCGAGGACTGGGGCTTTTGTGGCCTTGTTGAAATACAGAGGCCCTCGCCGAGAGGCGTCAGTTGGTTAGCCCGCGGGAAGGCCAAATTAAAAAGTAGCTGAGCCGCTCGGCGGGTGAAAAGAGAGGGTTTCGGGGAAACCAGAGGCTGGCCGGAGCAGGGTTTGACACGTCCTATTTATAACACCTCGTCCCAGGGGTTACAGTGTTATTTACGATGTTTTAGTACCAAAATCACTGGCACACGCACTTAGACATGCGCTAAAGTGGAAGGGATGACCTCTAATTTGCCATGTGTGCGAGACATGCGTCTGTATGGGACATGAGGGAAGTGATATAATCATTTCCATAAATATCTGCTTTTGCTTTCAGTTTTTTTTTTTTTTTTTTTCTTTTTTGGCCCAAAAATCGTTTTGTTTTGTTTTGCTGCAGGCTTTACTGTCCCATCTCTGACCATCCAAACAGAAAACATCTGCTCAATCCCATTAATAGTGGGAGGATGTTTCATTTACAAAGTGGTTGGGCTAGCTTTATTCTTGACAAAGGCAGATGGGACGGGAGAGTGGGAGAGAGAGAGGGAGTAGGAAAAGCAAAGAAAGAAATAGAGGGAGCAACAAAGAAGGCGGTGATTTCCCTACTTGGCAACACAAAAGGCCACAACAAAACTAGTCCACTTTTTAATTAACAACACTAGGCTCAAAAAAAAGCTTTGAAAATCGGGAAAATCTCAAATTATAACCATGTGCAGGACATAAAGCCTAGAAGATGGAGTACTTGGGGGATTCAGATAGCTTGACTGTTACCAGGATGCATAAACTTCAGAGCAAATTTGCCCAACTCACAAATGAAAGACTATCCATCCAGTAAGACAGAGCTTTGTCTTCAGGGTTACCAAAGAGGGAGTAAGGACAACACTCTGTGTGTGTCCGTCTGTACTTACATGTGTGTCATGTATGTCACTTTCTGAACACTTCACTGTGTTGTAGATTTAACTGGAGTGGATAAAATTGCAATTGTATCAGTCTACACTGATTAATCCATAAAGACAAATTAAAAACATGTTTTTAGAAATTTATTAAAGAGATGGTTTCTATTATAAAGTGACTTTTCTATCCCTATGATTTACTCACTTTTATTTTCTCTAAAATGAGTTATATATTACCAACAGCATAAATGATATATTTAGGTCTTCTTTATCACTTAAAAAGAGATAATACCCATTAAAAATACTGTTTTGTATTTTACACTTTTTTATTGATAGATGCATTCAATTTTACCGTGTCCTCAGCAAACAGCAATCAACTTCCACATGAACTATAAACCATGAAATAATAACAACCTCAAATCATTCTTTAGTTGGTTCAGTTTCACTGCAAGTATGTACTCTCTCTTACAATTCCACTGAGAAGAAAACATCAGTTTTATTTGGTGGGAATTTGAGTGTGCAAACTCAAGGTAAGCCTCAACTGTCACTTCTACCATTCTTTCGTTGTTGAAATGTTATCCTGCTTGTCACACTCTTACATGTCTACCCTGCTGGGCTATGTTACAGGACGGAATGTTATGAATGTTTGTCTGGTCAAAAAAATGTAAAAACATGTCCGACATAGTTAAAGTTCTTTTTATCTGTAGAGGGTCAGCTACCTAAATGTCAAACCAGTTTGATTACACTGTAATTTCTACAAATGTAACAGGGTGGAAATTCTAATAGAATTCATTTTATTTTGTGTATATTGCAAATTATATAGTATTATATAGTACACACTATAATACAGACAGACAGACAGATAGATAGATAGATAGATAGATAGATAGATAGATAGATAGATAGATAGATAGATAGATAGATAGATAGATAGATAGATAGATAGATAGATAGATAGATAGACAGATAGACATAGATATAGATATAGATATTTGTTGTGTTCCTCCCCCAATGACAGTTTTGAAACATTATTATATAGGTGCAGTTCCACACATTACGAATGGCAAATCATGCAGGATAATGAGGGAAAACTCATCTGCTGTTAGAACCTACTAAGACTGGTGTTCCACCCCATTTTACGCCGTTCCACCCTGTTAGACAAGTCATTTTTAAATAATAATTTGGCAGCAGTGTTGTTGTGTTATTTTGGGAGGTGACGAGCACTAACTACATATAGTATGTTTTAGAGCAAAACATTAGTATTATTTACCATCTGGTTCTAAATGCATATTATACTCATCAATGATTGTTTTGTTATTGTTTCAAGAATTAAATCAATAAATGTGATGGGAGTCCACCTGTGGCAAACTGAACTGACTGGTCCTAGTTTAGAAAGGCCCACACGTGTGTGTATACATTTCACACGGTACGCCAGGAGAAAAACCAAGCCAATCCAAAGAACTCTCTGAAGATCTCTGTGATAAAATTGTGACGTGGGATAGATCAGGGCAAGGGTCTTGGTCCGGGAGGTGACCAAGAACCCAACAGTCACTCTAACAGAGCTTCAGGAGTCCTCCGCAGAGATGGGAGAACCTACCAGAAAGATGACCATCTCAGCAGCACTCCATCAATCAGGCCTTTTTTGGTTGAGTGGCTTGACAGAAACCACTTCAAGTGAAAGGCAAAGAACAGGCTGCTTAGATTCAAAGGATCTGAGAGCATGAAGAAAAAGGTCTGATGGTCTGATGAAAGAGAACTTTAACTCTTTGGAGAGAACTCCAAACACTATGTCTGGCCAAAAGCAGGGCACTGCTCATTACCTGGCTGACACCATGCCTTAAGTCAAGCATTGTTGGTGGCATCATCATGCTATGGTTCTTCTCAGCAGCAGAGGCAGTGAGACTGGGCAGAATTGAGGGAAGGATGAATGCACCCAAAGACAGCAAGGTCCTTGAAGAAAACCTGCTCCAGAGACCCCCTGACCTGAGACTGGGGCAATGGTTCACTTTCCAGCACAACAATGACCCGAATCATACAGCCAAGACACCTCAGGAGATGTTTTGGGACAAGTCTCTGACCGTCCTTGAGTGGCCTAGCCAAAGGCAGACTTAAACCCCATATAACATGTGAAGAGACTTGAAGAAAGAAGTTGACAGATGCCTCCGATCCAATCTGATGGAGCGTGAGAGGATTTTCCCGGAAGAAAGGGATAAACTGCCGAAATCAAGATGTCTAAAGCTTGTAGAGATGTATACAGGAAGAATCCAACCTGTAATTGCTAGAGGCATTCTACAAACCACTGAATCAATTCAGCATGGGTTACCCAGTGTAGACAATTTTGATTATTTAGAGTTAAATCTATAGCACAAAGTGTGCAAAAAGCAATACTTCCTGAATCCACTGTACAACATCCCTCTGCATTTTAATCTGTATACACAGTGACTACTTCAGAGCATTTCTGATCATTTGTCCCATTACCCATTCCTCCTACCATTGATTATTTACTCTCTCCCATTTACCCTCTACTACCCACCAGTCCACCTCAATCTGCTGTTACCTTTAATGCTTTAAAACTTTTATGCCTTAAAACATTTTAAGCCTAACCAATTGGATTCAGCTGAGTTTTGGCATTCACCCTATAAAACATTCTGATGGTTACATAAGTAACGTAATAGATGTGCTCTTTTTCTAACCACTGCAAATTCTGCTACTGGATACACTGCTAATTGAAGGAAGGAGGAGAGCACCGTACTAATCCTCTCACCACCACAGCACCACACTAATATACGAGCAGTTTTATTTCCACTGGGCAGCAGGGTAGACATTAGGGTTAGTCAGATGCTACCAAGCCAAAGTCAACCACCTCTAATAAAACAGAAAGCTGCAGTCTTGACTAATTACATATTTATTTTAGAGTATCAACACAAACTAGTTTTATTTTTAGCTGAGAATTTAACTGGAGTCTGTACAAGTTGGTGTGTGTTATTATCTAACTGGTTTCGAATCAAAAGGAAAGACTGGAAGATGCTTTTTAAGGCAGATACCAACATAGATATATGAAAAAAAAGCTTTAAAAAATCTAACATTATACAGTATTGGTCAAATTCACATTCTAACATAATAAGGATCTCTTAAAGTATGATCGTGGTTTACAACAACCTGATTTTCATATTTTTGTTCATTTCAGTTGTTCAGTCTGCACTCATGAAATGACTCCTCAAATCTGGAAACACAGCAACATTGTTACAATGAATGCAATGGGGCGAGGACACATCTGTAAAGGCAACTACACAAGCTGACACCAAGGCAAGAGCTTTGTCAAAATATCAAAATCACTTAGCAAAATGTGGTACTGGAAACAATTACTGTAGCAGGAACTACCAGAGAGGTTGTTTTAAGTACTATGACAGGTGTTTGTATGACTCTGTGTGTCTGTGAACAGATTTTGTCGCTGCGATCACAACCATGCACGATTAAGTCACAGAACTTTACAGGTGTATAGTTCAAAGTGAAGGCAAAGTTTGAAGGTGGGTGTGGTCTGAGCAAGGGCGCTGGAAGTAGGGAACTATGCACCACAGACCGATTTGGCATTGCCGCGGGTGTGACCCCACTGCAAGATGGTCTCTAGGCTGGAGGTGAAAACAAAAATGGTCATAACGACAAAGTTGGCAACAATCCCTCTTTATAGAGTAAAACTGTGATTCTGCGCAACTATGGCAAGTACTTCAGATCAGTGTTGAACCGGGAAGACCGGGACCGGGAAGAAGTCTCTGCACTGTGATGGATGTTTACAAGTGACAGTTTGGGTATAATTTTATCCTCTCTTACAAAAAGGTTTGGCTAAGCTGGGGGTCCGTTAACAACTTGTGTGAACATCTGACTGTTCATGTTTCTTGCCCTGACTGATGTCTTCTTAGCAATGTTACCACATCACCCTGATCTCAGCAATTACCTTGGTGTGTATCATAACAAACAGGAACAGTGACCAGAGCTGCACAAATGTATTGGGTTGTAAAGGTTTCTCCAAACTGACTCGAATCCCTAAACCTAATACACACTTCATTCTACAGAGGAAAAGGAGGACACAGGCAGGGAAGCAGGGCAGGAGGGAATGGGGGGATGGAGGGACGGTGAAGGCTGCAAAGAAAAACAGAGAAAACAACTGAGGAAAAAAGTGGAAAAGGTGCTTACGGTTCATTTGATGTACAGCGGGCTGAAACCAAGGGTTGTGTTTTTCTGTGCACTTCACAGGCAGACCACCTGTGAGCATTTAGATATTAATAGATATGAAAAAAGGTGTGTGTTTGTGTGTGTGCATGCTTGTGTGTGTGGTTAACCTAGCTGAGACACTGCCATTAGTTTGATATTACTATGTTGGAACGCCAGCTTTTTTAACAGGGCAAAACTCGCCTGGCTTTAAAGTCGTGCCGACACACAAGGGGCAGGCACCGTAGCGGTCAAGTTCACAAAGCGTGACTGTTCTCAAGGCAGAGCTCCAGGCTTGTTCTTTCATCACCTTAAGTGGAAAACGCACTACTTAAGTCCGTTTTTATGGAGTATTTACATATTTGCACACTTCCTGCTGGAATTGTTTAAAAGAGGAGAGAGAGGTTTTTATTTTGTCGTGCGCCAGAAGGCTGTCCAGTGAGCCCAGCACAGGATTAACAGGCTGCATAAGGAGGTAAAAATGTTAAGGAAGCATCAGTTCCTACTTCATCTGCAAGAGTTCATCCACCGAAGCCACAACCCCAATTTACTGCTGCTAATCCAAATTCCCAGTCAATTCCAATACTTTTACTTTGTTTTCTGTCTGTGGTTCCCCAACATGGGAAAAGCATGTTCTCACAGCAGCTTAGAGAGAACTTTAACACCAGGCTTCTTTTGATGCCACGCTTTAAAAGCCCCAAAACAAATTGCTCCCATACACAATCTCCTGATAAAGAATTTGGGACAATGGTCACCACTTAATCCCCTTAGTAAGCAAACATCCAGACAGTGAGGCTGGAGAGGTAAGCTCCTTGCATTTGCACGGTCTCTTTTAAATTTCTCAAGATTTGTGTTCACTTCTGTTAACTAATGGAATCCCTTTAAACAGTCACAGCCACTGGACATAGGTAAGATTTAACAGTGCGTCGATTGTCCATTGATTTAGAGGAAAAAACTGGGAGCTGTGTGTGTGTGTGTGTGTGTGAGAAGAAGGAGTTAGACCAACCTTTCCTTTTAAGGCTGCATGAGTAAATTCACTTAATTAGAATTTAGTCTTTTGCACAATATGTGGGATTTCTGAGTTGCAAAAATCTGGATTTTTTTTTATTATAACATTATTACTTTGTTACTCTGTCTAACAATGCCACTGGAGTCCATCTGGCAAATGAACTCATAATCATGAGTCACAAACAGTGATGTAAACTGCAACATGGACATGCGTGCAGACTGGGTGGTTGGTTATGAGAGCCATGCAACTGGTGCTGCTCTGCCTTTTTTTTTTTTTTTTTTTTTTTTTTTTTAAAGAAGTATGCAAAATACTATTGCATTCATAAGTACACAAACGTAGTAAACATCCTCCTGACCTTTCTTCTGGTGCAACCATAGGGTTCAAAATTCCACTTTTCTGTAAGAAATGCCAAAATAAAATAGACAGATATTCACGCAGATGGTAAACCTATTGATTTTGGGCATCTGTAGCTTTAAAAGTGACACCATCCTTAGACTAAAATGTTGACTTTTCACAGAAGAGATCTTATGATCTACTGGACAGATTGAAAAAAAAAAAAATGCTGAGAAAATTCATTCTCCCAAAAGGACAGATAACCTAGATGTATTAAGAAATGTGGATAACGTGTTTCACAATGGCAGCCCATTCATTTTGATGAGAAGGTTCTCAATGGGTCCATACGTTGCAACATTTTTTCACTGGTGGTTTTTACACTTTTACACTAGATAAATTAAAATCTATTGTATCTTTAATATGAATTAAAAATGTAAAAACAGAGATTTTTAGGCCATGTCACTAATGTCTAAATCCTTTCCATGTGCACTGCTGCCAGTTCAAACAAACCAGTCCTCAATTGATGGGAACAAAAAAACTTAGCAACTCACTTCTTCCCCATCGAGCCACCCACCTACACACATACTGAAAAGAAGTTACAAATGACCTGCGTGTTACCGCACTGTGTGGGATGTGAATGACTCCACACTGCTGAGGTGTCTGCTATGTTGGTGAGCGTCGGGCATGATGGGAGCTGGCTAGAGTCTTTCTCAGCCAAGCTTTCCAGAGGCCCTGAGTCATGGCCACTGCCCGGCCCAATTACTCTCTTTAGCTCTGGCCACGTTACCACTTATCACAGATGAATTCTGTATTTAACATTATTATATTTTGCTCCGTTCTTTTAGGTAACACTTAACTACTGTAAGTAATCTGCCTTTAATATTCTTTAACATAAAAATGTGGCAGTTTTATGGATCCTTTTATGGATGGATACTTATTCAATGTTTCCCACTGTCAGTGAGAAACACTGAATAACAGGAGTGATGAAGTCCAGTGGATGGACTTCATCACTCCTTGGACAAGGATACACATGGTGATGTCTCTGTTGTGGCTGTGGGCTGCACTTCTTCATGAGTAGCTGACACGGCTAACATTACATAAGTTTAGTGGTTTTTTTGAACCATGTACCACATTTTGTACAATGTGGGGAATGAGTCAATGTACTGATTGCAACTACTTTCAATGGAAATTAGCTAGAGCCCTGATAAAATCCTGATTTTATGACCACAAGGCCGTCTTACAAAATCACCACACACATAAGTCAGAGACAATAGCTGTGCTGTGATTTCAGCTGTATTTACAAGTAAAATGATCAATCAGAGAAAAAGTTAGAAGCTCATTTACCTCTATGTACCTCTATAGCTGCCATGCAGTCAATTGAATGAGATGCATAGAGAGGTGTGCCTGTGGGGGGGGGGGGGGACCCGACCCAAAACTAGCAACACTGCCTGTAAACCCCCACCCCCCCCATGACAAAACTGTATGTGCCAGTTCATTTTTAGCAAATATTAACACAAGGGACTGGTGTTGCTCTTCTCTGTCAAAGTTATCATAGCCAGAATTACTTCAGAAAGTGCTCTGCTCAGCAAGTCAGACAGTCATTACATTGACACTGCTATTGCAGATAGCTCACCAAATGGAACTGTTGTGTGGGTGGGGGTAACCTATATTAGCCTATAAGGTTATATAATTATGATTTTGCCTTTTTGCAGAATCATGTATTTTCCTTGTGACCCACAAGCACAATTTCTTTTGGTTCATGGCCAAGAAGTTAGAAAGAAGTGGCTTACAGCCTTAACCACTAACTTCATAAAAAAAAAAAAAAAAAAAAAAAGCAGTAAAATTCACAGGTCACATGGAGCAGACTGCTTTCTTATTGTGTTTTATAGAACTGGGTCACTTTTACAAACTGAACCAGTGTGTATGTAGAAACATTAAAAATTCAGAACATGTTCTTATTTGAAGGCTTGCCTTAAATGTTCATCCAAAAACACTGGTAACATTTTGTATTCTTGGGTGAATTGGTCCTTTTAATGACCGCCCATTCCTTGATACTGATTTATCACATAATAGGAAACCACGTCATGATGTCAGAAGAATCCATATCACTATGAATGGCCCAATGCATGGTAAATTCTTGGTCTTTCTGCCTCTGCTAGCAGGGCCAGCTGAGGTACCAGCCCGAGCTTTCTTTAACAATAATGACATAATTACTGTGTCACTAAAAACTGAGACATAATGATTACCATTATCATCATCATTATGATCAGCCAGCAACAATAGTCTAGTAAAATCCAGAGTCGGAGGAACAACCCACGTCGTCCCCAGTCAAAATACAGAGAAGTAGCTGCTGTAAATCACATCAGAGTTGGCTGTGAGTGCTAATTACTGTCTTGGTGTGAAGACACAACTCAATCCATGCTAAATGTGTGGCTATAAATGTGTGGCCAGGCGAAGTTGCTTGTGTGTGGGAATTCCCCTCGTGTTCAACATGTGCGTGTGGGTCCAGGGTTTTTCGGCGACGGCCTGGTTTCTTTCACACATCAGTAAGATTGAGAGACAGAGTTATTACACCACGGAGAGCTGCCTTCATGGCACAGCTGCCTCAATGGTCAGGCTCAACGGGCCAGGCTATTCATTAGACTGGCCTGTTACTAAACCAGGGATATGGTTTATGGGACAGTTCCGTGTGGAGAGAGATTCAGTCTTGATTCATCTGCCATTACTCCTGGCTTTGATGGGGTATTCAAAACTTCCATATTCAGAACATTTAGACCGCTGCACAAAAATCCAGTTGTGAATCTGTGGCAGCCTAATGGGGTTTGTGAGACTGAAAAAGAAGTTATGAAAGAGACTGTTCACAGCACAAGGGTGGAAGTTTACCTGCATCCAGTTTAGACACACACGATTTGACTGATTCAAGGCCAAAGTACAGGCAGGAAGATATGTTTCAGAAGAAATGTAACTGTGACCTGATCACGTTTTCTAACGAGCATGTTGCTTCTATGAGACAGAATGTTATGGGTTAAAGATAAGCTGACCAAACCCACACTTCTATGAGTAGCTATTACGTGTCTGCCGTTACGAAAATTAGTAACTAAACACACCATGCACTGTACATATTGGAGCTACTTGAATTGCTACTGTATTGAATATTGTTCTTCCACCTTTTAGAGGGAAATGTACTTTTTACTCCTTTACATTTATGTGATAGCTAGTTTCTTTGCAGACGAAAGCACATGCAACTCTCTCCATTGATATGACAATCATTTCTCATGTATGAATAAGCCTCTGGATTACACTTATTTAAAAGTCATGACGGCAATCACACTACATTGGACCTAGAAACATTCCGCAGCACTTTCAACATGGCACACGTCCGAACTGAATGCTGTCTGTAAAGGCTAAAGTAAAGGCAAGGCACAGGGCACACAACAAGCAAGGTGAAACGGGAACTGAAAGATTTTTTCACCTAAGTTTCATCTTTGATGGTCAAAGAAAATAAATCAGCGCAATGAACTATAAAAGAATTGTTTATTTAACTTTCCATAAAAACTGAAGTCTTAAAAGAATAGAAATATTGAGTCATATTCAATTTCCTTAAAATCAGACACAGAATGATAAATTATATTGTAACTGCATTTATACTTCACTCCCTTATCTTCAGCTGATGTTCACTTCTAGTGTTTCTTTGTAGAAAGTTGTAATTATACATCGTCATCTGTACAGTAAATCAACACTTACTTTTAGTTTTGATACATTAATATATTTTTCTTATAACATTTTTGTAATTTTAATTAAATATAGTTTTAAATGCAGGACTTGCAGGACTTGCAACTTGCAATTTGTATGTTTATATTGCGGTGTTGCTACTTTTGCTATGCATCTGAAGACTTTTTCCACCACTGCGTTGTAAAACACTTGATCCCTATCAGACCGAGTAGGACTGAAGAGAACCAGAGGGTGCTGCCCTGCATGGTCGCTGGACCAATCACTCCATCTAGTGCCACTCATAGTCAAAAGAAATGCACAAGTTGTTGGACAGTATATATCTACCATGAAAACATGAGTGTATTTTGACCTTGGCATCGTACCTATTAATCAAGTCAAGGATCGTTAAGGACGAGTGAAGAGGACGAGACGAGAAAGAAAACAAGCACACACACATTGCAGCTGTTAAAGAGAGTGCTTCGCCACTGCACTTCATCTGCGTCCCTCTAATTACACCACTAGGAATAGATCCACAGATCCACCGAAGCGCCGCAAAGCGCCAGCCGCCACACCAAGAACTGGCGGCCACCGGTCCGCCCTCTGTTGAGCCTCCAACACACACAAGCCACTGGGGTTTCTTACATAACTCTTCCCAGCCAAAACTTCTGGGCTTTCCAGGCTCTGTTTGAGTCATATCATTGTTTCCTGGTAAGTCTATCTTTCTTGTTTCTGCCATGGTGAGCTTGACCACTGTGAAGGGAGCCTCAGTAGAGCCAGGAAGGTAGTTCAGTGGGAGTCACTTCTCCTCACTCCTTAGAAAGAGTTTACTTGGATCCAGAACTATGAACCCGTCACTCAGGAGTTGGGTTCTGATCAAATCAAGAGGCCTCTAATTATGGGACACTCTGCAACAGGCAGCTTAGAGATGAAAATGGATAAAAGATTACACAATGATGAAAGGAGTCCTGCATTCACAACAGGAGAAAAAAAAAAAAAAAAAAAAGAGTTTCTCTACGTGTGTTAAGATTCATCCTAATCTGATTACACGCCCAAACTGCAAAGAAAAAAAAAAGGGGAAATCTGTGTTTTTGGGCTGCACTTCTAGCACTGTTTTTGGTTGTAATTATTAGTCATTCAGATATGGCTCAGAGTAAATGAGTCAGAAAGATTAAAAGTGTTTTTTTGGTTTTTTTTTTAAAGTTGACTGTGCCCTGTGAACAGTGTCACAGGGGAATCTGGCAGTTTGCTGACTTAGCATCTAATAATACCCTGAAACTAACTACCACATGTACTGCACTGTGATATGCTCAGAATGCATATAGCTTGGATATTAAAGATTTTAAAGAAGAAATTGAAATGAAGCCGACCAAAGACACTTGGGTCTGCAAAGCCACGTGAAAAATGTAGCAACGTTATTTCATTTTCCTTTTAGCTCTGATTTGGTGGGGAGAGGCCCGGAGAAGATAGGTAGGCAGCCATGTCTTGTCTGTCTTTGTCTTCAATATCCTCCCGTTCCTGCTCAGACGGAGCTGCTAAGTTTAGTCATAAGTCTGGGTAAGTGAAGGATTCTTGGGCCTTGGAGGTCAAGGGGTGAGAGCCATCTCTCAACAGCTCCTTTATTAACTGCACATGCACACACAACACACACGGCACAAAATACATGAACGCACGCTTACACTCATACACACCACCAAGAGTAACAGGGACACACACCAGCTCACAAATCCAACACAGAGACTGACATGGTAGCCTGTTCCACACTTACAAAGCATCTACTGTCTTTTTCTTTTTGGGGTGGAGGTCAGCAGTGCTAAGAAAGTGGGGAAAGGAGATGCCGGAGTAAAGTGTGTTGAAAAACGTAAATATTTTAGATTTTTTTTTGCTGCTATCTCAAGGACCAGTTGGTCATTTTAATGACCTCTATTTAACAGAAACAAAGGTGGAAACAGGTGGGAAAAAAAAAAAACCCTACAAACCCTCCAATTCCTGGATATTCTGTGAAGGTAGTGAACATATATGTACAGGAACTAAAAAAATATTTAGCATAAACATAAAGATGAGGGTCAGTGCACTTGTGAGTAATACCTCTCTTACTGTAAGCTGCAAACTAGTATTTTCTTGTGAAGCTAAGTCTAAAAACCAGCCTGACTGAGACAAGGCTCGTCTGGATGGATCAGTTACTCTGCTTCTATGTTACTATGGATGGATCAAAACATCAAACTGAGCTCAGGAGGAAATGAAGAACATACAAAAAAACATGCACATGTCATTTCATTTTAAATAAGCCCATTCACAATGTTTTTTTTTAGTTTAAGCTCTTCAGCATTATCAATAGTTATCAGATGTTAATATACCTGAGCCTGCAAGAAAAAAGACTTGTATCACAGTCAAACCTCTCATCACCCGACTCCAGAAAACCAGAAACGTTCGGAGGAGATTTTTTTTATAGAAAGCAAACGAATGGATTTCTTATGCTGATTGAGGCCGGGTGTAAATTAACGCTGTAGCTTATCTCAGTCTCTCAATTAACGAAAAGGAAATGTATTCCCTCTCCTGCTGTTTGTCCTCTCAACTTGCACAGAGTATTCTAGCTCCTTCCTCAAAAATAAAAGAGTGTGTGTGTGTGTGTGTGTGTGTGTGTGTTTGAGTGTGTGGCTGGGTGTGCGAGTGTGTCTTACCACTGGGGTTGAATTGCATGCAGGATATGGGTTTGTCATGAGCTGGGAAGTGAGCCACCACTCCCTCTCCGTCCGAGTCCTCACTCACCAAGACCTGTAGTGTGTATACACACACACACACACACACATACACACACCACCACACACGCAAACAAAGAAAGTCCAAATCATTTTCTAACAATGTGCACATTAAACCCAGAACGGGACTTTCCTCTCCTGCTCAAGGATTTCTCTTCACATTCTGCTTTGGTCTGATATCATCACCACACTCTGCAGTGTGCTTGGACATCACTCCACAGTTAAAGAGCTGGATATGAAACTCCTTTCCGAATGTGCCATTGCCCTCTTGTGGATAGAGAATAATTAGCATATCACCTGGTAGGCAGGAAAGGAAGACAGAATATTTGTTAAAAATCTCTCTCTCATGCTGCTTCGAAGGAATTATGAATCATCAACATCTGTTAATGAGGGTCCTTCAGTGAGAGGCTGTGCTGAGACCAGTGAGGATGGGATATGGTCCAACACCCAAGACGAGAATATGGACAAATTTACTTTGGCGATAATGTGGGTTTTCACATGTGGGTTTGACAATACCCCAAGACACCGGGTTTTCCCGTAAACAGGCAGAAACTGGCGTCAACTAACACTGGCTCTCTCTCTCCTTCTGAAACTCGCCTCAGAAAATGAAATTTTGAGTCGTTACACACAACTAGAGGCTGCTCCTAAATCTCTGCATGAAGTCCTATGTTGTCGAGACTGGGGACGAATCAAACAAAGGCTGAGCCCAGATCAGGAGCTGGCAGAAAACCCATTTTGGTCACAAAGACAGATTAGAAATAAGCCGAGACATGAGGCCACTTTGTGGACGAGCGTGCGTGCGAGAGAGAGCGTGTACACAGGGTTAAATTTAGTGGTATTGCATTAATGATGTCAGGAAGGTTGGCTCAGCATGAACTAACTTAACATAACTAGTCCAAACAAGAAACCACCTCTAAAAAAAAAAAAACGAAAGGGTTTCATCTCAGACTACAAGCAAGAAAATAAGCAGAATAAAAAAAAGAAAAAAAAATGGGAGAACAGAGAGAAGGAAAGAGGCTGGTGACATGAAGCAGATCACTTTTATTACGCTGCAGGCAGACAATGTTGTTCTGTGAGGGAATCCTGCTGGAGCCCTTTGAAACAAGAGTGTCCTCCAGAGAACCGAGCCTGTTACACAAGGGAGGGTGCGTGTGTGTGAGAGTGTGTGTGTGTGTAACGAAGCTGCTGGTCCAAATAAGGAATTTCAAAGCGTGGAAGAGATGGGAATATCCTAAACTGCCACACTGACACAGGAACTCACCTCTATCAAATTCCTGCCCTTTCTCATTTCTCCAAAAATCCCATCCCAAACCCCCATCTTGTTTTACTCTCTACTGCCCCCCTACTCCTCCCTTCGCCCTCCATTTCTCCTCCACCCCTTGCTTTCCCCTCCCTGCCTTCCTGGTCTAAGTCAGTGTTTATGGCCAGTGTATGGTTACAGTGTGTCGACTGGTGACAGAGTGCAGGCCTGCTTCTGAAGGCTTAGGTCTAGCTTATAAAGACAACACACTGGCTACAGGGCGGCTACAATCACTGTGTAAGAGAGAAGGGGAAGGCAGTCAGTGAGTGTGTGTGTGTGTGTGTGGTGACAATATCACTGACAAACTGTACTATTTATGCTAACATGCCTCATTAAAAAAGGTGACAGCTACAGCAGTATGATTAATCATGGTTTAGAGAGGCCGAGGAGAAATACAGGATAAAGGTTTTTAGCATTGCTGTGGATGTTAAGGGAGATCCTGCTGAAAGCAACTGGCATGCTTCAAACTGAGCCCTATACTTGTAAGTATATTTATCATATCCAGGTATAACACTGGATATAATAAATATACTGGGTACTTCCTCCATTTACTCTCTAACACATACCAAAATGTGTTCTACTGGATTCAGATCTGGAGTCTGGGGAGGCCACTGAACTACAGGGAACTCACTGTCATTGTTCGTGAAACCAGTGTGAAATCAATGAGTCAGTCAGCATTTGTGTAGCACCTTTCATACAAAGCCATCTCTCTTTACACACAGCAAAACAAAACAAAACAAAAGCAGATACTTAAGACAAAAACGTGGTAATATTTTGCTGAGCTTTAGGGATGCTGTCAATCCTAAAACCTGAGGCGCAAGACTTCAAACAACTCATCAAAAACTGAGGCCTACATATGACACGTCCAAAAAGTAAATTCTTCAAGCAGACCTCAAGGACAGCCATCCTGCACGTGGATGAAAATATCAGCTGATAATATCAGTGCCTTTCAGTATTTTCTTAAATCATCATGAATTATCATTAAAGCAAAAACTAACCTGCTAAATACCTTAAAAACTGTGTGCAGGTGTACTAGAAGAACTGGTGATGTTTCAGAGGCAAAGGGTGGTCACTGCAAATACTGCTTTGATTTAGATGTTTTCAGTTTACCGCACTTAAAAACTTATTCATTCACTGTTCTATGCATTCTGTCTTTACGTTTAGTGCCTAAAAATTTTTGCTCAGTACTGTGTGTCCAGAAGCTTATGAGCAAATACAATGTCAAGACCTTATTTGACATATGATTCCCTCTCGAGCTTCATGTGAGGTTGCTGCCCATGCAGACCAACAGCAGACTGTTTACAGAGCGTCTCTCTTACCGCGGCTGCTGAAACAGCCAGGGCTGTGGCTAAAAGCTTGGCTGTTAAAATATGCAGCAAATCTAAGTCACACCTTTCAGCGACTTGTGGGGAGCGAGGTGAATGAGCCTGAGTGTGTCTAAGCCGTAAGGGGAAAAAAAAAAAAAAAAAAAAAAAAAGCCAACCTTGGAGATTTTCCTGTTTCCCACCTAACCGCAGAGGCCAAAGTTATGTTTACCTTTGTCACACAGGACAAGACCAGAGAGGAAAGAAGCCAAGAATAATTTGATGCCAATTTAATCTTTGGTGTGTGTGGTGTGTGTGTATATGTATGTATGCATTATGTATATAAAGGCCTCAGTTGGGGGGGAAATGTAAGTAGGTAGAGGACTAGCCAGTAAAGCTGGCATTCAGTTAAATGAGGATGGTCACCTGGTAACAGTTTCTGGTTATTGACCATGTAGAGTCCAAAAAGGAAGCACTCAGTGAGCTCAGACCTGTTGACTCTGAGCTCATGCTGGGATGCAGTGAGGGGTGGGGCTGTCAAGTTTTCAAGAACCTAATCCATCTTGTCCTACCATTCAAGAGACAGAGTGAACCTCAAGGGCTAGGACTTACACACAGCGTACATAGTGTAACGTTGCATTAAGATGAAACACTGAATATAAAAAACTAATGTTTATAATATGAATTATTAATATTGTACCTTATTGTAACTTACAGTCATCCTACACTCAGTGGTGTTCCACTGTTGATGCTGATGACAGTGATGTCTGTCCTTCATGCAAAAGATGGTTTCTTTCTACAGATACTACACTGAAGTTCATCTCAAAGTTCCTCGAAAGTTTCCCGAACATTCTTGCACATATGCAGGTTAAAGTACATATGTTGATTAAAGTACCCATTTCATTGGGGGAACATGAATGGCTGAACCTATTATGGTATCATGTCAAGGTCTGCCTCATATACAGTACTTGTGTTTTTTAAGCCACAGCTGAGATGTTTCAGCGACAACCCACATCCATCAAGTTAAGCAAAAACGAAAAAGAAACTGGTCAACGTCTCAGATGAAAGCTTCTTCTGTCAGTTGATGGCAAGTTCCGTTTCCTGCAGTTGCCACTTACAGCAAATAACAGTAGATGTTTGAAAGCATGTCAGATTTAAAAACAAAAAGCAAGTAGCAATTTGCACACTTAAAAACACAACAGCAGACCAATACATTGATACACCTGACAGGACTAGATGTGTTTACATGACAGTGTCATACCTTTCCAGTGAGTGCTGTAAATTATTTTTTACAAACTACAACATGCAGAAGTCTGCACTACTTAGATTTCATTTCAATTTAAAAGTATAATCACAGCACACAATTAATATTAAATCATTGATAACACAGAGCCAAATAAAGCTGGACTAACCTGTCCTTCTCCAACACTGTGTGTGTCAATGATGGTGACCACACCGGGGCTGTGGGGGCTGCGGCGGCTCGTGCTGTGAGGTGTGCCCTCCTCGTCTGGAGTGCCTGCTGGTAGGGTGCCTGCCAACTGGGTGACAACTTTACCCACCATTGTCAGGCCTGTCTTTAAGGTCTGGAAGGACAAAGGATAAAGATTAGATTTGCGCTTGAAAAATTCAACACCTGATATAATATATTCCCAAGTCATATACTGCGCGTATGTGATATCTGTGCGTTGTAGTTCACTTAGTTTGAAACCTCTGCTGGCACCGAATGTCCGCGGGATAGCTGCCAGGTGCATGGGTGTATGCGCAATACTGTGTTTGTGTGTGCATGCACCATGTTCACTTGATGCCTGCTGATAACTTGTAGTGCTGATGACTTGTAGGACTGTAGCCACACGAGACACCCGTGTGTATGTGTGTATGTGTGTGAGGCTCCTCTGTGTCCGTTTAAGGCCCAGCCAGGGTGTCTGGCTCAAACACACCTCTGTGGCTCGATTGAGGGAAATGGATAGTGCTGCTTAAGTGGAGTCTATCTCACCTACTACACTGTCTTTGGCTAATGGAGTCCAATGCGTGCGACTGTGTGTCTTTGTGTGTGTAAGCGCCAAAGGGGCCCCGGAGAGCCTAATCAGGCATTCAGACTAGGCGGCCCTGTCAATAGAGCGTGGCGCCTTGCGTTTGTTGGGTCTGAGGATCACCCACTGTCTCTCTTTGCCACTTGGCCAGGCACACTAACAGTGTCTGCTGCCTGTGTGTGTGTGTGTGTGTGTGTGTATGTGTGTGTGTAAAATTCCACAAGAGCCATCAATTATTAAGTGAGGCGTTTGGCTCCTAATTGATCAACACTAATGTGTTTTCTAATCACTGCAGTTGTGGAGTTCTTAGTGGTAGTCCAAACAGGGGCTATTGATCTGCCGGTGGAGAGGGGGAGTCTGGAGGCAGATCATGTCTGAAAAACACATGAACACTCACACCCACACAACTATGGCCTGATGTCGCCATCTAAACAAATTACAACCCAATTTATGTGAAAGGGTTTTCTTAATCATACACCCAGGAGTGAAGGGCAACAGGACTGATGTGATTTACAGTGAGCAGATTTGGAACACGGAGTCCAGTTGGTCAGAGCTGTTCTACTCTCTCTTTTATCCGTATAAACAAAAGCCATTACAATTTAATGCAGCCCCCCCCCCCTTTTTTGTTTCCGTGTCTCTGGACATCAGCACTAAGAGCCAGCGTGTCGCGCCACAAGCCAGAAGGAGATACCTTGTCATCCATATTGAGATATATGGTCCTAAATGAGGAGAGGGCAGGCAAGCAGACTGCCTGTCTGCATATCAATACCCCCCCCTGCCATTGTCTCCCCTTTACCGTGCCACTAATCTGACAGCGACACAGCGGTCTTTCTGATGTATGCCATCATTAGCCTGCTAACGAGACTTCTCTCACACTAGCTGTTAGCACTCATTAAGATGGGAAGGGATACACTTGCTCTTTGTAAATCAATTAGCCCTTCCTCTGGGACCGAATGCAGAAACAGACTAGAACCATATGAGGAGCTAGCTAGTTAGCATGTGTTTGCAAGTAGCTAAATCAGACCAGGAATGAATGTCATCTGGTATCAAAGGGGGCTGCTGGCTGTTAGTGAGCCATCTTAGAGTCACTCCCCTGTGGAGATGAGTGAAACAAGACCATTGGAGAGAAACAGATTACAGTGGTAAAAAAAAAACAGATAGGCAGGTTGATGAAGTGTCTCATAAGCTCAGCACCGGTTGGCCAGGGCGAGCCAGGTGGATCCAATGTCAGCACATTTACAGATGGTGTACGCAGACCCTGAAATACTGTATTTAAGTGCTTTTTTCATCTGCACAACGGCTTATGACAGAGCAAAGGACCTTTTGATAGACGACAACCAGAAACTGACAAGTCGTTTCCCAACCTTCAGTCTTTCTGTGGTGAGAAAAGACTGAGGAACCATTTCACTGCAGATGAAAAACTATCAAAATATTGTAGGGGTGTATTCAGTTCAGTGCACCCTGTGAAAACGCAAATAATTTTAGTCAAACTAGCCTCGTATGTGCCACATCAATAACATAATCCTCAGAACTCAGAAGGTCTACTTGTGACTCTGTCCTCACAGAACCAGACCAGACCAGCCCCCTTTTTCAAAGGTCATGGGATCTACACAAATCACACAAATGACCCGTTTTGGATTCAAATCAGTGATTTTCACCTAATGGTGACAAGTTTGCACCCCTGACTCATCCAGGAATTATCCAGTGTCCCATCAGTTGCTATAACCGCTGATGAATGGACTTCCAGGGCTAAAGAGAGCTACTTACCATGTAAAACCTCATAATAGAGAGGGTCTTGATTGAATATATGCACAAACACTTAAGCTTAATGTGAAAACCTTTAACTGCACAGCTAGCTAAAATGATCAATTTAAGTAAATTTAAAGAGGCTACATGTGTCATAATGGAAAAATCTTATTTTATAATTTCATAATATGCAGGTTAGAGTCTTTTGTAGCGCTGCCATTTTCACGTGAGTGATTTTATGGTTTGAGTGCCTCACCATTTACAGTTTTTAATAATTCTGACTCTAATGAGCCACCATTTGATATTTACATTTTTCAAAATAAATGACAGAGATGTTACCTTAAGCTTTTCTTTTGTGTCTCCTGCTGTACTACAAACTGTGACCCCAAAACAAGGTATGCATCAAATCGAAGGTTTTCTGTACAATTCCACCCTAACAAAAAGTTAATCTTAAAAATCTTAAGAAAAAGCAAACTAGCTGCTGCTTCAGCTGAGGATCAGTTTTTAAGATAATTAAAATGTAAAATACCTGTCCCTATCTATGGGACAACACAAAATAAATATGATTGCCTGTTCACCAAGCTTGTGATGTCCAATAATTCAGCTCTGTTCAATCATGTAGTGTATTTGAGAGAAAGAAAACAACATAAAAGACAAACAAGCAAATGTGTCTGATGTATATTCACTTACTTTGGCAGCATTGATCACTGTAGCTGTATAGGACTGTGCATTGTCACCGCAAGCTCCTCCGCGAGACTGGTGGCATCTTATCAGCTGCAAAAACACAAGGTTTACAGATAAATACAGGACACATAGTGGAAGTCTAAAGAAGATGTATGAAGAGAGAGAATTTGGGGGAAATTGACTCAGATTTCAGACATTCAAAAGGTTCCCCTCTTCACTCTTTGGAAGAAATTGGTTTTGCTTTCAAAGAAACATTGCACAACCAAACAGCCAATCACTGATTAAATTTCAAATACAATATCTCTTGAATGCGTCTGCCCCAGTATTACTCTTACTGTTCACAAAACTGCATTCTGTCATTTCTCGAAATCCTCAGGCAGTCACACAGACAGTGGCCCCATCTGTCAATTACTTGAGTGGGCCAGCGCCAAAACACTATTATGCATTAAATGTATTGCAGAGTGCGCAATACAACATTCTGGTTTTTGTAAATACTTAACAATCCCATTAAACAGAAGAGAACAGAAAACTCCTGTGCATCTGTTGATTTTCAAAATGTTATCATCTCTAGTGGACTCTTCTTGGAATGAGTTGTTTATCCAGAGAGATTAAAGAGGCAGAAAATAGATAAAAAAAAATGCATTTTTTGGATTGTAAATATGTCGCTTTTCTGATAAGGCACTACTACAGTGGATGAGCGGGTGTGTTGATGTGTGTGCAGGCTACCTTGTTCTCAGCGTATGCTAGCCAGCGGCTTCCTAGTGATATTGGATTGAGGCTGGGGCCAGGACAGGGATAGCAGCCTAAAAAGACACAAAGACAGCCACACTAACAGCAGAACCAGTGATGACTACAAAAGATAAAAACATTTATACACATTTTGGTAAATAACCTCATCAAAAGTACTGTACAAAAAACAAACATGTGCAGGGACTGTCATAAGCCTCCTGTCTGGAGAGTGTCTGTAACTATCTTAAACCATTAATGTGTTTGTGGGGAGTCTCTTGTTTGGGAAGATAAATGGGAGTCTAATGAGGGTGACGTGTCTGTACATGTGTGTGCACAGTATGACCTAATGGAGACTGTGGTACCCAATAAATTGAGGATGGCTCCTCTGCTGATTGACCAGCACAATAATCCCTGTGGGGACACACATGCACAAACACACAGGCACGCATTCACACGCAAACACAACTGGTGTGCTGTCAGCAGAAATAAAAATAGCGAGCAATAACCCTAAATGACAAACAAAACCCTGTGTTCACAAACAGATAAATGTCTTGGACGTTATAAGAACGTATTTTTCTCTTCCCACTCAAACAGATGTGGAGGTAAACAACTACAAGACAAACATGGAGCAATCTATGACTAACACCAAAACTAAGCTCCAGCATGCCTAAACATACGGGCAACAAAATGTCAATAATGATCACACACACACACACACACAGAGTGTTCGAGAAAATGGACCCTTGTCTCACTCACACACACACGTGCATGCGCACACACACACATATACACAAATAGGCTGAGCTAATGCATGGAGGTGTGGTGAAAAAGGCTTGCTGACAATAATTTAGTGCTCTGGGAGCAGATGAGGTGGAGGCAGACAGTAATGTAGTGTGCTGTGTTGGAGGGTTGGGTGGGTGGTTGGGGGTGGGGGGATATTGAGGTAAGCCACAAGGGTTGTTGGTAGCGCCAGAGAAGCCTTTTGTGCTTCTCCAAGGCCAAGGGGAGCCCAGGCAGTGTGATAACATGTGTTTGACATCCTGGGTGGAGAGCAGGAGAGCAGAGAGTTGAGTAGGGACAGGAAACAGACATGATGGGTGGAATCAAAGGAAAAGAAAGCAGGGTTCAAGCTTCTCAAGGCTGAACGCTGAAAGACCCATGTTTAAACCAAAGTGTTTCTTTAGGTCAGAAACAAAACCTACCAAAAATACCAAAATAGCAACTGCCTTTTTTTCCATAATCTTTACATCAGTGCACTACAATACGCACTCTGTTTTCCCTTCAATAGCACAGGCCTGGCATGCCACCAATCCTACAGTGTTTCTCACCAACAAAATCTTGATGTTCAGCCATCATGCACTTGATGATCAACATGAAACACACAAGAGACCAGAAAGAGTGAGACAAGCTCACACTGTCAAAGGAAAATCTGAAATAAAGAAGAAACGGATTAACAGATTTGAATGATGACTACAAAATGTGATCAAAACAGAGCAGATCTGCACAAGAAAATGTGCAGTACGAGTCGTTCTCTATCCTACACAGTCAAAAGTGTAAGAGCAAGACTGATCTGTGCCTTGCAAGCAACTCCACTTATCTGCATGCCTGAAGTTTGAGCACACTGAAAAGATGGCTGCATTGACTGGACATTACACTAAATGTTTTTGGCACAAAGTGGTTTTCGACTACCTCTGAACAATGTAAATGTAAGGCCAGGGCATTTGAGGAGGACTATGGTAAGGTTATTTTTATCTTTTAACAATACCTGGTGTTCACTGACACTGATCCTTTGCAGGTTTATCCATTTAGCAATTTATGTAAGGACCGTGTTGAGGCTCCACCTGTATGAGCCTTCTCCCAGTGCTTTAGGACACCCAGTCAAGATGTAACACAGAGTGCAAAGGGTTGCTCCAAACGTCTGGCAGGTTGGGTCCTCTTCTTCGCCCAGATCTTTGGGTTGTCTGAGTTGTCAAAAGGTCAGCCCCAGCATGCAGAAGAAAGGTCAACTTGTCCTGGTCAGTGCCCCAAAGTTTGTGCCTGGTCCCACTGAATCCATTGTCCACTTTCTCATCTTCAGACAGTAGCAGTGTGCTGACTGCTCTTGTCTTGGTGGCTTTGAATTCTTCCACCAGCAGTGAGATTGATAAGCAGAGCTTGTAGGTTGACCAAGTTGAATGTTGGGGGAACGTCTTGGCTATTGAAGTCTACATATAATGCAATATTGGAAGCAACACACCTTAAACCTTCAAACAGGTAGTTGAGCCAGATGTTTAGTTGAGCCATGGTGTCCTTGTGGTTGCCACTGTCCTTCAGGGTGCTGTCATTCTTTCCAAGGCACTGAATTCCCTGCTGTATTACTAGGATGTTTTTTGTTAGCTTTCCTTTTAGGATTATTAGACTTCTAGTTTTCCTGGGTTGAACTGCATCTGTGACCATGTGGCAATCTTACTCAGTGAGCTTAGGATCCACCGTGTCCCTTGGATCAATAGAGTAATCACAATTATATCATCCATGAAGGCACTTCTGCCGGTATATGGTAGTGCTCCAATGCACATTGGATCATTTAGTGTGGTACACCTGGGTGGGCACTGATGAGATCTAACTGTACAATTGTGTTCTGCTGTTGCTCTTCGCCTCCTTGATGATCTGGCTGATCACTGATGTTTGCTCCAGACATCCAGAGTACTCTGAGACTCCTTCTTTTTGGTCAATTGTGTCAACATACTCATCGGCAAGTATTTGTTAGTCTTTTGCCAGTAATGCACCACAACATTTTCCCTTCAAGGTCTACCAAGGAGATCTCCAGAAACTAGTACCTTGTAGCTTGGTTATGCAGTGCCTCGGGGTGCTAGGCCTACTACTGTTGTGTGCCATCTTTCTGAACTGTTGTCCATTCTTTCATGGATATCCGTGGGTTTCCCCTCACTGTCATTTGGCCTTCCCCTTGGTCACAACAGTACAAGTGAAATGAACATCAGAGATGCTTTTCTACAAGCACAAACTGCAGGAGCTACTACAGATATGGTAGCTGATGGTGACACAAAAAACAGTAGGTACCAAACCATGATAACTGGATGTTGAAAACAAAAAGAAAGTCTGCTTCTGGTGGTGACTGAGTCCCAGCTTACAGCAGACACTACTCAAATGCAATGCAAGAACATAAACATGGGACAGGCCTTAAGTGCTCATAAAAACATGACATCTCCACCATCACATCCCTGGAGAAGTGGACAAAGGACAGTAGAATGGCTCATCCAACGCAGAGCTCTGCACACGTTCACAGAACCCTTTGTTTACTGCTTTTAGGGCCCAAACAGACCAAACAACGTTATGAAGAGGAGGCCCCTGCATTCAGAAACGATTAATAACTATTGAGCATGTTTGGTTTCCTGTGGCCCAGACACTGATAAGGAAGGCAGGCAGACAAAGAGGAGACACATTAAAGCCAGCCAGTAAGGTCAGTTTACTCCAGTCAATGACTTAAGTGGACAGCAATGGCCTTGTAATACAGTCTGGCCTTTCTTTCGCAGCATCCTTCAGCAGACATGGCAGGTACAGCCAGGAGGATGCGAGTGCTGTGTTATAAACAGTTTTCCTGTGTTGAGCTTCAAATGGAGGGCTTCACATCATATTTTGATAAAAGCAGTTTAGTCACTAAAGTACTAAAGTAAAGCACTTAGTACTGCACTACACCAGGCCATGGTGGCTGGTTGTATTGTAACAGATGATCTGCTTTGTGTTTGTTTGGCTTGTGTGATGCCAACGTGACAGTGTCACTGATCATGTTTGGTAATGTTAGTGTTAACTTATATTACAGACACTGTTTGTTTGCACTACTGCCTATGGTACAGAACACCGAGGGGTTTGCGCAACATTCACAAATGCATGTTTCCATTAGCAATGAAATATTAACAACTTTTTTTTTTTTTTTATCTAAATAACAACTGATCTTCTTCTTAACTGCATCTTAACAAAACCTTTTTACGTTTTCTTGCCAGGAACTAAGTGAAATGTTAGGAAACTGAACAGGGGTTAATCCTCACTTGTAACAAAGAACTTCTTGGTGAAGGTGCAGCTGTCAAATGCTGCAATCTTCTCCTGTAGGCTCACCACAAGAATACTGGAGGAGGGAGAAAACAGCTCATTAATACAGCAAAGATAAACTTACCATGTATCATGAAATGCAACTTTTATTTAGATCAGTTGATCCTACATACTGTTTGTTGCAGTGGAGATCATAGATAGGTGTCTTGAACTGAATGGATTTGACCATTTCTCCTGTCCGTAGAGAATACAGGTCAGCACAACAGTAGGGGGGGCTTGTCCTGGAAACAGAAAAAATACATGTAGTCAGTTTATGCACTTCTCAATTAACTACTGATAAAACTTCAGGGCATTATATTGACACTTGTGATGATCGATAGCTTACTATTTAAACAGAAATTTTATGACAAACATAACTAAAACAGTAAACGAGCAGAGGTGGCCTATAAAATCTTAAATATTACGATGCTCACTGCTTTTTAAAATTTGCCTATTTTTGATTCTTTTTTCAGTAATTTCACTGTTCAGCAGTCAACAAATGATCACTACAGAGTTATACTAAGCACCTCACTGTGACAAAACAAACTCTTGTGAATATGTCAGAAGAGAACATCAACCGACTTGCCAACATACTGCAGGTCGAGCCACATTTTGCTCTAACCATCTCTACACTGTTCCTCTCAGTAGCTCCCTGGAGAACTCGCAGTATTTGTTTCCACCATGTCTCACTGGCCGACCCCTTCTGAGGGTCCACAGAGTGAAAGGGAGTAAAACGAAGGGCAAAAGGGGAAATGCTTTCTCATGCAACACATTTACTAGAAGCCTTTCTATCAACACAGCAGAGAAGAGGGATACATGAGGGAGCTTATCCAACAGCAGGCAGCGGCTGATGGCAAAGAAAAATTTAGACATAAATCTTAATCAAGCATGCCCTCCCACCCCCCACCCATCCCCCACCGTCCCCACCACCACCCGTCCCCTGTGCCCCTTCCCTCAGTCTGCAAGGAAAGCTTCTACCGGTCTTCTACTCTCCCTCACCCTTGGCGAGGCCTGTGGTGCCGCGTTGGCTGAGGATGCAGGGGTGAAATGTGGTGTTAGTTTTGTTTCTTGAGCCACAGGACTAAGTGCTTTCAACAGTCTATTTAGTCTGCTTGTGCATACTGAGTGCAGCTATATGCTTCATCAGTCTCAGTCACAGACAAACAGGAGGCACTGGCCGGATCTTAGATTTGCGGTGAAGGTCAAAGTATGGAAGTTTACCTGTAAACACAATGACTCAAAATTCAGTATAAATGGGGTTTTTCATTAAAAATGGAACCCACAGTTGTAAAAGAACTAAAGAAACAGCTGCATGCATTGATTAAATAGAGATTGTGATGGTTAGGCTAGGATGATTTGACAACTTGATCAATGAGGAAACCCCCTTCCTGCTGACTACAGCCAGTGCAAGACACCATTAGGAAATAACAAGTTTAAACAGCGGACAGCTATTGCCAAGTCCCAGAGGGATATTTGGACATTATTCAAATGACGAGCTCATAATGGGAAGATTTTCATCCATTACAAGACACAGATGACCTCAGCCATGTTGAATATTCCTGCAGCACACCCTGTTCCACTGACCGACTCTGCTGTGTCAAGGCCTGTCTGCCATCCCAATCATCTCTGCTGCTCCTTTTTCTCCTTTATGGTGGAAAAACATCTGCTTCCCCCATTCAAAAGCTCTGACACACACTTTGTGAAGTACCGATGGCAAACAGTAGAGAAAATAAGGCGCCTCTTAACACATATCAGAGTATAACAGAGCAGCAAAGACATATTAAAATTACCATAAAATTGTTAAATTCCTGGATGTACTCACAGATAAGGACAGACAAAAAGTGTGAGACCTATGCAGTGTGTTTTTTGTCAGCCTCAGTGAGTAATAGCCAGCTAAGGGTTTTGATTTGTTGTGAGGCCTTGCTCACATGAAAAATGTCATTTGTCAAAACAAGACTAAGAGTCCACAGCCATGCAGGCAGCTCTGTGAGGCTGTACTTAGACCCAGCAGTGCTTTGAGCCACATACTACTGTCAGCATGCCGACATGCTCACAATGGCTAACAGCATTATCATCCTGATGTTTGGCAGGTATAATGTTCATCATGTTTGAGGGACTTCAATGTCTAGGTTATGTCTGAATATGTTTCTGACATGAAAAAAAACCCATATATATATATATATATATATATATATATTTCCACCATGTCTCACTGGCCGACCCCTATATATATATATATATATATATATATATACACATATCTGTGTGTGTGTGTGTGTGTGTGTGTGTGTATGTATATATATATATACATAAAATTATAAGAATCTTTTAAATATTATCTCAACTGCTCTGACCACAACTACTCTTCATATAAAGGCCAGGCCCTTAGCACACAAATGCATTTGAGCATATATGACTGGCCTCTCCAGGTATATCAGACATACCTTTTAATGCTCTCATGCATATTAATGAAGTACAAAAAAACATGATACACACACTGAGTGGTACTCCTTACACATCAGTGTCATGCAATGAAAAGAGTGAAACATTTAGGAATGTAGCCTAATGATATATGTGGAGGAACAAACCTATTGTAACTGGCTGTTGTGACCAGATAAAAGATTAAAAGACATTTGAAGACTTCAGTATCTCACAGTGTCACATAAAATGCCACAACAAATAAATATAATAACATGAATATCATCACACAGCTGAAAAAGCAACATTAATTTCCCCTCTCTCCTCAGAGGTGACCAAACCAAAGTGTGAGAATGTCACTGAAAAGGCTCGTCCTAATATCCCACGCTGATAATCCTTCCATATAACTGCAGTTACAGCAAACAGCAGGTCGTGGTAAGCCTTTAGGCTCCACCTACAATAATGGTTTCAACACAGTCAAATGGAACATTGTCTGTAAACTGTGTACGCAGCTGTCAAAGAATCTGGTCCTCTGAGCCGACGCAGGACCATGATTCCAAGCTGCAGCTGACACCACAGGCACAAACAGGACTCCATCAGCCAGTGATAAAGCCTTCATCTAGCACTGTTAACACACACATGTCTCACACACACACACACACAGACACAAGAGGCAATACGGTGACACACAATTCATATTTCTTCACACAGACAATGGCAGGAACACACGCCCAGAGATGCAAGATGAAATAACTGCTGCAACAATACACAACAACTACCTTGATGACTGATACATGAGCTAAATGAGTCAGGAGTGTATGCGTCACATGTGTGCACACACTTACCCCCATACAGACAACTGTAAGAACAGATACACACTAGTGTTGTACTAGTGTATGCTTCCCAAGCCAGAGTCTGGACAGCAATGGCGCCAAGTGAGCCCTCAGATCTCTTAGCCCAAGCCCGGCACTAAGGCACTGCACGTGTACAGTGTGTGTGTGTGTGTGTGTGCGTGAGATACTGCATAGATGTTAGCACAAGTGTGTTCCTCCCTCCAGTCCCAATGAATATTTATTGAAGAAGATAGAAGGGGTGCCACAGAAAAAAGTTTTTCCGTCCCGATGGTTAACGTCTCTGTCAACATTTCAAAAGGTCCTCACACTGTGAGCACGGTTACCATTACCAATCAAGAGTACAGGCATTAAGATTAATACAAAAATTTTCCCCGAAGATAATTTACTTTCAGGTGGCTACATCATCGATTTCAGCATTATCAGAGTCCGATCAATCCAATTCAAAGCTCTATCCCGAAAAATGGGCCTCTGGAATTGATTCAAAGGGACAATGATAACCCATTATTATAGAATCAAAATGGCACAGGGTTCAATTGTTTTGCTTTTGCAGTATTTTAACAAATGACCCAGTTCTAATGGAGGCAATGCGGGGTCAGATGTAATAAGATTTCCTGATGCCGGGGACGTTGGGGCGTAGGTTGAAAGCAAGGCTAAATCACAATTATCATTATGGATTATGGCGGGATGTCAGTCCTTGCACATGTTAAGGTGACGCCGAGCACCATTCCCCAGCTCAGTAACAGGCCTATTATGATGGCCCTATTAGATCAATGTGTCAATTACTATTACTCAAACTGGCCCTTGGGTCTGAAAGGATACAAAATGAAGGAGATGGAGGAAAGGAGGCTTGGCTCATTTACTTCCTCTGATAGGACAAGAAGCTACTCCAGAAATTAAGGAGAAAATGGAGCGGCAATGCCAGATACCAAACACACAAATGCAAGATGATAATAAAACACGATCACTACTTTTTGGGTACCAACTGAAATGCATCTCCATCAAGTTCAGATGTTCAGTCTTGTTTACTTAATTCTTTCATCTCTTGATGTAAATAATTATTTCCTTAATTTCAGACTTCATCTTATTTAGGCACAGTTCTTGTATTAACCCTTTGTGAATAAAATACAATTTTTAAAATTCGAGAAGTTTACACAAGACTAAGTCACACTAGCTACTCTGTGAGGCCGTACTTGTGCACAGTAGTAGTAATGTTAATATCAGTGTGCAATCATACTCACAGTGACAGTTAACATGCAGATGGCTGGCAAGTAAAATTTACCACATTATCAGTTTTGCATATTAGCATGATAACATCTACTATTTAGCAAAAAATGCAAAGTACAGCTTAGGCTGATGGAAATGTCACTTTTGCAGGATTCTGGTCATGAAACAAAATATTGGACAAAAAGCCATTTCTGTCTGATGGTGGCTCTAGATGTAAAGCCACATGATCACCAAAGTTATTAGAATTCATCCCCAGGGGAACCTGAATGTTGTCATGGTGCTAGAAAAAAAAGCCAGGGGATCACCTAAGTGATTATGACTATGAATATCTAGAAACCACTTGGTGCCAATTCAACAACTATGAACTTTACTGGAAAATCCTGACCTGCTGGTGATGGTACATGAAGAGTCAAGAGACATTCAAGGTCCCCTCAGGAATGGACTAAAATTTACGGCAACCCATCTAAAAACCAAAACTTTCAAACCAAAAATGTCAATTTCATTGTTGAGATATTCGGTGTGGACTAAAACAGCGTGTTCCTGGAGGTTTAGTGTTGCTAAAAAGGTTTTATATAACAACACTTTATTCTCATTACAAGATATTCAAATGATTTTTTCACATCGGTACTGCAACTTCATCATATTGGCAATTATATCCACAGATTTGACATAAAACAGAGTCATATTGTAGGTACAGCTTTCACTCTCAGTGAAAAAAGATCACCCACAGTGAAAACTAATAGACTTGGCTCAGGTCAAGATCTCAACAGTAGAAAATAGGATTTGTAAAAGTCCTAAGTCGCTATGAACCAGAGGGCAGACCTGCTAAATCCATCTGCCATTGGACTGGCCTTACAGTAAACCCTGGCTGTTTGGGTCATTTTTCTGTTCCTACTGCTCTGCCACTATGCTGCACTAGACCACATTTGGAAAACCTCCTAACAACGCAATGTTTAATGAGACTTTTACATCCATATGTAAGACTTAATTTTAGATACGCAACTGTTTACAACAGTCATTAAGGACCATTATGGATGGTGAGTGTCTTATCATTGAGCCATTATCAGCAATCTAGTCTGAGCACTTCCTCCCTGATGAAACATGTTGACATCTGTTATTTTAATTTACACATCAATACTGTGCTTGTTCCATGAGTATTTTCCCTCTGGCTGAGAGACTCAGCTCACATCTTTTTATGAACGTGAACTGAACCAGGAGATCAAAACCACAAAATTTCATGTGGCTGTAGAAAGCATAGATGGGAATTAAAAAGCAGGCAAATAAATTCATTTACAAGGAAGGGACGTCACCACATTTCCGACTGGTGCAAAGTTTTATAAGCTCTCCAAATACGAACGACAATTACATGCTGTGGGAATGCTAAACAAATACAACCTCGGTTTGGGAAGTCTAGGCCGGCTCTGCTGAAGGAGAAAACTGTGCTGCTCCAATTGGAGACTACTGAACTTCTGAGGAATGGTATTTCCACTGAGGTTCAACTGATATGGGTCTTCGAATGCTGAAGCCAGAAATTTAAGATTAACACCATAAATATTCGATCATTTATGCCAGCATTCAACAGCTAGTCTAAATTCTCCTCAGAATTATTCTGGGCAGGACAGAAAAGCCTCTGAAACAGCTTTCAGATAATGTGACAGAAACTCTCCACTACAACAAGAAAGGCAAATATTGTACACTCAGTATTATCAGTACAAATCAATTTAAACATGATATAAAGCTGATATTCAAAGCTGATTTCTGAAGTTGGAAAAAGAAATATACTATGTAATCTCACCTCAATGTCCATTTAGCAGCTGTAGGAGCTTTCGATCATATCACATGATCTTTATCAGAAGATGCAGTTTGCCCAGTTTTGATGCAATTATGTATTATGTTCAAATTTTCACATCAGTTTGAGAATGAGTAGAAAATCACATCTGCATCTACCATGACAACTGGAGAAGAATGACTGTATTGCAGCATTTTTTTTCCCTGCTCCCTCCTGTTATTTGTTTTGTTTTTCAGTCCTACTTCTCTCATTCTTAGCTCAAACCCAGGCCCACCATACACAACAAACACTGGCCACATCAGAGCCTGCTGGGGGCCTGAAAGGAGCCACAGTCATTCCAGCAAGCTGCAGGCATTAGTAGGAAAGTAATTAGGGTAAAAAGTTCAACCACAGCTCCAAGTCTGTAGAGCTGCCAAAAATACATTTCCTTCACTGTTAAACACTCCACACAGAGTATAATGGCCAGCATTTTGGATTAACACTGCAGTGTGTGTGTGTGTGTGTGTGTGTGTGTCAGTGTGGACATGTTTGAGTGTGGACAGTATGACATGAGAATTTTAGAAATTTTTGCAAATTATTAAAAAGGAAAAACTGAATTATCACAGTGATGTATGTCAGTGATGTAAGTGTTTAGACCCTCTACTCAGTTGAAGCACTTTTGGCAGCGATTACAGCCTTGACTCTTTGTGGGTGTATGTCACAAGCTCTGAACACCTGGATTTGGGGGTTTTCTGCCATTCTTCTCTGCAGAGAGCTTTGAGACAATTTTGACTGTGGAAGGAGCTATATAAATAAAATAAAATTGAATGGAATTGAATTGAATTGCAGATCCTCTCAAGCTTTGGATTAGATAGATCACTGAGATGGGTCTAGGACCTGACTGGAGTCCACCTTAATTGACTGGACATAGTTTAGAAAGGCTCATTCCTGTGAATATACTTAATATACTGTGAATTATACTGGGTTAGGCCTCGCTTTGCTCTCAAAACAGCCTCAATTCTACATCACATGGATTCCTCAAGATGCCTGAAGAGATGCTCTGAGATTCTAGCATTTGACGAAGGAAAACTTGCTCTAGAGTGTACTCAACCTGAGAGTATGGCAGTGGTTCACTTTTCACCACTGCCACACTTACACCCCCTAGAACATCCATGGAGAGACCTGAAGATGTTACTTCAGAGAGGCATCCCATCCGGTCTCACAGGGAGCTTGAGAGGATCTACAAGGAAGAGTGGCATAAACTGACCAAATCCAGGTGTACGAAGAAATAAGGATCTGAATATTTCTGTAAAATGAGGGATTTCACTTCTTGGTTTTTTATGCATTTACAAAAAAATTCAAAAGAAATGTCATTAAGGGTTACTGAGTGTAGACTGAAGGGCAAATGTGGTAATTTTATCCATTTACAATTAAATCTACGACACAGCGAAGTGTGCAAGAAGCGAATGGGGTATGCAGTCCATAAATTCAACTTATATCTTCTTCCCTTGACAGCAGTAAAGTGGATATTAATATTCATTACCCAAACTATAGCTTGCACTAGATCCAATTTGAGCCATTTTAGCATTGTGAGCCAGTTTTCTGTCTAAATTAAGTGAAAGCACTTGACACAAGAAAAAAAACATCTGGTCACGGAGGAGCTCTTTCTTTTGCTCTGACATGTCAAAGCTGTGTCTAGGAACACGCCAAGTCGATTTTGTTTTGTGTCTGCTTGTGCATAAGAACAAGAGATAGAGGACAGCTTGAAGCCACAATACAGCATGTGTGTCAAATGCAAATGACTTAATGCTTATTTCATCAGGTGCTCATACTTCTGGCTCTGAAAACCAACTTTCTGCAGGTTCAAGACACTCCCCCACCCAAACTGGCATCCTCCTCCACTAAAAACTGGACATCAGTCAGTCAGACTGGTCAATGACCAGTTAAAACCACTAATGGAAAAAAAGCCTAATAAGTCTACAAGCTGTAAAGACACATGTTTTCTTGTCACAGGAGAGCGTGAGTTATAGGGCCCTGCAGTTTGCATGAGAAGGGGTGATCAAAGCAGTAATCTGCAGATGCTCTTAGGGGACCAGAGGGAAGGTGAATCCATGACAGGTTGACTGCATGTTAAATACCATTCATGTCCCCATAGTCCCTTTTGTATATGTATACACTATCATACATGTCCTGGCTGAGAGAAAAGGCAGGGAACAAGGGAGACACTAAGTTAAATCACAGCCCGTATCAATCACGTGTCAAAGAATCACTCCTAGGAACCGTGCAAAAAGCTACAATATGCTAGTTAGACTCGAAAGCAAACCACTCCACTTCTTTCAGCCCTCCCTCTGCCTGCCCTGTTTCGCTCTACCCAGGCCTCACTCAGTGTCAAGAGAAGTCAGAGTCAGTCAGTGTCAGTAGGAGTAGCAGACCAGAAACTTGTTCATGTACACAGCAGTGAGCTCCCACCCCTGACTTTGGCCTCCTCTGACTGGTCACATAGAGTTCTCCAAACAGAATAGGTGACTACTAGGTATCTCCTCAGTTAAGAAACTTGTGAAAATATTTTTCTAATAGGCCTAACCTGCATCCAAAGATTTTTGGTAGCCAGTTAAGAATGAGTCACTTGATAAATGTCCTGGTAAGAACCATCAGTGTTACTCTCACCAAGGCACTGCTCCAATATCTTTCATCCAAAATCGAAGGAAATTACAGTAGGCCTGCTATACACTCGGTTTAATATAAAGGGAAAGGGCAAGTTCAAACTCTAGTAAAATAAAATATTAATTGCTTTGACCACAGAGGCCTGGTTTAGGGAATGGGGATGTGGTAAAGGTTTGAAAAGTCATTACTAATCATTCAGCCTGTCGGGTGTGTTTATATGCACCACTTCCAGTACTACTGAGTTTAATCTGACTTCCTATTTGAAGGGGGGGGGGGGAACTGGCGAGGCAGAACACATTTTCGACAGACATAAAACAGACATGCAAGTCAAAATAAACGCTCTGGAATGAAGCCTGAGCCTTGCAGCCCTGCCTAAGCACTGAACAAGTGTGTATGCATGTGAATGTGTGCAGGGCAATGAAAAAAGGGGAAGTGGAAGACCAGATTACAGCCACTCTCATTTCCACACAGGGGCACGACAAAAGAAGGCCAGGTACGATTTCATCAAAGCTTTTTTTTTTTTTTTTTTTTTTTTTTTTTTTCCCCCCCCAGTGGAGAACATGACATTCCTGTTAACAAACTAAAGACAAACTTTGAAGGCCGGTGGATTCTGTCCTGGTATAATGTCCTTTCTGAACACTGAAGCCATCATGACCACATCATCCATACAGCTTCACAACAAACCATAGTATAATAGTATAATAATCATAGCAACAGTATAATTAAAATGTATATGGAATCACCTGCATAACTTGCCTGAGTCAGTGTTGGTAGTATTTACCCTGAACACAGACTTAGAGAGCATGAGCATGTGCGTGCGTGTGCCCGTGGGTGGTCATAATGTGACAGTGAAGAACACCATAACCTCACGGTGGATAAAAGGCATCACTTCTCCAAATCCCCTTAATCTGGTGGGTTGTTTTGTACAAATGCTTGATGATTTCCATTTCATACACTTTAGAGTACGGATACATCCGGTCTGCAGAGAAAAACCCGTCATGAAAATGCACTGAAACACAAGGGCTTAGTGCCACAATGGGCTTTTGCCATCAAATGTGTCTGTCTTTGTGGGCTAAGTGGAATTTGTTGCAAGCAGCCAAGTAATTAACAACCTGCATTATTTCACTACAGGATTCCAAGTGGATTTAAATCTATATGTTCAGGAGTATGAAGTTATTTTTGTTATGCACCTACCTTTGCTTGTGCATTTAATATCAAAATGGGGATGGGAGGTGGCAGGTGGAACCCAAAATTATACTGAACGGAGATAGGTGTAACAATGTGTTCACTTGTAGCACCGCGCCATAAAAGAACGCCTGATCTGATTATTATAAGCCAGACACGTTAGTCATGCCAGATTGGAAACTGAAATCCCTGCACATCAGCTCACATGGATGAAAAGATGGATATAGTCTGAAGCCCCTGCACATATATTGTGCAAACATCATAAATAGTGTAAAACCAAAAATGATATTCATAGGAAGCAAGATGAGTTCACGTTAAATTTCTGCAAAAATCCCAAGTGTACTATCTTCTAATTAAAACACTCAGTGTGCTTCCAGTTTAGCGTTTGTCTGGCTGTGGCTCTACACACGTGTCTTCTTGTGATATATTTCCTACACACTAGATATTGCATGTCACATTGCTGCTACAATGGAAATTACACCTTTCCTCCAAATGGAACAACACAGTGATCTCTGACCACTCGCCAAATCCACAACACTGACATCATACTGCATCAGGATTAACACTTTAAATGCTATTAGACTCCACAAAGACTGATGAGAACAGAATGAGTTGCGTCTGCCTCTTGAATTAGCAATTGGGGTTTCCTTAAAAAGCAAACGGTATGAGATAGGACTGATAGACTAGAATATCCATGTGTATTAGCCAAAACCTCAAAATAGCACATCTAGTAGTAATCCACACAGTGAAAGAGGACTATATTGGTTAAAAGAAAAAAAGGACCACATCCTCTCAGCATCTGGAGATGTTGTGAGGGGGTAGTCGGAGGTTGGAAATGTCACTGACAGTTCCCCAAACTCCACAGAACAAAGCACACTTATTCATCACTGAACTTTTGCCCAAGAAGTGTGTGCACTCAAACTCCCACAAACAGTTAAGTTGCCTCTGTCTTGGCCATAAAATTTACATTCATTGAGAGAGAGCGGCCTCAAATCTCCCAGACTTTTAATACCTATGGATGTAATTAAACTGAATGAAAATAATAACACAAGGAGGGGAAGGAAACACAAATCCTTTCCAGAAATGTGAGCAGACATACCAAGGTCTGCAATGGCACCGGCATTCTTTACTAATTCCCAAAGCCCACTGGCACTGGTGCAGAGAGTGAAAGGGGACGCATATGCTTTACTGTCAAGAAAATCACTGGATCCATACATTGTTTGGACTTAAAGCATAATCCTTTCCATTGATAAAATTATGTTGTGTGTGCCTGGCTGGATATCCACAAGTACAGGGCTTCAGCACACATGCTTTTTCCCTTCTCTGGTTTTCCTTTAATTTGCAAATCTTGTAATCTAAGCCTAGAGCTGACTGAACCAACTTCTAAACCAGCACTGCTATAGCGGCCAAGGCTCCAATCTGTTTTCCATTTAAGTGTCAAGACGGCATCCTTTTTGGTGGTTAAGAAAAGCTGTTATTTCAAAATGATTATATGCTAAAAATTGTGTGAGGACCTTAGTGCGTTTATGAACAGGCCCAATGGAAAGTACAGCGCTGCACCCGGAAGCCTTTTTCCTTCTCGTCTTTGACCAGAGTGTTATTTACCAAGCACTTCTGTAGGGGGAAGAACCAGGCTGTGCCATTCAGCCAGAGGTCAGGGTTTCTGCTTTTCAACACAGTGCATGTTTTCAGCATTAGTGTCGAGCGACGCCTGGGTGATTCGCCAAACCGTCAAAACGCTGCCTGTCTCAGAGTCAGTGAGGACATAGGAAAAGCAGAAGCAACCATAACGGCGTTAGAGAGACAGGGGCCGGCAGTCCCTGGAAAACATCAAGAAGGTGGTCGCCATCAAGGCCCAGCTGAAGTCAGACTTCCTTATTTCATTTCCCTGGGAGGATATATTGAGTTAAATTTTGTGTTGCTCTGGAAGAGCGGCGTGAGTAAATGGAGGAGGAGGAGTGAGAGGGGAGAGCGTGGAATGGGTATGAGGAGGCGAGCGCAAGATGCCTTGGGGTCTGTCACTTTTGAAATGCCCTTTCTTTTCCTAAACAAACACATGAACCCAATCCCAAACCCAGAAAATCTCAGCGATCTACACATCTGTTTAATCTCTCTTCTGTCTGCCTGTCGGGTGGGGGGGTGGGGGGTGGGGGGGTCAGGTACTGCTCGCATTCCAACCACAGTGCCACTAAGAATCCATGAATCACAGTTACTGAGCCCACATCTCTGGATCAGCTCCAGGTGGATGCATGAGAAGGGTTCATAATAAGAAGTGGGGTGTCCTTTGATGTCTCTTATTATTAACATAAAATTACTTTCAGATACAGGATTTATACTTCGTAACACTGGGAAGAGTGAAACTCTTTTCTCTTCTGAAAGACTAAAACGCACACAGAGGTTGTTTTAGCCCCCCCCCCCCCCCCCCCCTCCCCCAAGCAGAGCTCCCCTGAAAGTAGCTCAATGAAGACTTCCTTATATCTTAAAGTCCTTGTTTCATTGGGCCACACTGTATCTCATCATCTTGTCAATTACTTTATTTCCTTGTGCCTCTGGAAAAGAGCAGAGGTTTAAGACTGAAAAAACAAATATGTATTTGATTTGCATAGACAGATTCATGATGTGCTTTTCCACATGGCCACCTGCAGTCAGGCCTCTGCTTATACTGTCACTTGGTTCTCATTAGTCAGAGCGAGCAGAGACCAGGAGACTGAACAAACAAGATTCCAAAATTCAACAACCAGAAACAGAGAGAGGGGGGGTGGGCATTGTTTTTCAGGTTACAAGGCAAGTCCAAATCCCAAACATTGTGGGAGTCCTTAACAAGTGGTTCTGCCACCCCTCCTTCATCAGAAGCAATGCCAATTTAATTATTTGAACAAAGCTAGTATAGAAAATGTACAGAAATACTTAATGCTTTATTAATTACTTTCAAAACAAGTTTCTAACATGTAAAAGGAAAATGATCAGGTGTGTTTTTCCATAATCAGAAGAATCATCTGTTGCCTGCCCGCTGGTCTGGTCCCAACCATTGAAGAGATCCATTCTAGCCAAATATAAATGCACAAGTAGTTCCTCAGAACTGGTTGATGGTGCTCTAATCAGTGACTGCTATTGCTATCATGTTTGGCATATATTGGATTTAGAGTCGCACCAGGAAGAATACAGCAGAGGACGACGAGGAAGTGAGGTCAGCTTTTTTTTTTATGATGTGTGAACTCACCCAGAGGACCCTGTGCTCTTGCAAACCCCCAGCAGGGGCCTCTTGTCAGCAAAACTGTCCATCTTCAGAGGACCTGAGGAGGAAGAGGAGCCAGAGGAAGAGGCAGATGAGAAACAGAATGATCCACACACAACAAAGAGGGACATTCTTTAAGCGAACATGTGAGGCCTCTAGTGCTGCCCACCCTCATTCAACAGGCAGCCTATTACCATGACAGGAAACGTGCTGATTGCATTACTACTGTTGCCTTGTAATTCAATTATGGTCATCAAACATTTTAGATGAAGGGAGAACACCCCCCCCCCCCCCCCCCCCCCCGAAATCAGGCCTTGTTTTGCAAGTTACTGGACCATTACGCTAATAATGCTGTGAAGAGTTTAAAGTTCTACCTTTTGCAGAATCTTGACTGTGGTGAGTTTTTGAAAGGATACTTGAGGGAAATTAATAAAGAAAAAAAAAAACTTTTTCCAGAAAACGCCATAGGAAAAACTGCAAAGTAAATGACAGAACTGAGATAAGCTGAAGAAATCTTCTGAATGTTGCAAAAAGGAGCATGATCTTCTGTCCATTTCCTTGTTGGTTTTGGGGTTTCAGGTTGGAATTACAGCACAGGAAAAACTCGGCAGGCATAGTTACACAAAGAAGAGAAAACATGTTGTATTAAGTGGACTTATCCCATATTTTCCCTAATTGTGTCATTCTTGAAAAAAGGCGGAGGGATCAGGGGGGATTGAGGGGATGGGGGCGCCTAGATTGAAGAAGATGTTACCCTTTGGAGGACTGTAATTTGAGGCTTGACAGTAATCAGCCCGAGTTCCTGTGGTATGGCGTGAGAGCAAATGTGCCTTCCCTACCAGGCTTTAACACTCCCGACAAGGTCTTTTACTCTTTCATGTTTCTGTCATCAGACATCACTCTCACTCAAGATATTGAGCCATAACATAAACATGACTTTTGGAGACTGAGTGAAATGGTACATTTACTAAAAAAAAAAAATTTTTCCTGGGAAGAAAATGCACCATGACATGAACTGATACGACTGTAACAGTACTGTTACTGGACAGTAACTGAGGTAAGTACTGCTGATTTCTATGTGGACTTTTGCATGTTTGAATGCAACAGTGAGGATGGGTGAACATGGGCCGGAAATATTTTAATATTTTAAAACCTCATGAAAGTACTTTAACAGTGTGGGAGCACCCCAGTTTCAGCTCTATTGTGAAGACATATGAAATGACCTCCACTGGAAAACATCAAGACGAGCTCTGACAGTACATATGGTTATATATATTCACATTTACTCAATGCTCATTTGTTATCAATCAAGGGAACAATGTTGCCTCGTTTTACAAGACAACGGAAGATCATATGTTGTAAACTCCAGGGAGGATGTGGATAAATGTATTTACTCCCTTTAGAAAAGCAGCACTTCCTTCTCTATTCTAGGAAAGGGGAACCTTGCCTTATTATATTCCAACACCTATTTTTGGGGCATTTATAAGTCCGCCCACCCACGGCCTTGCATCCCAGACAATTGGCCTTTTAATGGCTCACCACAGTGCAACACTGTTTGCGCCCTAGCAGATTGCAATCAGTGTCCTTCCCTCCAGTAGTACAATTCATATTTATTTTCTGCTGAGAGAATTGCTCTCCTCATGTGTCGAGGCTATCTGCTGCTTCTTATTACTGTGGTTTGCTTTCATCCACTTCCAACGCGCCTTTAAATGCTGCCATTGTGTGTTGTTGAAATCTGCCAAAAGACCGGAACATGGATGGAGAACAAAAAGGCGATTTTCTCACTGAAAAAATGCCACAAACCAGCGGGGCGACATTGGCAGCTTTCACAGCACTGATTGACACCTGCCGAGATGAAATTTAAACTTCATGTCTGGAAAGGATCTAATCAGTGGAACAACTAAACCATTTGAGGATGTGAACAACGGTATTCACACAGCACTCAACTTTTGCAGTGTCTGAAAACAACAGAGGGGCCAGTGAAATGTTTGTCTGTCATCCCTGTGACCCTTTCACTATTTGAGGACACATTAGAAATGACATGACATGTTTTAATGTGGTTGATACACCAATTTAGATGATAAGATAAAACAATAAGAAAATATGGAAACATTAACTGAACTTTAAGCAGATTAAGTAGCTGTGGGAGTCCGTTTTTTGTCTCCTCAGAGCAGAGAATCTGTCTCCTCATGCCCTCAGAGTCCTTTAAATGCCGTCTGGCGAAATACAAGCGAGCTGTCATATGCCTTTTACTCAAAGTGTCTGCCATGTAGCCACTCTGTCATAAAGGCCTGATTGATGGGAGTGCTGCTGAGATGGTCGTCCTTCTGGCAGGTGTCCCCATCTCTGCAGAGGACAGAGGTGACCGTTGGTAGCTCAGAAATGTTACAGCTGTTGAGGCCACTGTGCTCCTGTGAATAATAATTTTATCACAGAGGTCTACAGAGAGTTCCTTGGACTTCATTGCTCGGTGTTTGTCTTGACATGCAGTGTGAACTGTGGGATCTTATCTACCCAGGTCTGGTCTGTGCCTTTCTAAATTATGTCCAATCAATTTGTGTTTGCTACAGGTGGACTCCAATCACGTTCTAGACACATCTCAGGGACAATTTAAGCAAACAGGACCTGAGACGATCAAAGCTGACATGGGGTGATGCAGGATACATCCTGGTCAGTCCACAACCGTATCCATCCAAAATAAAATCTACAACTCGATAAAACGCGCAAAATGTGAAGGGGTCTGAATACTTTCTGAAGCCACTATATGTTTACTCAACTTGGTGTGCATTCTTTCTTTAAAAACAAGCTGAAGTAACTTCTTTCTGTAAAACTAGAAGAGTTTGTGAGTGTTTCCAGAACATTTGGTAGAGATTACGAAACATAACTGCAACTTATCTGAAACCTTAGAACCGGGACGATAAATTTTGCTGACTAGATAAAGGAGGACTACTTCTATATTATATGTGAAAGCGGTATTCAATATATGCATGTCTGTATTCATACTGTGTCCTGTAATTTTCACTTGTGCCAGAGGGAAGCAAACATGCATTAGTCATATTGAAAACTCAAAACATGTGAAACTCGAGGGGATAGATACGAAGTTCTTTGCTTTCTGTTCTTTTCAGTTAGAGCACAGGGAAATACAGCAAAAACCGAGGCAATAGTTGGTGTTTAAAAATGTTATTTCAGGATGAGATCACAATTACAGTTTCACTTGGGTAAGGCTTATCCTCCAGGTTCTAAAAACAATGACACACTTCACTTCTTTCTTCACTTTTCCTGATGTAGCCACTCTCAGTGCCAAATCTGCCTCTTACCACTCACTACAAGACTACACAACTACATGCATGACGGTTTTATCACCAGGTGTGGCTATAAACTTGTCACTGAAGTGTTAACTGACCAGCATGCAGAGTATATTTCTGCATCTAGTAAGTGAATAGAAAAATTATGCAAATACATAAAAAGTAATATATCCAGTGTCACTTGATTGAAGTACTGGAGTGCAGAGTTTGGAGTCTCTGTGTAAACAGCAACCAAGATGGCTGGGAGTGTAGCATGGACGAGGACCCACAGTTAACAGTGCGGTGTCTGAGCTGCACAAATGTTCCATCCTGTCCACCTGAACAGTCAAGCCACTGATGGCAGTGATGTGATCTGGAGCATCTTCCAGCTCTGTTCCCTTGTCCCTTAATTCCTCCTCTGCATCCTCTGTTTGTCCTCCTAATTTCTAAGGGGGTGTCCATTAATCTGGTCACTATGTCAGCCACCTTCAGTGCCATCAACTGGTCCCTGGTGTAAACAATGGTAGCGTTGAATGATAGCATTCAAAAAAGAAGCTGATTGAAAGAAGAAATTTCACAGTGGAAAAAAAAACAGACCACCACTCGCTACCAACAGGCTTAGGAAGAACACCGCTAAAATAAGAAGTAAAAAAGAAGGAGGCTAAAATGGAAAAAAGAAAAAGCGCAAAAAAAAATAATAAGAAAATGAGCAGGAGAAACTACAACAGACCGAAGCTGTGCTCAGCACATACGCAAAAACAAAAAACAGTAGAGGCATTTCCACTTATTGTGTCTAATCAGACGTCTCCTCAGGTTGAAGATGGGTGGAGCTATACCAACTTTTCCACTTCAGCCAAGCTTAAACATTAGTTTGCTATATCTTCTTCCAATATCCAACATTTCACATTCTCACCTGAAAATGTGCAGAAAAACATGCAGATGGAAATGTACTCACTGACTCCTTCAAAAGAAAACTACAATATGAGGCACTGATACAGAGGTGACGAGTAGAAAAGGATGGGACAAAACACAGCCACTCGAATACTGAAGGCACCTATTCTCACATACTCTTATTCTGTTAGGTATCATCAATTTCTCATGCTCGATGCGTTCCAGGGCTTCATTTACCATGACCTGTTGTAATCTAATATTTAACATACTCACATTTCTCCAACCTTTCTTGTCAACTTCTGCATACATTAGTTGATTTTCTACTTTCCCAGAATGACTTTTGCCACTTACTATTAATGAAACACATCCTCTGGCAGCATTACACTATTGTTTATTGATAGAAGAATTGGTATCTCCTCCTCTTCTATTTTAGATGTCTCCCTGTTTAATTCTGCTGCAAAATGGCAGCTACAAAGAAGCCCTTGCTCTTTTAAGAGAGGCTGACATCTAAAATTTAGATTCATTTTTCATGTTTGGGGAATCTAACATGGCATTAGGCAGCACCAGATGCAGTATGAGGAAGAAAAAATAATCTAGGAAAAGGTGTGGTATATGATGCCATTAAGAAATATAAACAGGAAAAGAAAATAACATCCATAACGTGAATGTTTACCTAAAGAAAATATGAAAATATGAATCTTAAAGAGAGGATTCAGGTTTAGAGGAGTTAGAGAGAGAGAGTGATCACTAGCAGAGCAGTGAAGGCACAGCGAGAGGTTTCCAACAGAGCTTTGGCAGCAAAGAAGCTCTGACTTCAGAGGCTTGCCACCACTGACTAAGAGCAGGCCAACAATAATCGCAGACTGACTTTAACATTAGGATGAGGCACCATGGAGCACTCTTTAATTTTAATGATATAGCACCACTTAAAATGCCCACAACCCAAAGCTGCATTAGGATGAGCCATACAAAATTTAATTTTAAGTGTCGACCTTGAATGCTGAAATCAAGTTAACCAAAGAGTTTTTTTTTTCCCTAGAACAGTGAGTTTAAAATTCTGCAAAAAAAAAGAATATAAGAAGGAAGCGTGTATTGTACATATCCCTATCACCTTTGTGGGTTTGGTAGAATAATGTAGTGTTAAAAAATAAAGCTGAGGAAATGTTTACTGGTGGCAGTGCAAGGCAAAAACTTGCTTGCTTGTTGAGTCTTGGAGCTGCACAGCAGCACACAGATGAATCAAAAACAGATACTGTGATGAAAAATTTGTGGGTTTTTTTTTTTGAGTGTATGGTTAGAAAACACTTATTCTCTTTCTTGCAAAGAGTGAGATAAGAAAATGAAAACCACTCTCATATCTGTATGGTATATATGGAGCCTCCAATGACAGGCTGCCAATCACTGAGAAACAGTCCTGCATTAACTCCCTGTAAAACTACAGCTTCTCATTTTTATACTTTGGCTTCTACTAAGTGTACAACAACTTTACCAATGTTAAAATATGCACACAGATAAATTAATCAAAGACTCATGTGAAGTTAGAATACGCAGTATGTGCTTCAAAGTTGGTAGATCCATATTTAGGCAGGGTTAAGGTACAGAGGATACTCACTGATATGAGGTGCGGGCAGAATGCGAGCAGCCCGAACAGGCCCATGGCGCACAGAGAACAGCTCCTGGGCTTCTCCTGCCAACTGAAAGAAAGGATCTGAATTAAAGATCATGAAGCAGTTAAAACATATATACACACAACTGGTCCAGCAGAGACAAGACAAACATGAGGGTTACGACGCTGTCTACCTGTGGCTGTATTTACAGATGTCTCATTTTAAAGGGGCCCTGTGGAGTTTTATTGTAAGCAAACAAAGGTGTCTATAGTCACTGTTAGAAAACTCATTGTGTGTATCTTTGACGTCAGACAAATGTGCTGAAAACATTGTTTTCCATATGAAACACCTGCAAAGCCCAGGTTTTGAATATCTGAATCCTGTACTTTTTTATATTTACCAGCTAGCAGTCCTCCTCCCTGCGTTTATTGGTGCATTACCACATATCCAAGTCTTTGCCAGGGCAGTGGAGTAGTGTGAAGCCATTAGTAGTAAAGTATATTGTGTGCACATAAATGCTTATGTGCATTCACTGGACAAACGAAGCAGGGACCTGTTCATAAATAAATTTGCTCGAGGTCTAAAAAAAATCCACAGGTTACCTTTAACAGCATCATTTTCAATGACACAACAACAAAGCACAAGGACAAATAATTATTTGTTTACACTGTGAGAAAAATAATCTGTTCCAACTGTGAGGAACTGACTGAGAGAGAGACGAGGGTAGGCGAAGAGGGAGGACAGGGAACAAGGGCGGTCTGGTGGTTGAAGTTCCAGCCAAACCACAAAGTAAAACCTACTGAGGACAGAATAGAAGGCCCAGCGGCATCGCAGTGGAAACCAGCTTCCTACACTTACTGTGATAGAGCCAACAAGGAAGGGTTGGGGATAGGGGTTATAATGCCAAGTGGGCAGGAGCCCATGATGTCTCTGTCCCAGTCTGACTGTAAGCATGAGAAACACTCCTGACCCGTGTTTCCAACAGATCTAAAAATCTCCCAGGACTACCTTTGAATTTTGATTGTATGATCATAAAAGGATAAAGATGAGGTTTCTAATGAGATCCTCGGTATAAGTGTCTCTGAGCGTCTCGGTGTGTTTTCACTACTAAAACTTCTGTTCATCAACCAGCTCCACTGATCAAACAAGTGCTTTCCAGCACATTTGCACAGGCTTGAAATTACATTTAGGGATAAACACTAAAGGTTGCCCCATTAGAGAGGATTTTAAAGTTTGCTGCATTTCTGGTCTTTATTATAGCAGAATTACAGCCACAGAATAAAGCACTTTAATAGATGTGTGTGTGTGTGTGTGTGTGCCTGGTTCAGTTTAGGCTTCATGTGTTCATATGTGGTGCCAGTATATTAGGTCAATGGCCTGTGTGGCTCTTGGCAGTGTCTGGCGTGTGTAATGGCACGTTGTTCTAAGTGCAGAGTGCCCCACTTCTGTTATTCTTTTATGCGTTAAATTACACTGAAACCTGCATTATCACTTTACCAGTGATTTAATCTGTTTGTTTTAAGTCTTTAAACCCATCGGAGGGGATGATCGCCCTTTTGTGCAATTAGTAGCCTTTTCAAAGTGGCGGATTTTGGGGCCTGTGTTTTTATTCAAAGGGCTTGAGGCCCAGCGGTGGTAGATTAACACGGAAGACACGAGCAGGTTACACGAGCACTGATAGCAGGAATAAAAGGAGGCTGGCAGCAGGGTAGGATTCCTATACAGGCAAATGGACCTGCGAGGGGGAATAATGGAATTTGCTGGATTAAAATGAGACAGGGGGAGGGCTGGAGGTTAATGCGCCGGGTTATTGTGCATTACCCCGCTGCTCATCCTCGTCTTACATGGCTCTGTGTGACATCTACTGCCATCCACAACATTCCCACCATTACATTAGTGGACCGGCGTGTGCAATATGCCAAATTGCTTTTTCAAAGTTGTTTTCCCCGCATACAGTTATTCATTATATTCATTTCATTTGTGGCTCGGATGCTTTTGTGGAATCACAGTGTCTGCTCTTCTGTTTTAATCTCTCAAATGTAATGCCATAAGCTGTGAACCGATATCTGGGCCATATTCACAAGTGAGTCCGCTTTGCTAACACAGGGCTGGACATATTGGAGGTTTGGTGGGAGCAGGTGCTTTAGGGATCATACAGTAACAGGTGCCTGCTCGTGGGCTTTCATAACACGCAGCGTGAAAACTCTACGAGTACACAAGCTTGGACTGATGCTGCACTATGATACTGAACTGCAAAGCAAATAGGTATTAACTGCTGTTTTGGTTTTTTTTTTAGGTTTTCAGTCATTCATTTACAGATAGTACACAGGCTGATGATATAGATATAGATGTAGATGATACTCTGAAGGAGAACAGGGTGTGTAGAGTGCATCATGTCTACAGTGTTACACTACTTATTAAATATTTAAAAGGCTGTACAACATTAAAAACAAATCAAAATGTTAAGAGTTTCAACTGCAGCATTTAAAAAAGGATTTTAAAAAAAAGTACTGAATAGTAGAGTGGGTGTCAGCACTACAGGGCTTTAATAGCTATAATTTACTACATATTAGCAGTAAATAATATTCCTACACTCCAAATCATCGCACTGGCAGCTGAAAATATTCTAAGGTGTCATTAAGGCACCCTTATAAATTTTAAAAAGATAAATAATGTATTTGCAGCAGCTTTGTATAACTGAACATAGTGCTACTGTCAACAGAGCTTAAAATGTATCTGATAATGCATTTTATAATGCATGAAAATTTTCCAGCCATGGAAAATTTGAACAGCTTCACTGTCTGTATAGAAAATGTCTTCTTTTTTTTTTTATTTTATGCCACATATTAAAATCTCTCAGGCCTGAATGAGGATTACAGACTGAGTACATTTTGGTAACACAGCTCCAGGTCCCCCAGCACATGCATTAACACTGACACTTGCCGCAGACACCTGTCTTCCCAATAGGTCATTTCATCTCAACACGTATGCAGACAGACAATTAGTCCACCACAGTCTGCCTCTTATCAGGCTGTGGTGGATGACACCTCTCCAGTGTGAGGCGACAGTGATCTCCATCACCTAAACACCTCTGTCAGCATCCGTATAACCAGAGAGAAGTCCCCATCTCACGAGTGTGCGAGAGCGTTGTGTGTACACGTGTATGTTCATCCTCTGCTGGGCCATTACAGAGGGTGTTGGCTTAGCAACTGTCACAAACACTTCACAGCCACTCAAGAGCCAGAAAGCGAGGCACCTTCTGTGCTTACTTAAAACCCTGCGAAAAAACACAGGCCAGAAACATCCCATAAACTTTCAAAACTGAAAGACAACAATGAGGAAGGAAGGACAGCATGTGATAACAGGCCGGGGTGAGCTGTGTGAATCGGACGTTCAGCTGAAACTGAAAGGAAAAGCAGCCTCACTAAGATTCTATTTTACTGGGTGTGTGTACTGTGTCTGAAACAGCTGTAATCCTCTGCTTCACCATAATAACTGCAACAAAAAAATCTTCTAGCAGCAAAGCAGTTGCCACATCACAGTGGCCAATGTGTGTGTTCACGGGTAAAGTAAGAGTGTGTCCTTTTACTCGCGGCTCTTGGATGTTTATAAAGAGACTGATTAAGGACTTTGGTGTGTTTAGATCTCACAGGATGTATGTGAAGTTTGCATGTTTCAGTGACAGCCTCTACATGAAAGGTGATACTTGGTGAGCGAAGCCTTCGCGGGTTTGTGGGTCATTTGTTAAGTCGCAGAGCAGACGAAATCTTCTAATGATTTTCCAGGACTGACTTTAAAGAAGTGCATTTTCTAAATGAGAAATCTTGCCCATGCTGCTTGGTAAGGGTTTTGAGGTTTAACATCAGCCCAGTCATGAGAACAGTTCTGAATTTAAAAAAAAAAAAAAAAAAAAAAAACGCATTTCAACATGCATTTTGTAAAAAAATAAAAAATAAAAAAATAACCCAAAAAGAACACTTACATTATGTGATAATTATAGTTGGAATGCCTTTTTGACCTTTGTTTTCATTTGTTTATCTAATATATGATTCAGTATCTGTGGTACACATCTGCTCTGTAAATAACAGAGGTCATTTTAACCCAAACCACCCTTATCATTATATCCCAGCTTATCAAGAGGTCTCCATCTTGTGGCCACATTTCACATTACATCAGGAGTGTGCTGAAACTGGAATGATGCCATACAGTGTGTGTTGAATGGTATTATGGACTAAATTAAGTTTGTTTACAGTGTTTACAAAAGATAGATGCAACGTCAAAAAGGCTACCCATGCAATCCAAACCAAAAGCCCTGCAACTAACACTTAATGTCAATAAATTATAATTATATAATATAAATTCTTCATCTTAGCATTAAGTGTGGTAGTTTTCACAGATGTAATTTGTGGTGTTGCATCAGACTTTAATTTTGGTCTATGACCTGTCTCCTTTCTTGTAACTACTTACAGATAGCATTTCCTTTATACTGTAATTATTTATCTTATACTACAATGACTCATGCTAATTTCCCCGATAAGCTCACTGCTGCGTATCGCTATCAGTGTGTCTGATATTGATACACACACATATATATAGGCGTGTTTGTTTGTGTGTGTGCTTGCATATGGATAGGAGCCTGTATAGAGCTTACACAGGTTACTTACAGTGAGTTGTCAGTTTATTCAATCCACCAAGCTAAAATTAATTCAGTCTAATAAAACAGTCCTACAATAAATCCTCCTTCATGAAGGTTCTGATGTTTTTGTTGAAATTGTTTTAGAGACCTGTGGATTCAACTGTAAGATCATTTTGCAGGATGCAGCTTGTGATGCTGTTGAACTGTATTGCATTATACAGAGAGGTGCTTCTGTTATTTAGCCCGCCCTTACTGACATATACAGGGTGCCACTGTTAAATGTCACATACTGTCCAAAATGTGGTCAACACTGTCACCTAGTGGACAACAAAATGTGTTGCATTTCGACAGTGAAAAGACCTGAACCACATAAAGTCAAGACACCCATCACAGTCCATACTGCGTGATGTGATTAAATAACATGAGCATTAGTTTAATTAGAACTCCATATGAACATATGAACTCATTGCTCATTACATACTTTGACCTGAATCAACATCAGTACAAAGCCTAGTTAAAGCCTAACTTATGTTTGATGCAGATTTTTGCAAAGTTCACAGGCCTTTTAGGAGCTGTCTAAAACTCAACTATAACAAAATCTATTGCAATGTCATCACCTCAGGTTTTGGTCCACATGTATTTGTTTCAATTTGTCACTGTGATCAAAACATGTGAGAAAAAAGGAGATTACGAAAGAAGACCACAGCTTTACGGGCCCATTAGGTGTGAGACTTACAGACACGCCCCAGATCTGCATCCCGTCAGTGTAGCCAATCATGAGGCAGAGAGGAGGGTCAGTAGTACCACTGTGCATCTCCATAAACTCTGGGTTGCGGGCAGTATCTGGGAAAAGACCGTGTGACATAATAAAAGTTCATTGAGAGGATGTGTCCAATGATCCGACGCTACGACAAACAACCCACACATGAATTACATCACGTACATAGTAATGATTACACAGATGAACTCCAGAACAGATTTACATTAGTCTTTCTTATTGCATAAGTCTTCTCTGTATTCTCTCAACTAACTGCAATTTGATATTTTATAACTTCAATAAGAAATATCTTCTTCCATTCTACCTTTACTTTCATTGTGCTGCATTATCATTTTAGTTTAGGGACTTTGTGTCACTGCTCCAGATCTTAATTTCATTTCACTTCTAATAAAAAAAAAAAATCCATCACCACAACTGCAAGCAAACAGAATAAAACACTGACAACCACCCAGCTAGAACACAACCATATCTAAAAGCATGATAAATTTATTCAATAGCCAAACACTAGAATCCAGAGAGAGAAATTATTCAGACATGGGCCTAAATAGTGGGGATGGGATGCTCTTTTCTGCTGTAGCCAAACTTTGATTGAACGTTTTGAATTTATATGAATTCCCCTGATATAATTTAGCTTTTAGTTGCAGACAGAAATCAATCTTTGTTTTTAACTGAAGACCCCAACTTAGAAACATCTGACTACAGTCACAGAAGATAACTGTGGCTTATCAGCATAAATCATTAACTTCTGTTCAGTGTTGGAATAAACCAAAAACTCAAGTTGTCTGACAGCGAAGTGAAAGACGTACCATTGATGTCAGCTTTCTCAAACCGAACCCAAATAATTTTCTCTTTTTCATCCGTGGGTGGAGCTCCAGTGTATGCCTGTAGTTTCAACACAAAAGAGAATGAGAAAAAATACACACAACAATGTGCAACATCCGCATGAATTGAACAAAATTTCAAAATCTGCCTGCAACATTTAGTTTACCATTAAAAGGATATTTGAAGCAGAATAAACCATCAAAGTAAAGACAGATGAAACTGGAATTTTCTGGAAACTTTACTCATAAATTTACTCATAAATGCTTCTTAACATCAAATTTCTTCAAGACTGTAACCATCAGAGCAAAGGTCCAGTAGGCCTGCCACTGCATTGCTACTTCAGGACACACTTCTATGAGTTGCATCAGATGGTTGGGACAAACAATCCTATATGGTCGTTCAGGTTGGACGACTCATTGGATTCTTCAATCTCTAACTTCTACACCTCCAGACAACTGCTGTGACCCAATTCCATGCTACACACTGAGTGTATACTCAGTATAATATATACTGATCAACGCAATCCTGTACATTTGTCAGCTGTCAATCAAACAGCCACTCTGGAATGCCACTGCCAATTATAGTCTTTCTGCGGCTGTCTCATCACCTCTGTCTCACCTCATACTGAAGACATACTGAACTAAGAAATATCAGTACAACAGTGGGGAACTGGGATACAACTGTGAGATACGAGTGAATAAATGGCAGAATAAAATACCTGAGGGACCACATCCTGCAGGAAGGTCACCACACTTTCCATGTAAGACTGCTCCCTGTGACAGCAGAAAGTTCAGCACGTCAAATTCATATGATTTACACTGCAGTATTAACAGTCTACATGAAGGACACCTATATTAGTTTAAAAAATAAGACAAAATGTACGTGGGAAAACATTTAAAGGAATAACAGTGAATTCTTTTTCCAATGAAATAATAATAATAATGTGTGTACTCACGTAGCAGCTTGTGCTCGCACCAAAACCCCTCCAGCACAGCGACTTGGTCTGCGTGGAGAGTCAGATGCCATTTTGTCTCTCTTTTTTTTTTTTCTTTATCCTGAAAAGGTAAAAAGAGACATTTTAACATGACGACAGCACACAAACAAAAGGATACGTTTACAGCTTCACATTTAATCAATGTAGCCTTCAAACTAGGGCAGGATCATTATTTTGTGGATCACTTCCTCAGGATAAACAAAAAGTTACTGGTAAACACAGGATAGCAAAGAATGTTGAAACATCATATACTCAATAACACCATTATCAAAAATCAGCACAGAGTTCAATCTGCTCTTTTTAATACAAAGTGGTTTGCTGTTTGCTGCGGGTTTAGATGTCCCCATAGTCAAACAGTCCACAAATGGGAATAATCATACTACAATATATATATAGGAGGCAAATTTGAGCTTTGAATAAACACACTCACCAATGCAGTCACTGAGGTGTTTGTAATACTTTGTCCACCTCATTATATCAATGACCATAGACTAAACAGTAGAAACACCTCGCTGCATAGCACAGTATAATTTAGCAACACAAACTACAGCTTCTAAAATGACCGTGGAGTTGAATCAACAGCTAGCAAATACAGACAACAAAAACTGAACACTGTAACATTCCTGAAGGTTGGTTTTGTTGTAGTGCTGTTGTATTAGACTATATTGCTTTTAGCTGTGTTGACACAGATCTTACTGTAGCTGTTAACCAAGCAGACAAACACAACATCTACTAAACTTCATAACAACTGGTTTCTTGCAGACATGTCACTGGGCTGTTGTGCTGAGGGAGCTATGCCTGAAAGTCAAACTTTCGATTTACTTATCAGTGTTATGTATGTTTCAGGCTTCACCTCACTTCCCAAAAAAGGACTGAAATTATCTTTCTGTAGTGTGTTTCAGGTCACCGTTAGGGTCGAGGTCAGGAGCTCAGACTTCCAGCAGAGGCTGCCTCCTATCAATAAAAAGGACAACTGAGGTGTTCCAGCATCTGACTGGGATGTTTCTCGTGTAAACAGCTATGAGACCAACCCTGGCAGATCCTGAACAAGCTGATGGAATTCTATATCCCTGTCCCCGTGAGCAACCCAAGGATGCTCCAGGAGGAGCTAGGGGATGTGGCTGGGGAAAAAGCCTGCTGCCACTGTGAACACGACCCAGATAAGTGGATAATGGATGGACGCACATTATAAACATCAAACTAATTAGAACTTAAAGTCAACGATATGCAGGCATGTGCTATCAGAATGCTGTGACTAAAATGACTGATTATCATTCCTCTAGTAAAAGGAAAACACGTGGTTTAAAGAAACTGCAAATCCTCATCCAATTACCCCACACATTTACATACCCCTACCTTACTTTCAACAACAACCATAGCTGCTGACTAATGAAAGGAGGTGCTGATGCACTCAGGGACTTGGTAACTCTTTACCACATTCAGTTGTCTTGTGTTTTAGAATTTTAAACAATTCCGTTAACGGTGTATGTGTGTATGGGCGACTATCACACTGACCAAACGTTTATGTAGGATGTCGACAACAGGGGAGACTATGGGCTACATGCAGTTAACAGCGTTTCCATGGACTGATAAGAGATAAGCTTCTCTCGCAAACCACGCTGAGGAGCTTGGGTACCCTAGCCTCGTTTAGATATCCTGAACGTTTATTTCAACAAGCTTGCTCCACTAACAACCAGCAGACCCATAAGGGCAGTGCTTCGGACAACTGTTAAGTCAACACATCACAGCTATTGGCTAATGCTAAAGTTATATTGGTATTGGGGACCCAGCGGCTAACTTAGCTAGCTAGCATTAGCTGATTCAACTCCCCTGTAGTGATAAAACGACACAGTTTAAAGCTCGAAGAAGGATATGCATTTGTCATGTTTCAGCAAGATGTTATTGTCAAGGGGTTGAAATTACGAACCGAGGTGTTGAGCGTTGACAGTCTCCTTGGTTCTCAACTTGTGCTGTGGTTTGAGGGCTCCCTGCAAAAACGCCAAAACACAAACAGACTAGATTTGCGGAACTGTGTTGTGTAATTGAAAGCCAATCAGAGTGCAGAAACGTTTTCGTCAGCCCAATCAGCCAACAGTGAGGGCGGGACTATTGGCTGCGTTACCCATTAGAAACAAGGCATTGTGCAAAATAAAAATATATCCCAGGTTCACACTGACGCGTGTTTTACTGTCAACATTAGAGGAGACTGTGGTTTCTTCCGGTTAAAACCCTGAATTTAAAATATCGAGGAGCGGATAATACGGGATCGGACATCACCATGTGTTCTCGCGAGATTGCTTTAATAGCATTAATTCAGTCTTCTTTAACTGAAATAGTACCGTTTGAAAACAGTAATACTCATCATATTAGTCAAATATATCCATTTATGTAAATAAAAGAACCGGAAACCTTTTTGAAGACCCTGTTCTCACTCTCTCTCACACACACACAAATAGAGAGAGATGTACTCTGTTTCTCTGTATGTTTAGCCTTTTACTTTTTTGATAAATGGGTTTCCTTGTCTCCTTTACAGATGTTATATACATACACAAAAGCCAATTTTAAAAAATGTCTCCATGTTTCATTTTTGTTTGTTTATTTGTTTGTTTGCTGTTCAGATCTTGTATTATGTAAACATTTTAGTTTACATGTACTGAATATACTTAATTATAAAATAGAACCTGATTTATTAACCTTCTCCAGTGGTTATGGTAAGGTTGTGTTCTTTTATTTGTTATTATCCTTGCCTCACTTTTCCTTGGGTCTTACATTCGGTGATGTCTGACTAAGAACATGCCTGTCTTCTAAGTGTAGCACCATAAATGCCCTTGTTAAAGCCATCCATTCCCACTTAGTGGCTACAGATGTCAAACAGCCAACCATGGCGAGGCTGCTGCTGGCTGACATGTCCAGTTCCTTTGATAGGGTGGACTATGGCCAGCTGTTGCAACATATGGCCAACATGGAGCTGTGCCCTAAACTTTTACCCTGGGTATGCAGCTACATGATTGGAAAAAGGCAGGGGGTGATGGCACTTACAGTCCTTGGTCAGAGGTTACATCCGATCAGATATAACCTCTGACCAAGGACTGTAACATCTGGTGTCCTCCCCAAGGAGGCAAAATCTCAGTCCTCTTTCTCCTGCACATGTATAGGACTGTCTCCCTTAACCATCACTCATAGTGGCACTTATAAATGGCAATGGAAGCCGAGCAGCTGGATAAAAAAGGGATGCATCAAACAACATGCCAGACACAGCCTCCCCTGCAAGGACTGTGTTTGGAGATGATAGTATCCTTCTGGTGTAGTGCAATAAAAGCCAGACTGCATTGCTGAAGAAGGTGTCATGACTCCTGACTTCACCTAGTGTTAGCCTTTGCTCGTTCTGCCTTCTGAATCTGTGCTGAGCCGGCAACTCTGAGTTGTGCTACTGAGTTCTCCTTAACCTGAGTCGAGACATAATTTGGTCTCAGAGTTGAAATACACACACTAAACACTTTATTAGGAACACCTGTATGCCTGCTTACTCACGCAATTTTCTAACTAGCCAGTTATGCAGCTCTGCAATGGAATTCCTCAAACTGTTAATCTCCTGGGATATTCTCTCACAACAGTCTCTAGAGTTAACTTTCAAATGGAGCCCAAAACAACAACAACAACAAAAAAACATCCATACTGATTGGAGCTGACAGAAAGACTACACTTACTCAGATAACAACTCTGTACAACTGTGCTGAGAAGAAAAGCTTCTCAGAATGAACAACATGTCCAACCTTGAGGTGGATGGTCTACAACAGCAGAGACCTCATCAGGTTCCAATCCTGTCAGCCAAGAACAGAGACCTGAGGCTGCAGTGGACACAGGCTCACCAAAACTGGACAGATGAAGACTGGAAAAACGTAGCCTGGTCTGATGGATCTGGATTTCTGCTGAGGCTGCAGATGGTATGGTCTGAGTTTGGCATCAACAGCATGAATCCATGGAGCCAACCTGCCTTGTGTCAACAGACCAGACTGGTGATGGTGGTGTGATGGTGTGGGGAATGTTTTCTTGCTTCACTTTGGGCCTCAATCAATCATGGTCTGAATGTCACAGTGTGTCTGAGTATTGTTGCTGACCATGTTCATCCCTTTATGGCCACAGTTCACCATCTTCTAATGGATACTTCCAGCAGGATAATGCTCCGTGTCACAAAGCTAAAGTCGTCTCTAACTGGTTTCATGAACATGACAGTGAGTTCAGTGAACTTCAGAGGCCTCCCCAGTCTCCAGATCTGAATCCAGAACGCCTTTGGGATGTGGTAGAACAGGAGATTGGCAGCTTCAATGATGTGATGAATCATGTCAACATGGAGCAGGTTTCCAACATCTTGTTTAGTCAATGGCACAAAGAACTGAGGCTGATTGAGAGCAAAGGGTGGAACTACCCAGTATTAGTAAAAAAGGGCTCAGTGAGTGTATAATATTTATAAAGCAATTCCTGTTGCATGTATTTTCCCTATTTGTATATATTTTGTATCACTTATTATATGTGTATTACAATATATGTCTTGCTACTATGTACTGTTTGAATTTAAGGCACATTGAGGGTTTTTATAGACATGAATTTGAATGGTGATTCAGCTGCCTCAGTTTCAGGGTTCTGGGATTGTGAATGCCGGCTTACTGTCACAGACTGTCATGGCTCCCTGGGAATAGACCCATCAGTAGTAACACCTCTGATTTATGACAAGTCAAAATGTCTGCTGTGAAAAAGATCTATTCACTCCATGTGCACTCTCTGTTGTTCTGATTAAAGGTCAGGAATGAGACAAGCTCATAAAATATGATTCATTGCCGTAGCTTAAACTGCTTCACAATATTTACAGATTTAGTCAACATTCTTCTTTTAGCATCGCCCATCCAGTGTGATGGAGCGTGAGAGGATCTGCCAGGAAGAATGGAACAAACTGTCCAAATCCAGGTGTGCAACGTTTGCAGACTTACCCAAGACAGCTCAAGGTTGTACTTTCTGCCAAAGGGGCTTAAATCTACAACACAATAAAGTGTGCAGACAACGAAGCCACTTTACACATGTTGATAGAGGAGAGGGTTTTTCCAAAGCAGATCTTAATTCTGAGAGAAGATTCTGCTGGCATTTCTGCTCATGTGCTTTTTCAGCAGTCCAATAATATCTCAGCATCTGTATTAGCTGATGCGAAAAACACATATATATTACACAGAAACAGACATTTCTGTTTAATAATTTGCTTTTAATGGAGATAAAATTCCAGTGTTCAGCTGGTACTGACATCCTCATTGTAAGGATCCATTTTACTCAATTACCTTTAGAGCAGAGAAGAGAGAAAACACAGTACAGTACTTTAAATCCACAAACTGTGCACTAATGAATACACTAATTTGGTTATTTCTAAACAAATATTCTGTCATGAGGCAGCTCGGCTGCCTCTGGGATTGTTCTCTTTTCCTTCTCTGTGTTTGTGTGTGGGTGTGTTTCACAGGTGAGGATTCCAGGGCAGCCCCTCCTCACTTTCAAGCTGATTGCGCACACCTGTGCGCAATCTGGGCGTGATTACTCTCCACTCCAGACTATAAGAGGTTCGGCTTTCCTGTTGACCATCGTCAGATTGTTCTGTCATCTCCCGTGGTGACTTACCTCTGTGCTTACGCCATTAGGACTTCTTTTGTTGATTACTTACCTTTTTGTGCCTCCTTGCTCCAGACCTTACTAACCTCCGTGTTCTCTCCTCTGCCGCAGAATCCTCTGGTCTATTTCCCAAGCTCACTCACCGCCATTCCTGCTGACGTTTTTCCTCCGCACTGGAATCCACCTGCTGCCATTTTGTCACCTTGTTTGTTCATTGTTTGGAATAAACTGTTAACACCGCAATCTGGTCTGCTTTTGAGTCCTGCCCTGACTCTAAGACTGAACCTAACATATTCACTGAAAAGGTGAACCCTGAGTAAGCTTATTCAGATGAGGTTAAAGGGTCTCACCAGCATTAACTCAACCTAAGGTTTTTTTCCCTGATCTATACCAAAAATACCTACACCTGCGTCCAATTTGGAAGTTTGGATAAAACAATGTCACGTATCAAACTAGATGTACCGCATGGTGGTGGTATGCCTCATCAGAAATCAGCTGAACACATGGTTTCATCACTGACTGCACATTACATCAGTTTCACACAATCATTCTGCAGCATTGGTTCAAAGTCAGAGTTGGAAACTTCTTAAAATAAATGCGTCCTTTGCCACAAACTTTGTCTGAATGTAAACTGTATAACATCCAAGGCTCATGTTTCTTGTCACTGTACAATACACTGTATTTTTGACAGCTTTGGAATTACTGAAACACAACAAGAAGGGTTACATTTATACATTAAAATGTTATTTACATCTACCTGGTAAATATATTTTTTACAATTATATCCACAGTTTGTATCCAGTCTTTCTTTGTAAATGGCAGAAAGTTGATCATACTGACTTCAAAGTTAAGGATTTGTTTTTAATATACACTGAATCAAACACTATCATCACAGCTGATGACTCAGTATGTCATGTCCAGGTCCTGAGTCAGGTCTTTTTTTTCAGTGTCTGTCATTTTATTTATGTTCTTGTTTTATTTTGAAATCACCAACTTTCTGTCTCGTTTCAGATTCACTTCCTGCCCTCCTGTGTTTCCTGCCTATGTGATTACCTCCCCCACCCTAATGTGCTGCACCTGTGTCCAATTGTCTTCCTGCCTCCAGAAAAAAACCCCCACAAGTGTCTAACTAAACTAATTGACTTAAGAAAATGAGGCAAGGGGGAGACAAATGTCTGTATAATGGCTGATCAGACCATTAAAGACAGAAAGGGGAAAACAACATAGACAGTTACTAGAATTCAATACAAAGAGACAGCATCCCCCCCCCCCATGCTAATGCAGCTCGTGGTCTGGTCCACTTCCTGGGCCTCTGTATTTAACTGGGCTCCACCTGCAGCCACCTCCTTTTGCCAGACCAGGAAGGAGGACTGAACCAGCAAACAAGGTAACGTAAAGACCAAGAAACGTTAATTAATGCAACTTGCTTACAATGATTGTGAGAGAACAATGGAAACCAAATGTGCTTGTCTCATTTATGAACCACTTTTGTGTCAAAATGTACCAATAAACAAAATTCTAAACCAAACAAACTGTGGTTGTGTTTTATTGAACTAAAGTACCTAATAAGTACATAAGAAAACTAATGAAGACTGTGGTAATGATGTGGGGGAGTGTGTGATATCGTAAATGTGCGTTTTGGGTTTGTGTGATTATGTTGAGTGTGATGAGACTGGATGAATATTCCCGTTAGCATCTTTGTGTGGCTGTGGATATGGCTTGCACACATGCCAGTGAAACACCTGTGAATTGAATTGTTTGTCTATGTATGTATATGTTGATTGTGAAGATGGTGGGGGGAAAAAAAAAAAGAACTACTCAAAACCATGACATGTTTGATTTAAAAAAAAATTTTTTTTTTTATGCACATGTTGAATTGCACATCCCTACGTGCTGCTTTGACTGTTTTATTGTCTATGTGGGTTGGTGGGTTTGTTTGTTTTAATTCACAGGCCATGTTCTCTTCCCCGACATCAGCATGCAAGATGTGATGAATCATAAGAAAAAAAAAATCAACAAAGAAGAGTATACGCAAAGAATATTTCTGTATATTTTTTCCATTTAGCTGAGCTTTTTTAGATTGGGTTAGTCGTTCCTGGGCCTCAGGATGGCCATTTAACAGGGCAGAAATTTGTAGAGATGTACAAGCTGTTAGTAAAGTCTTATGTCTTGTGAAGTCTTCTCAAAGTACTGTTAAAGTTACGGTGGGGTGGGGGGTGACCCTCTTTGATCAGGACTAGATCAATATTGTGCCACAGATAGTATCTGTAACCATGTGTGTCTCTCCTGTCAGGATGATGGGATTGCTGCTCACCCTTGTGATTCTCTGCGTGAAAACCATCCCAGCAAAAGATCATTAAGCCAGACCCACACTGCTGCCACACTCTGCTGTCATTTCTACAGGTAAATCATGCTCACACACAACTTGTAACCATGCTGATGTCTAACATGCTCCTGGATATTGAGTCCTCCATTGTCAGCCTAGTTACGAGTAGGATTCTCAATACCATGTTCCTCTCTGCCTTGTGTTGGATATCCTTGCTACAGCAAATAGACCTAGTGACACTGTTACAGGCTGTCTTATCTTACACTCTAGGCAGTTTGATACCAATCTGTGTTGACCCTGATGCTAGAAAGGTGGCCTTTATCATCAAACTACCAATGGTGACACCGGACAATATCTACCCACGGAAGGATGTGGTGAAAGTTTGAACTTGGCACAATGCTTGGCCCAAAATTAAAGCATTTGCACACTGACTAGGGATATTAATTATCTTTGCAGCAGTGAAGCATTCATTCATGATAACCTGGGTGGTATCTGTGGCCTCAGAACCATGACCAGAGACTCCCAATGTCCCACAACCATCACACCTTGATAAAAAATTACCTCCACTCAGGAAGAAATAGTAGGAAACTGCTGGTTAATTAACACTGCTGAAAGTAGCAGCTCTTATCTATGACTGCCATGAAACCTCCACCCTAACTGAGCTGCCCTACCCACACACTGTGGGTCAGCATGGATCAGCATACCTTCTTCCATGCAGAACACTTAGCCCTATACCACTTGCATCCAGACCTCTATATCTATATATGTGCATATATGTGCATATATGTATATCTATATGTAGATATACATATATAGATATATGTATATCTATATCTATATATAGTAACACTGAGGTATTGGAAGCACAGCCTGGAAATAGGCCCCAAAAGGATCACTCACATATGGTACAGAGACATGCAGACTTTAGATGTAGGCCCTGTTGTTGTCCTCTCAGGCCAAAGCTCTCATTCAGCACCCATCTTATGCCTGGTCTTCCCGGGGTACAGTGTTAGCAGCTGTTGTAGGTTTAGGATATGTCCTGACCTTTGGCAAAATGTACCTCTGCATCAGGTGCTCTAAGGATTTGCAGTGTCAGATCAATAAATGCACCTACAGGCTGAACTTTTTTTTTTTTTGCACTTCGGTTCCTTTATGTGCTGCTCGTCTGTAGTTTTTGTCCTTGTCTTTTTTATTTTTTCTTTCGCCATGTGTTTTCTGACTAGGTTTTTGTCAATAGACACGACTTGTAGCTCCTCTCTTTGTCCAACAATGAATTAAATTTAAAAAAAAGCAGAAGTGTCGGAGTATTTTAGTCTAAAATTTTGTTATTGTATAATGTTGAGCTAACATGAGTGAAGCATGGTGGTGGTAGCATCATGCTATGGGAGTGATTCTCCCAGCACATAGAAGCTGTTTGCTACTTGAGAGATGAATGGCCTACCTGTTGGAGGGGTTGGGATGGCAGAGGCCAGAGAGCGTTGAGCAGCTTTAGACAGAATGGATCAGAAGCGGGATAGCCGACAGTCAGAGGGATACTGAAAGCTGTTTGCTGCTCTGCTTGTGGAGCTGGGAGAGAGGGAGGCCTGGAGCAGGAAACTGAGAAAAATGTAATGAACATTTGCATTGATCACATTTCTTACACAACAGCTACTGACAGCAACAAGATGATTGGCTAATGGAGGTCATGGTAAAATCTAATTGGTTTAACTGAAATAGTGAGAGCCCCCAGCCAGCTGATCGAATTGGAAATGGGAGAGAGAGTAGCATGACAGTAGGTCTAAACAATGCAGACAGTATATCTATGTCTCTATTGGCATGTAAATAAAATACTAAACAGGGTCATGTTTCAGTAGTTTCCTGTCCCTGTTTGCATTAATCAGACAAACTGTTTGAGTTATACTATAATTTTTTACACAAATTGTGATTTTTAGTATACATTGTATGTTTTACTTATTTTGTGTTCCACTTACATATGAGCATGGACATTGCTGAGATAGTATATGACTCTGTCCTTGTAGTCCACTGTGCAACTTGTGTGATGATAGGCCAGATCTTGTCAGTGTAATTTGGTGATGGTGTTCCTATAGAATACCATCATCATAATCAAATCCAGCTCTAAACAATAAAGTTCAGTATCATCTCTTCTTTGACATCACTGACCAACAAAAAAAAAACAACCCCATCTCAGTGTACGCACATATACACACTGAGACACACAAAGGCAGAGAGAGGGGAAACCATTCAACATGAGTTGTTGTGATGTAATTACTTTTCATTTGATGTGAAAAATTATTCAAAGTCAATGAGATGGAAAGTGTTCTGCAGTCTATCACAGGAACTGGCATTGTTTACTTCCCTCCAGCACATCATTTGCTCTATCTCACAGTCACAATTATTCTCTCTGTCTTACTGTCATACACATTCCACTACAGTGTATCACATGCCTCATTTAACTAGACGCTTGTGTGTGTGTGTGTGTGTGTGTGTGTGTGTGTGTGTGTGTGTGTGTGTGTGTGTGTGTGTGTGTGTGTGTGTGTGTGTGTGTGTGTGTGTGTGTGTGTGTGTGTGTGTGTGTGTGTGTGTGTGTGTGTGTGTGTGTGTGTGTGTGAAAGAGAGAGAGAGAGATCCCTTATGTTTCTGGTGCTGCATTGTGGGTTGTTTTTTTTTTTGTGTGTCTATTTGTTGGTTGGTTTTAGGGTGCATCTGTTAGAAATCTCCCTCACAGCCATCACTGTGTTACACCTTGTATTAACATGTGATGTGTATGTACATACCTTATCTGCACATAGAAAACTGCAAGGTAAGGAATGTTTATTGAAACCTCTTCAATGACCATGCATTAACTAAGGAGTCCACTGTTTGAAAGTTGCGGAAACCTGATTTGTGCAGTTATTCTGGTTACATGTTACAAGTCGACTTTTGAAATGAGGAGATTTTTGCTTGGGTAACATTGATAGAAAATTTGTGGTGACTTAGACAGAGGACCATGAGCTCTCCATAATAATGGATTTGCGTTGGAAGTTGGACTTTTGAATTTTTTGTTTTTTTTTTAAATTTGTGGGTCTTGGTGTGGCTCAGTGGGAAAAGGTGATTTCACATTGGTCTAAGCACCAATCAGTATTTAGCGAGTCAAGGTTGCTTGCATATGATACCAGGATACTGTTGAATAAATCAGATTAAAACCACATCCACAAAGTTTGTTGTCAGCTCCACCTTCCTAATGTGCTTACCCATGTGTAACTGTAAAGACATATCTGTTCTGAAATCCTGATCAGTACTTATGCTTAATGTCTTTGTGCTGTTTGACTGTGATAAGGACACAGTAGTATCAAAACATTTGCCTGTCTCACCACTCAAGGCTACAGATCAATCGGTGTGCTCCAGTCTTTGTTCCTCTGAAGTTCGCTGCTCTTGATCTGTGAAGCACCTGATTTAGCTGCACATTATTAGAAGAACCTTTTTTTTGCCCCATGATCAGGTGTCGTTATCTGCAGTACCTCCCTTCTAGTCCAGAAGGGAGGTACTGCATGTTAGTATGAGGTGTCTCAGCTCCAAAACCAGAATTTCAAATATTTGAGCTGGGCAGTTATCATAACACTGTTAGAAAATGGTTATTGTTACAGTGAGTGACCACTTTTATAGTTAGACATGAAGCTGCAGTTCTGGCCTTTGTCCATCTGATGGCAGTATGACTCCAGCTCTGAAACTTCTGCTGAATCCTCCCTCTTTGTTCTCCTGCCAATTTCTCTTCTTCTGCTGCCTTTTTTTCCCCCCACTTAGAACATCTATGAGAGGAGAGAAAAAGAGAAAAAAAAATGTATCCCCGGGTTAAAATAAATAGCCTTTCACAGTTAATTTAATTGACTATTTTGTACAAAATCGAGGTAATTCCGCCTCGGCTGCAACAGCAAACAAGAATAGCATTGCTTTGGCAATCAGTTACCACGCAAACACAGAGAAAGGCTTTAATCTGCTTCTATCACAGAGGAGCCACGGCTGAAGTTTGTTCGGACACTGTGAGGCACCTGTTTTCTTAATTGTTGTAACATCTCTGCAGCAGAAAACAACACACTCTCAGTGGAGCAAAAGATAAAGGGAAAGGTGTAAAATATTCTGCATTCAACCTCAGGAGTTAGAGAGCAGCAGAGAGTAAAGGAAGAATGAGGAATACAATGAAATGTGTTTAAATATATTTAAGTATCCTTATTGTGTTACTCCAAAGATTATTTGCACATTTATGTATATTTAAAGAAAGCTCCTTCGTCAGAGGCCTTTATGTTTCTATGGCTATGAAATAATTAAGTAAGAGTGAACTCTCCTGGAGAAAATATCTAAAATAAAAGAGAAAGGATTGTCTTTTAAATTTCCGTTCTTTGTTAATATTTTGTTGCATTTTTGCTCTGAGGTGTGAAACAGCCTCTTTGTGTGATTTCAGAGGATCAGAGTTTAGGTCAGTGTCCAGAAGTGGTCCTTATCCTCCACTCTCTAACTTCTTAATCATCTTTCTCTCCTGCTGGCTAGATGCATGTGTGGGTGTACAAGTGTGTGTGTGTGTGTGTGTGTGTGTGACTGTCCCTCAGTGTCTGCCTGTGAAACAGAGAGCATGTCCGTCTGAGGTGTTGCTGTTCTCGCCTGTCCTGCTACCTCCAGCTGCGCGTCTACCGCCCCCCGCAGGCTGGCCGAGGTTACCCCACGCTGACCTGTTTAATTGTCTGCCTGTCCCAGCGCCCACCGGTGAGTGTGTGTGTGTTCCCGCTGCGCTGAGGAGGACAAGGGCGACAACACACACACACAAAGATAGACACAAGGGGTAATGGCATTAAAACACGAACAAAACCACACAGTGTCTCTGTTAGATACCGTCAGGCACATGTTGTAAGTGTGTGTCCCATTAAAATGTGCTTATATCAAGGAGCTTCTCTCAAGTCCGTCTGTTGTTTTGAGTGTGCTGAAACAAGTGCAAACATCCCACCCACGGATTTAGTAACTGCAGCTTCACACTAGCAACTAGAGGAATAACTCAGACAGACAAGGCTGCACAGTCCTCTGTGTTTATTCTGCATCCGTGAAAAATTCTGCAAAACACTGTGCAATTGCTGTTGAAATTGCAAGCTCGAGTTGTATGATGAATGATGGTGATGCTCATCATGATCATGGCAGTGTCATATTTAGCAGAGAGGATGTTTCGGTGCATGTGCCTGGGAAAAGATGAGGTGTTCACAAGGCCCGGTGGTAGAATGAAATCAGGCTGGTGTGTGTTCATCCTGTCATCGACTGTATCTACTGCGCAGTTGAAATGATTTGAACATATTAAATAATATTAGAAATGTTATTAAATATAATTATTAAATGTTAGTTGGTGTAGAATTGGACCCTGTACAGAGATATGTGATTGGGGCAGGTGATTAATGTGGCTGAACCTGAAATACTGTACAGAAGATATAAGCGAGTGCGTTGTTACACAAAGCTCCACAGGATCCTTCACAGGCTGATGGCTCCAAGTTACAGCAAGAGGTCACTGTTTCAGTGGTCAGTTGTTCGAAGTGTGAAAGTTGTGATTGGTAACATGATGTCAGTAAATGCTGTAATCCTTAAACCTACAGATGAATCATTGGTAACTCACAGACTGTTAAATAATGACTTCTATACAGCAGTGTCCTTGTTTTACTGGTCAAAAAAAAAAAACATAAGACATTGATCATGTGTGATGTTGCTTGTTGCGTGTGTGTCACATTTCACAGTGCATTGTGTGATAATGGAGCCCATAGTACACAGTATTATGCTTGACACTACGGAGATTTTGGACATTACAAAATCTCTGTACTTTAAAGAATGGACCATGTAGTACATAGGGAATGATACTGGAAGCAGCTATCAGAAGAAAAAGAGGAGCAAGTTCATACACTGTTAAATTCTCACTTGCTTTTTTTTTCTTTTTTTTACATTGGTGCATATGTGTGCTTGTATATATATACACACACATGATATGACATCAATGCATGTAAATGCCTTCATTTTAAAATGTTACTAAATGTTGTCCAGTGGATTAAATTTCCTCAAAGCAAAAAAGAAAAAAAAAAATCTTTACTTTATTTACCAGTATAGTTGAATGAATTGTTCAGGTGATGCTTACATTCACCTGTGTAACAGAGTGTGTGACTGTGACAAGGGAAACTGTGGCTCTAATCTCATCTAATACAAAGAGTTTTTTTGTTGTTGTTGTGTTTTTAACTATCTTTACCTGAACCACTCAGTTGGCATGAAGGGATTTTCTATAATGGGTCATTTTTGGAAGACGATGACAAACTACCTGTTTTGTCACTTAGTGCAGGTGCTTTTGTACGTTTTGGTTGTGTTGCAGTGTTATACTAGTGTAGTAATACAGTTTCCACAGTACAGTTTATTCATGCAACATGTTAGTTGTTGCATGTGCTTGGGCCTCCCTCCTGCCTGTTTTGGGTTTGAACACCTGAGTAAATCTCTTGCCACATACATGAACTGTGAAGGAGGACAGTGCTGACTTGGAGGGGAGCCATGGACTGCTTCTTCCTCGTGAAGCTGCAACCTCTGGGAACCTCAGACACCATAAGATGGCCCCTGGTGGACTCCATTCAAAGTCAAGGAGGAATGACCTTTGAGGCTGAGTCCACTCAGATCAGTTTTCTTCTAACCTGGCAGCAGTGTGCCTGCACCATTGGACTGCACTGCTACCACAGAACCTCCTCATCTGGAGGACAATGTGTTTTCTACCATAACTTCCTGCAGCGTGTTTCAGGAAAATGAGGCAGGCAATGACATAACATTAAATATTTTCTCTCATGCGTTCAAAGGACACTTAGAAGATGAGATAGAACTCAGTCTGTTTATAGCAGCTTCACATTTGCTTGACACAACTTCTGTATTTTTAACAGGATAATTTACAAATCATCGTTTCTGTACTTGGTCAGATTTATCCTGACCGAATGAATCACCTCGTGCAGATCAGGACCCCCGTTTTAACCGGGTATTAACATGTGAACCGGATACAATGACATCCGATCCACAGGCCTCTGCATTTGCACTTGGTATTAATCAGCATTCACATTATCTCCATTGTGCCTGCACATTGCCACAGGAGGAGGCAGAGTTCGTCTTGCTTGGTGGATTTTATTTTATTTTATTTTTTTAAGAATGTGGTCACGCTGCACACATCATATCGCATTTACACCTTACTGAGATTGGATCACCGTGTGGAGTCTGACCACCTCTGGATGTGATCTGGTCAATTCGATCACATTCCCATGCATTCTGCATACATGTGCACCTGCATTAATGTGCTTTTTCTGAGCCAGGCAGGATATCCACATACATGTCACATGTTTGTGCCATGTGTAAATATGGTCAAGGAAAAAAAAAAAAACGCCTCTCCACTGGACTTTCATGTTTTAAAAAAATGTACCTTTCACCTTTTTAATGCTACAGCAAACACAACTGACTTGGCAGCAAATCACGAGAAGAAATACAGTGTCGATTAATTTGAAATCTATACTTTTTGTCATGTCGGAGAAGTGGATGCTTTCCAGTGTGTCTGTGAAGTGAGAGCTGAGAGGGATTTCATAGTGTGCTCTCAGTCGCGGATCATAGATGCTCAGCCACCCCAGGGCAACATGGGGCATCAGGATAAACTACAGGCCAAGGGAGGGAGGCTGACATGTTTCTTAACTGTGTGTGCGTGAGTGTGTATGTATGGGTCTGAGTGTGGAGATCATGGTTGTGTGGGGGCTATTAGTGGGAGGTGTGTGACTTGGGGGTTGGTAGTGGCTGCGGTAGGATGGATACTGAGGGATTGTGTGTGTGTGTGTGTGTGTGTGTGTGTGTGTGTGTGTGTGTGTGTGTGTGTGTGTGTGTGTTTGCACTTCCATGCCAGCCCCCAGGCCGGCCCCATAGTAATTACACACTCCAGTGGCTGGACTGGGAGGGAAATTGAAGGCCTGGGCTGGAGGCCCCAGCTGCCTCACTCTCCCTCCCCATCAGCCTGCTGCTGATTGAGCTTGCCTAACACACACACACACACACACACACACACACATATATATATATACACTGTGAGATAGCCCTGGCCGCACATGCACACTTTCGCTCTATTTCACTTTTGCATACACAAGCACTGTCTCACTCTTTCTCTTGCTCTCTCTCTTTCTCTCTCTCACAGACACACACACACAGCAATCCTCAGAGGAAATTCTGCTTTGTGTTGTGGTAATGAGATTCTCACACACCCCGGCCTTATTTACCAGCCCAGGCCAATAAAGGGTGGGACCGAGTGAGTGAGGGCTCGGTGTTCGTGTGCATGCATGTGTACAGTATATGTGTGTGTGTGTGTGTGTGTTTGTGCGTGCGTGTTTGAAGGTGGTGGCATGAGCTCATCCGGCTAGCTTCTCTTCTTCATGATGACACCCTCAGATCAAAATACCTCCTCCTTCCTCCTCCTCCATCATCCAGACTGAGGAGGTTCAGGTGGCGTGTTAAAGAAAAAGAAAAATCAGATGGGATCGTCAATGATGTCCTGGAAATCTAAAAAGAAAAAAAAAAAGTAAAAAAAAACCAAAACAACAACAATATGGCTTTCATTGATTACTCTGCCATGTTTCTCTTTGGAAAGGCATGTCCATATCCATCATGTGTTGTGCTGAAAAGCCCTGGCCTGCGCCCAAGCACTGTCATTCCTGATCAAGATAGTTAGGTATAGTGGAGGGGAGAGGAGAGGAGGGGGGGGGGGAGGGATTCAGGTTGGTCTGCTTCACAGCCAAATTGGCATTTGTTCCTCATCAGTCTCTTTCCTTGTCTGTCACACATACACCAATGCCAGCTCTCTCCACCACACAGTAACTCTGCATTCATAGGCGTCTTTGAAAGCCTGATACTGACAGCTTTGGACTTATAGAGTCATAGTTAGAAACAAAGGGAGCACTGGCTATCTTCCATCTTCTGCATTCTATGCAGGTTTGTTTTCTTTGTTTTGTTGTCTGCGTTGAGTGTGTGTGGCAGTTTGAGTTTGCTCAGCTGTCATAGGTAGATGTTCAAATTTCCCTTCTATGTTGGCTTCAAAGTTTGGAAGTTTATTCTTAACCTTATTTTCCCTTCCTCTTCAGGCAGCCACTTGCTTTATTTCATTTGCTGCAAAGTATGAACATCGGCTTGTAGAGACTTTAATCCAGGTCATTCAACACAGTCAACATCACGTCTGTGTGTCATTATCTGGAATACAGTGCAGGATTTTCAAATCACAATGCATTTACAACTGTGCAATGCTTTCTTTTTACTAAAACAGATAATGAAATGATAATGTGTAATGTGAACACTGTATCTTGACCTGCAAACTCCAGCAGCAACCGTAGCAGTGGTAGTAGTGGTTGTGGTAGGCAGCAAATCACAGACAGACCAAGTGAGAGAGCAGCTGGTGAACAAAGTGGAGCGTTTAGCAGCTAAAAAGCCTGATATTTTCCTCAGGAGTCTGGTGGAGACTAAAACAAAAATGAGGGTGAATATTGGACTTACATCCATCAGTTGGACACAAACTCTGCTCCAGCTGAATGCTAATATTGCTCTGTTTGCCCAGTGTCTAAATCAGCAACCGTTTGCTAACATGCCTTAAAACTTATCAAGAGGATAATATGTTTGTGTTGTGTATTCAGTTTGCTTTGCCACCCCAAGGTGGCCAACCAAAAAAACAAAAACAAAGAATGAATGCAGAAACCACAACAGACTTAGAAAAACTGTAACTGTAGTACATACAATACGTTTGTAGTAAATGAAAATGCAAAAACACTGGTATATTTCTTTAATCTCCTTCAGATAATCAGTCAATTTTGTAGTTAAATTTTAATCAAACTAACTGCAACATATTGATTATACTGTGTCAGTTTAGCACGTGTAAGAAATAAAAGGAGAAAAAACAGACTGTGCACACATGTTGGTCTCGCCTTAAGCTTGTCACTTCTCCCGAGTATATGGCTGTGATAAAGTCACTTCATTCCCTTCCTCCTCCTCCTCCTCCTCCTCTAGTTCTTCTCCCGACTCTTTAAATGCAGCGGGGGGGTGAGGAGGGTGTGTGGCGTGGACGAGGCAGATTGTGCCTGTGTGTCGGAGGCCATGGTGTTAGCGGAGGAGGAGAGGGAGGCTGTCTCTTTGAGGATTCGGCCCGCTCGCCTCGCCTCGTCTCGCCTGCCTGGCTCTTTGAAGCTGTTCGATGACCGCACAGGGCAACATCACCGCAGGTGGGGGGTGGGTGGGTGGGTGTTACTGGTGCTGTTGGTGGTGGGGTATGGAAGCCTGTCATTTGTATACAGCTGTTTCTTTCATCTTGTCCAGCTCCCCTCCTCCTCCCACTCCTCTATCTCTTCCTCTACCCTCTCCTCTTCTATTCCTCTCTTGCTGTTGCTTTGCTCCGTCTCTCAGACCCCTTCAAGCTCTTTAAAGAAGTTGAATGCTGCAGCCAGGCACCCAGGCCTGCAGCCAGACGAGCTGGAGCAAGTTGTAGGAAGCGGAAATAATTGTGAAAGGCACCAATACAATGGCTATCATTAAGATCAAACGAAAGACTTCGTATGAAGTTGGATCTATTTCTTGAGCACTGCCCATCTTATCCTGATTTTCAACCTTGGAGTCTGTATCACGCTGTGAATATCTTCAGCTTCTTATTGTAGATTCATTGCAACAACAGAAGGATTTGATGCATCTATTTTGTTGCTCTATGGTCGGACACACTGGAGGCCACTGTACAGTATGGAGAGAAAACCATTTTAGAATGATTCTTTTAATAATATGGCCTTGTAACTAGCAAAGAGTACACAACCTGCTGAACACCTCCTTTTTGAAATTGCACACAAACCTCTGAAAATGCTGTAAAACCTGCAGGATACGTGTAGCACACAAATGATCACGTAAGCAGTTTGCACTGGCTTCCTGGAAACTCCCAACTCCTTGATGAGCAAATTATATACCAGACAGTTACTATATAACATTTATGGATGATGAAGAGGAACTCAGGTGTCAAAAAAAAATCTACCTGAACCAAAGACTGTGAGCAAACCACCCAAACAATGAAACCTGATCCTGTACGGACCTAATGCTGGAATAAGGCTACACAATGTTTTTGCCACAGTATTTTTGCCATAGCTAAAAAGAAGTCACAAACTTGGTTCAGTTGTGCCCTGCCATCCTGTTCAGTGAGGTTCTATGACCAACATCCTGGGCTGTGCTTACTTTAGGTTTTGAGCGTAAAGGTTCTGTGAGATGAACAAGATAGACAACAGGTGCAAACAGCCTTTATTCTTTTGCTTATTTCACTAATTTAAACATATTTCCCAAACTATTATCATTGCTAATAATCTTGATTACATAAACTGAGGTGGTCTATATGCTGTTTCAAAGGATTTCCCACCCTGATAAACCTCTGTGGAACACGAGGGAACGTGGCATGCTTAAAACGTTTTTAACAGGACCTGTGTCATCGTTAACACCTGACTGAAAGCTGTTGTACCCTCTTGTGGTTGAGCTGAGAAATTGTCCGTTGTGTGACGCTGTTTTCGCTCTGTTGTTGCTATTTTGCGTATCTGTCTTTTCTTAGTTTTAGTCCTTGTTTGGCCATTTGTTGGAAAATTGCTGCTTAGTTTCATTCCTGATTGGATATTTATGAGAATAACTGCTACGTTTCAGTATTCTGTTGCAGTAGTGGGATAGAATTTATTATTCCCATATATCTGTAGTATTATTTGTGTGTATCACTTGTGATTATAGAATGTGTCTGTGTTGTGGTCCTATACTGTGCTTAACATTAACATTTGCATTTTCTTGCATTTTTTTTCAATGCTCATCAATAAGTATTGATTATGTTATTAGACTATTGTATTAAATCATTTTCCTTGGCTCCTAGATCCTCTGATTGTAAAATTCTCCATATTTACCACCTCAACCACTAAAATCCTTGAGCGTAAAGAACTGTATTTCCATACTTTACCCTTGTACAGGCAAACCAATTTCATGCAGTTAAAAAGAAAACATATGCCACATGTAAAAGGTAACTCTAATGTTCAGTTTGATCCGACAAATGTCTCGTTTTCAGTGTAAGAAATAAAGAGCTGTGTTGACAGTCTGCCCTTTTGTCCATCACGGCAGAACACAGAGCTCCTGGATCATCCTATGGACCCTTCCACTGAAACACTTGACAATCTCCTCTGTTCTCACTGTAATATACGCAGACCACATATGCCTTGATGTGTTGCTACACCAATTAGCAGCAATTAACACTAGCCCATTGAGCACCTGCGTGTGGAGCTCTGGCATCTGGGTTGCATTATCAGAAGTATGTTGTTGTATTATCAGAATAAGTGCTGGAACACAGACGCCATCCCGCCGGGCTCTCGTCTGTCCCTGGAGGGGTCTCTGTGTGCCTCTTTCTCAGCTGCAATATGCAGCGTTTTCTTGTACTTTAAAAAATGTCATGCCAAACCTATCAATCTAAATCATTTAACACACCTCTCTTGTTATTTAAAGGCCACGTAGATACCAGTCAAAACATCTATTCTCTTATATGAATGAGCTCCACCACCTCAGTGGTCTCCGCCAGCCGTGTTGTTGTAAATGATTGTTTTGCATTAAGTTTCCTGAGTACCCCGGACGAGTTGAGAGACTGCTCTGTACAAACAGGCCGAATGGTTGTTATTTCAGCGGTGACGCCCGGCTCACCAGACACAGAGAGCAGGATATCGATCGGCTGTCACTGAGCATGCAAAGCAGCAGTCTGAAGGAGACACTAGAAAGACAGCGCAGGCAGCTCGGAGAGGACAGAACAGCTCATATAGAACGAGGGCAGGGGAGGTGGGGAGGCTTGAGAGTGTGGTGGAGAATACTGACTCAGAAAAGATGGAGTTCAGGCTTTTTCTGGGCAAGATCTGATGTGAAAATCCTGATTTAGTTGTGTTGTGGGGCTGCACCACCTGATCCACACTGATGAAGGGACTGGAAAAGTAAAGATAAATCAAAACTGAAGGTCTTTCTTAATATAATAGTAGGTATGTTCATCCAGGCAGTTGCTTGTAGCTTTGTTGCTATTACAGGTGTCCTGATCCTGGTCCTAAAAATCATAATCAGGATGATCCAGGCAAATGTGTTTTACAGTAAAGGATTATCAAATTGTTGGCTCAAAGAAACCCAATCAGAGTCAGATCCTATCACTACACATCTCTGTTGTTTTTTTTTTTTTTCACCTCAGCCTCCGAACTGTTATATATTGTATGTTTCTGAGTGTACCTGTGTGACACTTCTGATGTCCAGGTGTGTGTGTGTGTCTCATGTTTCCTGTTTCCTGCCTGACTTTCCTGCCTGTCTCAGGCACATGACTCCCCATTTCCATCACCTCACCTGTCTCCCCACTCACCGACTCCTGACTCCCAACTCCTGTTTCCCATTCCCCATTCAGCTCACAGTACATACACAGTATATACACTTGCCTGACACGTCCCTCTTTTTATTCCTATTTATACACATCAGTAATCACATCTATCAATAATAGATCACATTGTCACAATCATTTCATGAGAAGAGGTAAAACTTTTTATTCCAGCTTTATGGGCACCAGTGTATATATACCATATCCCCAGTAATAGGCTAAATGTGACCCCACCCTGTAGAAGTATAAGCAAAAAGTCCTTCCTAAACATCAGCAGACAAGATTCACCCACTGTCCATTCAGTCCTTCTCTCCTCTTATCATGTCGCTCCTGTAATGACCTGTTTCAGACAAAGTCTTCATTTGAAAGCTCTGACATATGTGACTTGGCTCCTAATGATACAGATGTACTGGTTAAAACAAACAGATAAATAGATTCTTCATGTGAACCAAAGTCCATTGTGAGCTGATTAAGGACCCCCTTAAAAATGAGATGATGGATCTCATGGTCATCATCTCATTGGTCCATCTAGGTCTGTAATTTAATGAAGTTTATTGATTAAAGCCAGATTTGATGGATATATATTATGTATTTTTAACCATTACACCACTAACTCTGCAGTCATACAGCTGTCTTGAGTTGTAATAAGACATTAAAGCTTGCACGTTGTAAATAAGAGAAATGGTTTAATTTAATCACATCACCGTACATGAATTTTTCAGTGCATAACATACTTTAGTCTCTTACAACACCTTGTAAATAAAAATTCGTACTTTGATTCAACGAAAACCTCCCCTTCAACTTTAAACCCTCTCATTAAGCATTTCTAATCATAACATATAGATGAATGCTTAATAACACAGTAATGTAGTTGTAATCAGATATGAGGACAGTGAGTGTGTCAGTCAGTGTGTCACTCAGAGCTCCACACATGCGACTTTTCATGGTCAGCTAACATATTATTTATTTATTTTTTGTGGTAATCACTGGAAAATCATGACTGACACAGATGTGATGCATTACATTCTGACAAAATGAAGCCTGTTCCTTCACTTTGCTAGATCACAGATTTTCCTTTCAGATAGCTTATGATTTAAGAACGTAACACAGCACAACATCAATGCAAGAACAGGGTCTGAGAACTGAATATTAATATCACTGTGAATTCTTTGTCTTTTCAGTGCAGTTAGTGCTGAGGTCATAAAGCATCAGCTTCAATCACTTTAATAAGACATGTTCTGTACAAAGAACGTATTATAAGCTGCTTCTGGGAGTGATTAAAAATGAGATTAGTTAGAGGAAAAAAACAGGTGAGCATCATGGAAATAAATAACAAGACATAAAAACAGGAACAAAAGCAAAGAATAAAAGATAATGAAGTAATAATACGTCATTTTTGATCATTCACAGTAACAGGAATCATCAAAAGACATGGATACAGGTTTTCAGCTTCTTTGTAAAGTTCAATATTATTTCATCACTGCTTTGTTAAGCAATTTGCTATATGCTATAATGTAAGTCATAAAATAGTAGGAGGAAACTCTGTTCTATTATCCAGTTAAGTTTTATTATACTGTAGCTGAATTATACATCTGCCTGCTATGTATCCAGACAGATAACACAGACACAATGACAGTGGCTTTTCTGATGTTTCGCAGTGCTTGAGTTTGACTATTTTTTTCTGGTAAATTAAAAACTGATCCAGTTTCATTCAACCCCCCCGAATTTCAACCATCCCTGTAATGTAGCATTAATACTCAGGGGGAGACTTCAATGTTCCACTGAAACCCAGAATGTAATACAGCTAGTATCTGGGTTTTCAATAATATGGCAACACTGGCCCTGAATATTTGCGGTCTAATTTACAAGTCTAAGACACATCCTCACATCCTTCAAATCCAGGCTGAACCTCATCACCAGAGTGAGAACACCGGGAAGGTGTTAAATTACAACAACAAACCGGCTGGGATTGTCTTTCACACCTTGTCCCATCACACTAACAACCACTGAAATATACAAATGTGCAGGATCTGGCTCCATTTATGCCAATCACTGCCACGTAATTATAAACACTGGCACAGAGTGTAAGAACAACAAGGGAAACAGTGAGGGCTGAACCAAACTGACAGAGGGATCTGTACGTCCACTCATTGTGGATTAAACTTTATTATCAGCACTCATTAGAGTTAACGGACAAGTTTAAAATAAGATTACACAATTTTTTTTTTAGCAAAGCAGAACCTAAACTTCTTTTGTGTAATAATGTGCAGTCAGAAAAAAAAGCTGTAATATGAGTGATTAGGATTTGACTAATGTCTTGAGACCAGTATCAATATTTGATATTCTTAAGTTTCGTTAATTATATATATTTTTTGTGCTCAACTACTAAATACTGATTTTACTTTATTAGTTTCTTGATAAGAAACCTGTGTTTTTGAAGAAAACAAAATGTTGCAAGACATTACATCAATGTTGCAAGAGTTTCGTTCTGTTCATCAAACTAATAAGGAAACATTTTTGATGAATTTATTTGTAAAGTTGCAAAATGTTCATATTGAACATCAAGCATCTGTAAAATGATCAGTGCTGACATCAAGCATTGTAAAGCATGATTACGGTTATGTTTAGGTTTGGTTAAATACTTAAAAAGTCAGCAGTGATGGTACACAGAACATGTTTAGTTTTTAATGTTTAAACCAAACCACAATCTTTCCCTAAACAGTAAATGGACTAGATTCGTATAGTGCTATCATTCACCCGATTCACACACACACACACACACTTACACTGAGAACCACTCAGCAACCAGACAAAGGCACTGACCCATCAATGGGGATCAACTTGTAGTTCAGGTTCTTGCTTTGGGACACGTCCACATGTGGACAGGAAGAGTCTGGACTCAAACCATCAACACTGATGTTGGTGGCGCTACCCGCTGAGCCACAACCCTACAACCTTAACCCTAACCCTATGACCTTTTGGTAACAAAGGAAGCGAGTCCCAGACTATGGTATGAAAGTGTGGTGAGTCATTGAGTAGTATAAAATCTAATTTTGGAAGTTTATGAGATGATTTAGATTCAGGGTTGACTGAGGATACAGAAAAAAAAAACAAACAAACTGAAGACTCATGGAAGAAAGTAGTTTGAGGATTGAACCTGGCAGTCAGGAGTTTGTTGTGGCAGTGTGTGTCCATTTGTCTGTTATAATGCCAATGGAAGCAGGTGAAAAGCCTCAGAAACAGTTAGGAAGACAAATACAGTAACTCAGAGTAATGAAACGCTGTTGGCAGCTCAGGGTGACCCACCACACCTATTCAGCTGTAGGGTAACTGTGAGATGTTTTACTACCTTAAAATGATGAGTCAATTTGTAAAACTCCGCTAACTGCCAAACTGAGAGACTCCATAAAATGTGCATTGCCTATACAATGTCACTGCAGTTTTATAGATTTTATATTCTTATGTAGTTGCACTCAGGGAGGGGCCTCCATCTTATCACTGACAGGCCAATACCCAATATTTAAACAACAATTCATCTGACTCTGTCATTTAACTTTCAACAATTCAGTTAAATATGTAAACTCTAACTATAAAGTGTGACATTATGTCCACAATAAATCTGATGTAACTGGTAACTGAGTTGACCCCGCCCCCATTGAACAATGGGGGCGGGGTCACTGTATGGACAGGATACAATGACATGATGAGCAGCTAATTTGGTACACATTAACTCACATTACTCACATTAATATGTCCACATAATTCCTACACGTATTTAATAAGGCTTGTATTTTGAATCACTCCATGCCTGCAAAAATGTTGTCTGAAGTCTTTGCAACATCTGCCGGTTATTAACATACACAGCATTTCATGTGGAATAAACAAAAAAAAAAAGCTGACTATTTACGAACTATTATAAACACTTATGAATATTACAGTATATAATACAATCCAGTACAACATGACCACTAAGGCCTAAAATGTTAAAGAATTAAATGAACTCCTCTCTGACACATTCTGAGTTCTCTAGCTTAACATCAATTGGATGATTGAAATGCTCAGCCTTGGTCCAGACTCAAACTGTACTAAAATGGTCATAATATTTTTGTTGGTTACTAAAATGTCAGGTATTTTTGTCAAGTAAAACTGTGTTCATCTTTTTCTTTGCTTAAGATGAAACTAAAATGAGGTCGACAAAAATATGACTAAAGATAAAATAAATAATCTAAAAAAACCCAAAGCATTACAGTTACATTTTTCTATTTCTCACTGATAAATTTGATCCACTTGTGTCAAGAGAGTAAAGTAGCTTTTGTCACTGAGCATATTTTGGCATATGAGGTATGATAATAACTTTCTGTTGTGAAGCCAGAAAGCTTCTCATGGAGCAAACTACAGAAAAGTTACACTTTTGCTGTTTTTGGACCATATCACCCTGTTGTTTTTATAAATAAAATATATGTTTTGTTAGCATTACAAGTCCCCTTTAAACCTCTTCCTGCTCTGTTCAGTAATGAAGTGTTAGAAAATGTGGGGAAAAGCATCACTGGTCTTTTGTGTTGGACCAGGTCAAGGCAGTGGGTTCACTCCAGACTTCTGCTGTCACAACGTAAAGTTTAAAAGGGCAATGAATAAGATTTTTCCTGCCCCATAGCACACAATCACCCTAATATATCTGCAGGGGCTTGACAGCATTGTTGATCAATACAGGTGACTTAATGATTACTTGGCCCAGGTGCTGAGAATGCTTTCACTTTCAAGGCCATTCTGCCTTTTGGAGAAAAAGCACTCTCCCACTGCTGACAGGTCAGTAGAGGTCACATATTATTTAATGTTCCTTAAATATGACACCAAATAAATAAACTGTGACCTCCAGAAGGCAGCGATCGAAAAAACCAAACAAATACCAGTATCAACAAACACTAATTATATTCTGTGAAAAGCAAAATATTCATTTTGTATGACACTCATATAATATGCTTATTTTTAGTTTATTTTACATACTCTGTCCCTTCCAAAGTTTGGTTGATAATTCATGCTGTTAATACAATGATATATTACACTATACCTACTGTATCCTGAGGATGCTCTGTAAACTATAGGAGGCCAAAGCAGTTGTGTGTACCTGGGTCTGGACTTGCAGCAGCAAGTCTTGATGAAGTCCGCAGGCAGTGAAACAGCATCCTCTGGCTAACAGGCTAACCAGAATGTAGTGAGCCCCATGTGTCAGTCATTTACCACCTGCACTGCTGAAACCTAAGCTTTGTCACAAAGTACTCAGTGCTCGAGTTTTTAACACTGTTTAAGGTTGTATTGTAATGCATTCTTCAATTCAAATAGCTGACGCTTAGCTTGAAAATTGCAAGCATATGACTACTGCCTCCAGGAAATAGTCATATTTTTTTTTGTTGTTTTTGTTTTTTTTGTACCTGCCTGTCTACCTGCCTGCTTGTCCACCTGTTCCTCTGTAAGTCTCTTCAGTTTACTTCTCAAAGTTCCCTCTCTGAACCTGCCTCTGTACGTCTGTGTTCTCCAAACCTGAGCTGCTACCAGCAGTTGTGACACCAGAGCTTTTTGATAATTACCATGAGCTTTTTGAACCAATCAAAAGGTCGGAGGTGATTCGGAGATGTGGAACCTGGAGAGGAGTTTACCACTAGTTAATCTAAAAATGTAAAGTCTCTCTTAGGGTGTGGCAAGAGGAAAGGTCATGGGAATGTTAAAAGAAAAAGGAAAAACTATAGTTTATTACACATTAGGTCTAAAAAAAAAAAAACATACTGTGGGTGTAGTCACTGCTTTCCTGTGCAGCGTGGAGTTTCTGGTAGCATTACTGGGCCCCTATAAAACCATAAAAGATGCTGACATTTTTATGTGTTAATGAAGCTATATAAGTGTTAATAATAACATTATATATATGTATGTTTATTGATTACACAACATTCATAAGCTCTCATAAGAAACTTGTTCATAGGCAGCTTATAAACAATAATAAAGGCCTCATCAGCTTCCTGTAATTGTGTAATAGCAAACACATTATTGAATTTAACAAACTCGCCTATCATGTCACTGTTAAACCTTTCCTGAGATTTCTTTTGTTGCTTCATTAAAATGAATACATACTTTATTAGGTATTTTGTAGCAGTTAACTAATCACTACTTAAGGTTAATTATGCTTTTTGCAGCTACTGGATCTGAAGCAAGAACAGTGTTTTATTAAGGTCCATAAATTCTTTATGTGTAAATGTCTGACTAATGAAAATGAGGCTATCACTGTTGCTGGGTAGTTGCTGAGATACAACCCCTGTAGAGTGATTAAGAAACCCCAGCAAAACCCTAGGAAACACATAACAATGTTTATAAGCATCTTATCAGGGTTTCTAAGAGTCTTATTACCTGTTAGCTGATGCTTAGTACAAGGACATTAATGTAAAGCTTCACCCTGTAACCCTAATCCTTCTTTCACTGTTGGACCTATTTTAAACAACTTAAAAATACACAACTTACTGAAGTCTCATGTATTACCTTGACTAAAATGTTGTTACGACCTATAGAACCAATAGCCATGAAAATGAAGATACACCCAAGTTGTAATAAACCATAGTTTACCTTTAAGAGCATGAAGGTAATCTGCAAAGTTCATATCATTGTCTCTTAAATAGAATGTTATGATATATTATTTGTGTGCCAATTTGACAATTTTTTCGATGAGGTTCTCCGGTGGAAAGCTGAATATGTCTTGTCAATTTTGCAGCGATCTATCAGTGACTCCTGATTATTGATGTTTCTTGTTTGCAAATGGAACTGTGGCATGGTAATTGCACTTTTGGAAAGGTCAGAGGTCGCACTTCATTGTTTAGGGACATAAATCCTCTGCAAACTTTTTGGCGATTTAGCCAATAGTTAGTTCAGACATCTTAGTCTGGATGAAAGTGCTGGAGGGACAGACAGTGACAGATGGATCAACAGACCAACTGACTGCCTGACTACTTTACTCTGTACTCCTGGATATGATTTTTGTATTTGTTTGATAAAAGAAATCTCGTCTGTATTTGATGTATGGATGTGTTTGGCAGAGACTCCGGGCTTCCACCATTTTGCCTTCAACAACTAAATATTAAATCCACCCAGGGGACTAAGTTGTGTGTACCATGCTGTAAGAGGCCCCCACTGAGCTATAATCTGATCAGTGTTGTGAAAACAATTCTGATAATGCTGTGGAATTAGACTGACGAGGTCCCCCGTCGACTGTTACATTTTAAACCAATGGTACACAGGCCTGAGCTAATGACTCGGCTTACTACTCAGATTGGCTGAGAAAAAGGGCTTGAATAGTACTTAAGGGAGTCCTTAATGCTGAATGCATTGTGAGCTAATTAGCTACAGTAAAATACTGTACAGTATACAGTGGCTTTATGAGACCATGAGCTGGCTTGATTGAATGGATGGAGACTATAAAGCCTCCATCATAGGCTTGTGCACCAGAAACACTCAAACATTTTCATTTAATGGACTCTGAAAATACACACATTAGTGACATTATAGAAATGAATTATCTACAATATACTGAACAATGTATATCATGAGTAGGTGTAGAATAACTGTCCTTACACATTCGAAAGTTGGAATCATTTTTTTGTTGAATTTTAGTGCCAAACTCAGAACATATTTCATACACCATCATTATGATTGGTTGAAGATTAATGTGTAAATTATTCCAGTGGCTCTGACAACATCTATTACAACTCACCATACAAAAGTGGTGGATGAGAGTGACAACATATTGATGAAGTAGTGAAGGTGAACGTGTTCTAAGTATCTAACTTTGACAATGAAGACTGCAGTTAGCAACAGTCAGTGTTCTATTGGAACCATGAACCACCTAAGGCGGCGATTTTAATTGCCAGACCTTTACCATGGTGGTGGTAGACCAGAAAACAATCATATGAATTGCTTTTGTAATGGTCTGCTGTGCTGTTTAGGTTTGATGACTAGGCCCTGTTTTCATTTTCATGGACTGAATCTTGATTTGTGTGTGTGTGTTTTTTTTTTGTTTTTTTTTTTGTGAAACAATAGGTAAATTTACCTCTATGGGCCTTAAACAGTCATTAAAATTCAACCATTTGTAAGGTTTAAAGGGGGAAATCAGTCTTTGTTGGAATGGCTGAATGATACATTACAAGTGTTGAGGCATTGCTGAATATGATTTGGGTATGAAAACTGAGTGGACTGGCTCTGTTACAGTCAGTCAGCCGATAAAATCATATGGTGTGTTGTGATATGTTAAGATTCTAATCTTGAGTCTTTGGGTCCAGCTGCACCAGATGTATGATAACTTTTTGTTGGTGGAAACGGTCTCTTTGTGTGGCTTGTCCAGTCTTTGTAGGTTTCAGCTGGTCCTCAGGTTTGTCCCAAGCTTAACAAAAGACATCTGAAACATGACAAAGGGCTCCAACTAGACACTATTACTACTTGATCTTTAGGTGTATAGTAATTTCTAAGCTTGTCTGATATGTTTTTGACCATAAACAACCAACATTTCATGGTAAAGGATATTTGCTCCACTCTAAGGCTCAGCCCTGATGAAGCTTTTAGGTTCAAGCAGGAAGACAACTGTCAACCAGTCTTATCTCATCATCACACTGAGGCTCCACCTCACTACTGTTGTCCAATAATTTCACCAGGTTCTGCAGGGGCTTACCGGTTCGTCAAATGATTCTTAGCTGCAGAACATCTAAATCACCTCGTCTATGCTGATGTCTCTCTCTGCTGTCAGTATAGTCTGTACCACTTGCAACTTTCTTCCTCCACCACCCCATGGCCAACAGTGTCAAGACCCTGTCTAAGGCTCCCTCAGGGGACCTCACATCGGCAGATACTCACAGGGCTCCATATACAGCATCTCTCCATATATCTCTCTTTAATCAGTGGGTTCATTGCTGTAAGTTTTTATTATATTAAGTTTCTGCATTTACGTGAATTTGTGCTTTTCCTGATTGAGATCAGTTTTAATACTTTAAGTAATTTGCATTTCTCTTTGAACCTTAAGAAACTTGCAAGAAATGATGTATTTTTAGGTTTTTATAAGTAATCTTGTGTGTTTGATCCACCCAGTAGTTAACCCAGTAGACTGCAGCAGTTATAAAACTAAATATCACATATCACATGAACAAACCTTCATAGATAGAAATAAATTGCTTGCAAATGTTTATGCTTGGTTAGAATATAGTATATATATTATTATTTGTATATTCAAATTTGCTTCCAGCAAATATTTATTATTAATTCCTCACACTCATTTAATTTTGTGGTGAACTCTTTCACACGTTATAAAACATTCATTGTTTTCGTGTAATAAATATCTTTATCGCTGAGGCAGACATGGATATTCCTCTATCATTTTGGTATTAAAACTTGATGCACCTCCTCTTTTAAAACAAGACGCCACCGCCTGATTTTCATCATGAATACGTCTGCAATCACACCATCTGCTCAGCTGTAAACACAGCACTCTGAAAACCCAACTCCCACAAGATTGTCTGTGTTTAAGAGTTAATGGCAGTAAATCATAGCATTCATCTGCCCATCTCAATCACTCTCTCAAAATGTGAATGAATAAAACATTGTCTCCATTCTTCCAGAATATAAGTGATGAGAGGTCACGATCTGATGTTAAAGGTCGTAGGCCCACATCCAATCCTACTGGCCGAATCTGCCCCCCAAAAGCAATCATATGTGTGTGATCAATACCAATAGCAAACAGCGCTGGTATCATGGTGCCAATTACAGGGTTTGGAAATTGTGCGGGCTTGTATTCAACAGGCTTTCCAGGTGCTTTTGGCAGAGCAGCCAGAGCTGTGTGATTTGGTAGAGCCTTAAATAATGACAGCTACACTGTAATTTTCATTACTGAAGAGGCTTGCTGTGGGTTATACCACTGCATCCAGCAATTTGGATCTAGGGTTTAGTCAAACATTGCTTGTGTGTGTGTGTGTTGTTGAGCATGTAGGTTTGGATCGATAGGGACTGTGTGATAACACTGTAGTATCTTGTACATACTTCGCTATCAAGGCACTTACATTGAATCATGATGCACTGATAACACAGAGATCCATATCAATACTCAAAACATATCAGATAGAATGAAATAAATGTATAAGATCTCCTCCAGCCATGTTTAAAGATGGACAGAAATACTCTGCTCTGAATAAGAATTGGTCTGATATGGATACAAGATGCCTCCTATGTCACTGAAAGACCATTCTCAATGTATGTGCAGTGCAGGCTTTGAGTCTCCACATTCCACCTGTGTGAGTTGCCTGTTGGACCATGATTGGATTGGATTGGTGGGGGGAGCGGTCCCTGAGCCTGCTGATCCTGGAGTAGAAAGTCTTGTAGCACAATCCTGAGCAGAGGAGGACAAACAGTCTGTCCCCGAGGTGAGAGGTGTCTCTGAACAGCCTCAGTGATGGGGAGTGGAATACTGATGATGCTTTGGGCTGTGCTGTGCTTGTCAGTCTCAAACAGAGCAGCTCCCATACCACACTGACTTATATAAATGCTCTTCATGGTGCAGTGGTGGAAGTTTACCAGACTCTGAGTAGACAGACTGACCGTCTTGAGTCTTCTCAATAAGAAGAGATGCTGGTGGGCCTTCTTGACCAGGGTTGAAGTGTTTAGAGTCCCAGAGAGGTTTTTTAGAGGTGGGGACATCCAGAAACCCGAAGCTGGAGACATGCTCAACCTCTGTCCCAGTGATAGAGATGTGTGTGTGTGTGTATGGTTCCTCTGGTCTTTCTGAAGTTCTCAGTGATCTCTTCAGTCTTCTTTGGGTCCACTGAAGGACCTCCAGATTTTGTTTTGCCATCCATGAGTTTTGCAGCAGAGTGCCTGCTCAGCTCTCCAGTCTTCTGCAAGTCCTGCGTCCTGCTCTGAACCCCAACCATCCTGCTTGACCTCTAGATGGGTTCTGCCTACAATCTCTCTATTCATAGAGGTTCCAACGTGTTTAGTTGTTCGCCCCTGAATCCTTGTCCCCTTTGTTCCTGTTTGTTGGCCATTATTCCAGGCCTTTTCCATAGTTTGTGGCCAGATCGCTGCACGTCTCAGGGTGTCTCCCTTTGTGCTGTTCATGCTATGGACGCTCCTCCTCGTTACCTTGTTGACAAACTCATCCTCTGTTGACAGGTCTCCTTCTATTACTTGCATGACCCTTCACCACACGTTACGCATAACATTTGTACAAATGGCATGTAAACTCTGACCCCAGCCTGATGCATCTGCAGCATGTGTTTGGTGCAGAATGCATCAGATCTGCACCTGAAATGCTAATGTAATCTGTGTTATTTATAGATTATTTAAAACAGCTAATTATTTTATTAAGGAGTTCATTGAGGATTCTATTAAATTGTCATTGTATGTAAATGGTTACCATTTAGTGATGTCATTACACCAAATTGATCCTTCACTTTCAGGCTAACACCAGTAAACCCTGCTGAACTGAACTTTTGACTCTTCTCAGAAAGAATCTTTGAAATTCAGGCCACTTTGCGTCCTTTAAAATTTAAAAACATTATGATAGCTGACATATTTGGCATCTGCCAGATAGTGTCAGTTTCAGTATGTGCCAAAGAGACACATACTGAAATACATATAACTTTATTAACGTTAGGAATATAGTTAAAATGAGATCCACCCTGAATACACATCCTCCAATCATGATCATTGTGTTTGATGCTTCCTGTGTTGACTGTATTCTGATACATTTTAAGGTCTATGCTCCACACAGAACGTGAGACTGAGTCTCATCACACTTACATACTGTACATCCCTGCCCAAAAGATTCTGTTCATTTGTATGGGTGAGAGCTAACTCCTAACCGCCTGTGTTTTGATTAATTTGTTAGGAATAAACACGAAGTAGGGAGAAAATGAGTGACTCAACACATAATCCACTTTTCTCTCCATGGTGGAGGCAGCCAGGATCTCTTACTGTAAAACACAAAATAAATAACTAAGGGACTTACGGATATTTAATAGGATTTCAGTTCTCATCTGACAAACACAGAGGCCTGACAAACCGCTGCCTCATAACGTTGATCCGACTAATGTTAGCCTAAGAAACTAAGAACTAAGAAACGGTTCTATGATGACGGTTTGCAGTGACCAAAATATGTCAATGTAGAGTTTATTGCACCATCACTATGAATGATTCTTCTTTTCTCCATGTTGTGTTATTGTACAACATTTTCATAGTTTTATATTGAGTTATATCCTGACAGATCTGGATCCAGAGTAATATCAGTAATAGTATTTGTATACTAGTGGTAGTACTGGAGAATCTATTCATATTTAGTATTGATTGGGAATCCAGATTTAAGTTAGTCCAAGAGGGTTGCAAAACCCAGTTTTGCTGGGTTCATGGTCCACATGGCAGTAGGGCCAGTCACCAGGCTGTGGTGACTGGTCCTACTGCCCGTCTGTGCTTGTATGGTTGAATAGTGACAATCCCAGTGAAAGTGTTCCACAGAACACACAGACAGATACAGCTCCTCACGTATCATAAACTCTCGACATGGCCCCAGTTTCCTCCCAGGCAAAGGGAAGAAGGATTCAGGGCCTGAGCAGTTTCCAAAGATCACAGCATTTTAATAATATGAGTTGAAGGCACCTTTCTTAGCGAGCTGAAGAGATTAAAAATTGCAAAATGTGTAAACGTCTTTAAGAAGCTGAAGCTCAGTGATAAAACATGATGCGTGCCTCTGAGGTTGAGAAGAAGGCGGGCAAGGCAGGCGTACGGAAACACATGGACGTTGGCAAATGTGGTCTCAACAGGATGTTCTGGGCTGGGTTATACCTTCACTTTGACTGCTAGCCTTTTTCTGGCTGCTGGTAAGCCTTCAATTAAATGACGGCTACCTTTTTCAAGTCACTAATCCTCTTACAGTTTGGAACCCTAGCCTTTGCCATGCGGAAAATACACACACACACACACACATACACACACACACACACTCTCCTAGTGTGTGTGTGTGAACAGTGAGTCTTTCTTCAGCCTCACCCTCGTGCTGCCTGTCTTGCAGTCCTCCTGCCTTGTGGTACCTTCTTAAGTTGACAAAAGAGGCTGTTCTTGTCACAAACTGAGCCTGAAGTCTGCATGAGGGGGGGGGGGGGGGGGGGGGGGGGAGTGCATGTGTTTGTGGCAAACCTGAACCTATGTCGTACATAATCATGACAGTCGTGAGCTTTCTTTGAAGCAGAATGGTGAAAATAATTAAATAAAATATCAAACAAAAATAGTATTTAATTTGCAACGTTTATCTAACTGTAAAATGAAACCTGACTGAGAAGTGTGATATATGTATACATGTATATCTGTACAGATGTATGACGTAGAGAGGTACAAAGTAGACATATAGGAAAAGAAAGGGCAGTATCAGCATGTGAAAAACAAAGATGCAAAATGTGCAGACTCACATACACAGGCGTGACTGTAGAAAGCCATACAAACTATATTCACATAAAATTGTTTTATAAAATGTTGTCACCTCATTGTTAAATTTCCTTCATGCAAATGACAGGGGCAGGCAAAGAGATACATGTACAGTATTATTTTTTTTATCCGAGACTCCAGATGGAGATGCCATACATGCACGAAGTGGTTCTGAACATATGCAAGGCAAATATGCAATGTATGCAAGGAGTGTATGTACATACTGAATGTATACACACCTACAAGTAGAGTGAGTGTTTTCCAATTGAGGCCCTCACAGTACACAGAATAACAAACTGCTGAAAAAGCCATTTCAGTGAGGACGATTGCCTCTGCCACTGAATGTGTTTCTTGTTCAAACAAAATGCTTTTAGGGAGGAAGGGGGGCATTAAAGAAGGAGGGACTGTTCAAAAACATGAAGATGCCTCGTGTAATCTCGAGCTTTCAAAATTCCAGCTACTGGACCAAAACCATGCTGTCTCAACAGAATTCCATTATCCATTATTAAAATGATGACAGCTTTTCCATTTAGTAGAAGAAATGAACAAAACTCTTCAAATACAGGTGTGATGGAATAAAACTGAAGTTGTAGTTGTTGTTGAAAAATATATATAATAAATATGGAGAATTAACTGTATGTATTCAGTTCATGTTCATGCTGAGTTTGTACAAATGAACCAAGATGAGTAGGCAGGAGCTCATATGAACTGTCGAGCAGCTCATTCATTAAACAGCTCCAGAGGCCTGTGGAAAGTCATACTGCACCTTATTGAATTCAGTGGGGGTTTTTTTTTTGTTGTTTTTTTTTATCTTCTTGATCACATGAACAAATAACTGAGGCTGAAAGTGGACTGTGTCATTGATAATGATCAGTTACCAATAGGAAGAAAAGAGGTGTCTTTTTTGTAAGTATTACTTATTGTGGGATCAGTGTGTGTAATTCATATGGCTTGGGTTCTTATGTCTGGGCTGATGTGAAGCCTGTCAGTCGGTCTTGGTCCAATTCCATGCAGAATATGGGGCAGTTTGTTTATGGTGTAGAAGCAAAACAACCAACCCCAGGACTTGTTATTGTGTGTGATATTAGCATGAATTCAAAAGTAGAACCACGATTAAATCCATCCTCTGATCATGACCTGTCAAGCAAGTGATCTATTTATTCAAGTGGTATCATCTTGTAGCCATGGTTACATGTATTCATACCAAGGATTTTCCCTGATTAAGCAGAAAGTGAAAAGCAATTAAAAACAGGTGTGTTAGCTGAACAGTACAGACCACACAGTAACCATCTCCAATTCTTTGTAAACACCAGAGAACATATACTTGTATGGTCCAGGGGCCTGTTCTTCAAAGTGATATCAGTGGGCTGTCCAGCCAACTCTGGGCTTAACCCAGGTTTTGTGATATCGGGAAGCTGGCTCACTTTTAACTGAGATAGATCACCATGGTAACCTGTGCTGCTTTACAATGAGGTGACAAGCAATAAAGAGAATACATGTTGTTATAGGCCAGTAGAATCATTTCTCTGTTGTAGGATTTCCATTTCCACAAGCTTGGTTAAACATGAACATGAACTGAACCACAACTGAACAACGATAATGGCCAGTGAACCAAACTACAGGTGTGAAATGCACTTAATTCCCAAATTCTTGCAAGAATAACACCTATAAATTATATATCAGAAGATTTAGTTAAATGTAGTTACTGTTTCTCCTCTTGTTATAACTTTATTTCATGCTTCCCATTTCAATTCTGAGATGTTTCTTAATTCTGGTTCCAACTGTATGTGCTGTAGAGTTGAACCCGGCGAACTCTGCCTGCTGAACACAGCACATCACAGCAGAATCTGTCCGTGACTCATCTGGATTGACAAAGTATATTTGATTTGACAATGGGAGGAAATTGGAGTGCATCTTTTTCAGGGAAACTGCAAAAATAAAGGAAATGTGCTTCCTAAAGGTAATTTTTTTTCCCTCACTTGAAGTGCTTAAATTGCTGAAGGCAGGAAGTGAAGAATCTTAGGTAATTTTAAAGGAGGCCAGGGGAAGCAAGAAAAAGCATCCTCCAAACTTGGTGTTTTATTTTTAATATTTCCAACCCACACTGACAATTAACGTGACCATTCTCTGAACATATAATGCTTGCTGATACATTACAGCATCACATTAGATGCATTTAAATGCATTTATGACCATTCATACTATTAGAATTTGCACTGGCATTAAAGCAATAAAATGACCTATGCATTTTTCTTGCAGTCATGCTCATAAATCCGTATAATAATAATTCCTTTGAGTGCCCTTATGCAGCCAGACAGATGCAGACAGCTGACCCTGACTGAAGCTGTTGGTCAGGATGAAGCACAGACCTCTGTAAAAGGAGGGGTGTTCCCTCGAAAATCAGCCAACTCTGAGTATTGATTGGCCAGTGTCAGGCGAGTCAAGTAAAGGGAGGACACAGTCAGAGTCATGGGCAATTAACAGTCTCCATGCCACAGCAGAAAGCTCTCTCCCCTCCTTCCCTTCTATCGCCGTCAGACAATTAAAATCTATTGTAAAGGGTTTATTGACACGGTAAATATGAATCTGCAGCTGCAGTACGTGGAGGGTGCATGCATATTACAGATACACAATGAAGAGGGTTGTTTGGATGTATAAAATGTAATCAGTTCTAAACAAGCATACTGTAAATGGTGGTGTTTTTTTTTTTTCTACAGCCACTAAGAAGGCTGTGAGAGCATACACAACGAAATGCACACATGCCAACACAATGTATGTGTACTGTAGTATTTTACATGAAAACAGGACATTCTTAAACCTCTGTCTCTCTAACAACTCTCTCCTGCAGAAGACGGGACAGTGTGGCTAACAGCTACTGCTGGAAAACACAGTTAACAATAATTGCCAAGATGGTTTTTACAAAAACAGTGCAGCCAAGTATGACATGAAAAGTATGATGAAAAAAAGTACATACTTTTTTGTATATACACTGAAGTATATATTCCAGTATATTGTGTTATATGTACCACAGTAGCTGTGTCTACAGGCTTTCGTTGACTATATGATACAGAGAATAGTGGGCGGCATATGTTCTCATAGAACTGGCGTTAAGTTTCATGTACTTTCTACTTCACCTTGCCTGTTAATTGAGGAAGAGAATTTATGTTCATTCATTCATTCACTGTGATAGAAAGCAAGAGTTGCCATGAGCAAAAATCATAAAACCACAACTTGGCCTTTTTACAGTTTAACTTTTGTATGAACTAATAACAAATGAGCTATAACATGTCAGTTAATGGGGTTAATATGTTGGCAGAGTTTGTTACCTTTGACCAGAGATAATTAAGATATTAAGCACATTTCCCCAAATGTCCCTCTATCGCTTTAAAACACCCACTGTATTTGTAGAATGGTAACTCCTCCTCATGTGAGTAAAATCCCCAAATTCTCAAAAAAAATCACCTAAAAACATGACCGCCACATCCGCAGTGGTAGATATGTTTCAAGTGTTGGGGCTTGTTGGCAACTTTTCAAACCTTATACTCAAAGCAGAACCTCTCTCACAATAAATACTCTGTTAATGGGCCCTGGCTGTTTGGACATGTGATATGTGCCTACTCACCCATGTCCTAAAAACACACTAATACACAACAGTTGCAATCACGTTGTCTGGTTCAAAACGCTATCATCGTTATAAGAATGCTAATGAAAATAAGGTTTCTGTAATGACCAATCAAAGCCAAAGCAAAAAAAAAAAACAAAACAACATCATCTGTCAATATCTGTGCAAGCCTCTCAGAATAGCAAGCCTGACTGGAACATAGTGATTTACTGTCCAATTTTCAACGGCCCCTGTATCCGTTTCAATCAAATCTTCAATATTAACACCAGGCAATAATTTCTTCTGCTTTATTACAAATGTAGCCCTCCTATTCGATAAATCAGCTGCCAGAAGCCGGTATAAATCACAGTGGAAATCAGGCATATTTTATACTGGCTGAGTCACAGTCAAAATGAACCATTATTTCAGCTTTATGTTCTTTTTGTGAAGAGAGAGAGAGAGAGAGAGAGAGAGAGAGAGAGAGAGAGAGAGAGAGAGAGAGAGAGAGAGAGACGGGGCCACTTCAGTCCATCTCCTTACTGCAGTGTTTCTTTTTCTTTTTTTTTTCTTTAGCTTCAAAGTAAAACTTTGCTCAAAGCTTTGACACAGTTCACAAAGGTAGCAGACTGTTCATAAAACAGGGCGTTTATGGCTGTTGAAAGAATGAAAAATGTGAGGTAAGGTTGTAGCAGGACACTGGTGGATTGTGACGCTGCGATTGGTGCTGATGTTGTGGCAGTGAGAACACACCTTAACCTGAGAGTGTGTAATAACACAGTTAAGGGCCTTTTTTTTTTTTTTTTTTTTTTTTTTTTTGTTAAACTGGGAAAACATAATGAAGATTTTTGACATGGCTGTTAGCATGGTCTAAAATTAACACCCAGTGAACACCAAATGTCTGTGAAGTCTGTCCCTGGTGGATAAATCAATGGGTCACCCAATACACTGGCTTCTAACATTACAGTGAATGTTTAACAGTGTTTGCACAGCTGAGTGACTAAATGTCTTTGTTAATTGTCTCCAAGCACAACAATGGACCTGTGACTGAAATGATTTTGAGCTAACCGTTAGTTTTACAGATTCCACATCATGCAATTTCCCCACTTTGGTTTTAATTTATCAACATAAGAACAGTTTTATTCATTAGTCCTGGAAGTAAATGTGGTTTAGTTAACAGCTGAATCGAGTTCATTAAATGTAATGAGTTTGAAAAGTAATGACGTGCTTGAGTGTTCCCAGGAAATTCGTAAAAAAGTCGGGTGTTCCAGAGTTTACCAACAGGAAGTTGTCCTCAAACAGCTACAGTAAAGTGGTAAAAATCAGTGGTGAAGTCAGACAAGTTGTATGATGTTGGATTTTAAAAGATGTGATGTTTCACTAATCACAGATAATGGAAAACTACAGTAAAGAAGTCAAATTTCCCTTTATTTCAACATGTTGATCACAATTGTTTCAGTTACCGTGTGTTATTCCAGTACTCACACTTTGTGTGTGTTCACACGGCGGCAGGTGGCAGGCGAGTGTGTCCAGCGCTTAGTAGATTTAACCAAACAGTTTATTCCCAGTTTTTTGAAACACTGCTTCGAATTGGTATTCAGAGCAAAATGTATCCCACAATTCCCCATGGTCTGCTGTTCTGCACCAGTCCAGTTGTGTTGCAGTTGTGTAGCTTTAAGCTGGTTTTAGGACTGAGTGAGCTGATGTTGGATTCAGCATGAATATTATTATTAATGTCCCAATGCTACACAGCAGTGCTGACAGATGCTTTCATGCCATTGGCTGGCACTGCTGGGCCCACCCTCTTTGAATCTGAGGGCTAATATGTGATTATGTTGCTATCACCTGTGGTCATGTGGCCTCTTATATGACTCCTGGAGCGCAACATTTCCAGCTATGGTGAGATATATGTCTGTAACATGGCTGCATTATGAAAGGTGACGGTTGTACAAACTGATGTAGTGCAATTAGGAAAAAAAAATGAACAGAGCTCTCCGTCAGAGACACTGAATCTTTGAACTCAGCTCAACAAAATGATTCAAATCAGTAAAGTGACTCATAATTTCCACCTATTCCTGGAACTCCCCTGAGGGTAGATCAGTCTGCAGCCTGCTAAACTTTGGTATGAATCTTATTCACTTCTGTGATGAAAATTCTAGGTCTGCTAAGCTCCTTTCATGTCTACATGCATACTAACAGTCACATGTTTTAGATCAGCCCCATTTTTTCAGTTTTTATTGAGCTGGTTCGGGATGAACTTTGAGCGTAGTAATTGATTAATGACAGGAGGTCATTAGTGTGTTTATCTGCTGAATGAGTAAAAAGAAAAAAAAGATAAATTTAGAATTTAAGCTTCCATGATTATTGTATATTATTGTATATATCTGTTTCAAGTGTCTTTAACTGTTTTGCATATTTGTTAACATTCATTTGTCAAATCTAGAAGCTGAGAGCAGCAATGCAGAAGAAAAAAAAAGGTTTTGCCACACTGGGAATCATGGGAAAACCGGTTGCTCACAGTTTAAGATTTTGAAAATATATGTGTCTAATTTTTTTCTTTCATCTTCATGTAAAGACAGAAAGGTAACACATAAGAAACCCAGACCCAGACTCTGGCAAGCTGGTTTGTTATATGCATTACACATAAATTCTTAATCTTTTTATTAGTGAGGCGTGCACATATGATACAACACATGAGATATTTGATTCGTCGAGATCTAAAGAATTCCACGACGACGCAGATGATCAAAATCATGCATAGAAAGCTAAAGAAATTTGAAAGTGCCACCGGTCAGATCAGGGTCATTCATCACGTCAGCGGGAAAAGTATTTCAGGAACAAATGACATCATCAGAACTTGTCCTAACCTCATTCACATCCTATTCCAGTGACTTGATCAACAGTTGTATCGCTGTGTCTCGGTCCAGTTACTGATGGCTCTCTCTCAAACGCTGCCTATCTCATTACAGTAATGAACTTTATAATTACCTCCACCCCCTCAGAGAAGAATGAAGGCCATTAAGACACTGGGATTGGCTTTTATATCATTTACTTAGCCCAGGACACTAACCAGCAGCCATTTTCCATCTCAATAAACTCCCACATCCTTCAAGCCGCTGACAACACTTCTTTTCTTTCCTCAGAGTGACAGGGCTTAAAAAGTTTCCATGCTAAACAAAATGACACAGAGCTTCAGTGCGGACTTTACAACGTCTCAGTACAGCTACACTGTGCTGACTCTGATATTATGATTTTTGTCCGATTTTGGTTTTTAGTCAAAATAAATTCAGCAGTCAGACTGATAGTATAAAATAAATACAACCAGTGTAGCTGTCTTCAGCATTAAATATATAAATGATGGATTATATAGAATGAGAGTTGGTAGAAACGTGACTGGACCTTGTACATTGTACACCCTGCAGAGTCGTATTAAGGCCTGTGCAGTGTTATAATATGACTCACTAATGGCAAAGAATTCATTAAACCAATAGTCACTTATACTAAAATGAAGCGCCTATCACTGTGCTCCTGCTGCAGATGACGAGCTACCGAGTAGCATGAGCAACGTGTTGAAGGCATCCATGTAAGACCATTTTATCAATCAGCAATTAGCATCCATGCTGTTAAAATCATAACAAGAAAAAAAACAAAACAAAATAATTTTCCCTTTAATATTTATTTTAATTATACCATTGATCTTACAATTTATCTACACTTACATCAAATGAAAGCTGAAAGAAACATTACCAGTCCTGTTTGCATTTTATTACGGGGTATTAGAGCTGTTGCACAACACTTGTCTTAAATGAGCAAAACATGGTGTGAAAATAGATTTGAATTTCAAACTAATGACTTGCTGATTCATAACTTAGCCTGCGTGTCATTTCCTTGGCTGTGTAATGAGCGCAAACAGGTAATGAGCGAGTACATCTCTTATACGCCTGACACTGTTCACGAAGGTAACAGCACTTAGCGTACAGCGTTCGAACAAAGGCTGTGACCTCTACTTCCCACACAACAAGTTGAACATTATTAACACAGAAGCAGCATTGTTGCTGTATAATCCGTGGCAAAGAAGACCAAGAAGCAGAATTTCAATCTGCATCTTCTTGTATTTGGCAGTCCACGTTACACTCAGACTCCATTTGTAAATGCATTGTGTTTGCCTGGGATTAATTAACACTTATAATGTGGTGGGGAATCAGGCGAGTTGGGCTTGTGTTATAATAGGGGAACGTTTTGGCTTGCAATGCTGGACAAAGAGTTTACCTCCGAGGTGTGTGTCTGTGTGTGTGTGTGTGTGTGTGTGTGTGAGGGAGAGAGAGAGAGAGAGAAAGACAGTGAGCGAGGGAGAGCAAGAGACATAGCCATCCGACTGCACTACACTGTATGCTATCATGCTGAAACATATGGACAGACAGGTCCTTTGTCACTACTGTAAGGGCACGTTTGACATGGTTTGATGTAGGGGGGCAAACAAACACAGAAGGACTATCCTACTCGCTCACTGCCAGTCTGTCACTCCGTTAAGGCAGTGTGTGTGTGTATGTCTGTGTGTGCGTCTAAGGGTGTGTGTATGAATCTGTTTCAGTCACTGACCAGGAGAAATGCAGATCTTGAATGGAAGTGTGCGCTGTACGCCTGGTATTTGTACTTAACATGAAGTCCAGAACTGAGATTGCGTTGTTGTACAATTCAATCAAAACCCCATAGAAAAACTCATCAGATGCTTTGCGATGTGTTAGTTCAGTGATGCCTTAAAACAAAGAACCTTTTTGTGTCTAACTCATGTCCTTTGTGTTATTTGTCTGATTTGGTCACCACCTGCATGGTCATGTTGATGGAGTGAGTGAACAACATTTGCAGTACCTCAGCAGCACCTATGGGTGTCCTTCTTTTTCTTCAGAAGTCATCCTGTCATGCAGCAACGGTTCTCCACCGAGGCTGTGGCAAGAATGACCGTGTGTGTGTGTGTGTGTGTCTGTGTGTGTTTCAGACTGAAAAGGCACCTGTGAAGCATAAAATGATTTTAATGTATATTGTATTACAATACAAAAGTGCAATTAATAAAAAAAAAAACCAAACCAAACCTTTTTTTGTAGAGACATTGAACGTTTATGGGATTACTCATTTTGGATTATTCAGAAACACATAACACAGACACAGTGGATTTTGTGAGAATAACCATGGAATCAAACATGTAGGAAAAAGAAATCTAAATGTAATATAGTTAGTTTCTGGCAGTCACAGCTTAAGTGGGCTAAATAATACTTTAAAAACTGGGCCTATATTCTTCTGGGTTCTTTTGGTCCATTTACTGGTATAGTTTTAATTGTACTTCTTCTTTTAATCATGGTATTTACATCCTGGCCGACAACAGAAAGGTAAAGCTGGAATATGGAGTTTACTTCTACATAGGCGAGTTAATCCAAGGTCATGGTGGCATCCTGTTGTATCCTCATTTCTTCCTTTCTTCCATGAGGAGATCGGGAGAAAACTAAATACACTTTATATTTACTTATGTTTGTGTGTTTGTTACTGTGATTCTATTATTGCTTCTTCTGTCTGTTCTGTACAAACAGCAGCTGCTGTTGTTTATTCCACCACACTGAAGGGTTTGTTTTGTGTAAGTTTCTGGACTGTAGAGTACATGTAAAACTGATGTGACTGACAGTATAATGGACAGAGCTAAAGCAGAACTCTGAGGTTAGGACCCCTGCACCTGGTTTTCAGGAGGTGGGCTCTACATCTGCAGCCAAAGACCCCACAGCTAAAAAAAATCAAAAACAAAAAAACAAAAAGCTGCTGTGAACGGCAGCCTGCAGTAATTTGATGCCACTATCTGGAAACACACAGGTCTGGACAGTTGTACACTCGACCTTTAATTGTTGAAAGATTCCCTGGAGAGCAGTGATGATACTGAGGTTATTATCCTGGTGAAATAAATGAAGGAACTGGCTGATTGGCTGATTCACTGATACTCATTATTGCTGCATGTTTTGTAAGAAATACATACGGTATATAATACACTTATTTTTAACAACTGTATTCTCCAACTGTCACTATAGTTTCTGGAAAGATTTAAAGGAATATTCAGTCACAGTGACCTTGTTGCTTCCTTATGATTGTAATCTTCTGATTCCTTAGGATTTATGATTCCTCTGATTATATTTCAAATTAAATAAATCCTATTTTTAAAGATTAGTTTAAAGTTGTGAACAGTGTTATGAGCAATATATTGCCAGACATTACATGTTGTCAGTTGTGTTTTGCCTCTCGTTTTTTGTGTAATGTTGTGTGGTATTTCCGTTGTACACATAATCATTATAATATTTTTCTAGCATTTATTAACCTGTAATTTTGTCAAAGCGATGATGTCTAAGAGTCGAAAACTGTTTTCGTTAATAAAGGCGTTAAAGGTATTTGGATTGTAACTTGCAAGGCTGAAAGAGAGAAAATGAATTGAGGAAGTGGAGGGAAGTGAAAAGCAGTGGTGGTGGATCTGGTCGGTTTTACCTTTGCTTCGACCGTTCTTGTACCTTTAATCTCAGATGTCTCAGTCCTGATGGTCTCCTTCAGGGAAGATCTGCAGTGGGTTTAAACTGCACATAAACAATGCAGCATGCTGGTGTGTGGCGGGGGTGGGGGTGCAGTCTCCACCACCTTTTGTTCAAATCTACCCACTGAAGCAAAGGGTCCTCTCATTTCCTTTGGAAATTACCAGTTTCTGCGCTCGAAGACTGTTTGACAGTCTGTGTGTATCACTGAAATTTGTGGAAGGAGACGTGAGGCGGATGTCGATTGGGGGGGTAGAAAGACAGGGTTTCGGTCAGTCACTGAATTTCTTTTTTGGACTCACACACAGTCACATTGAGTGTCATATGAGGACCCTGCATGATCTCTCTCTCTCTCTCTCTCTGACACACACACACTTGATCGGATCATATTTACTCTAATGAATTCTATATGGATGAATGTGACCCAGAGGGGAGTAATGTAAGATTGAGCGTAGTGGTGTTTTATGGCTGTCATTAACTTCCACCCTGGTAAGACAGAGCTGGAGGAGCGTGGGGTTCATCCTGGCTCCTTCTAATGAATCCAAGCATGCAGGGTAAATAACAAACTCCTGTCCACAACTGTAGTGGAGGCTAAACTCTTCTAAAATCAGTTTAGAATGACACTTGGGAATAGTTTAAATCATGATAAACAGTATAAAAGTAAGACGAATTACATGAGAATCAGGTGTTCTGAAGGGAAAACTACAGATTCATTTCTTCTTTTTTTCTTGCTGTTGTTATGAGTTTATTTCATGATGATGACAGAGGTCAGAGTGTGACCACCTTTAAACTGCAAAGACAACACTGTTGTTTGTTGGTGAATTCAGCTCACTTGCTGATACTCAGTTCGTAACATGGCCTCATCACTCGATGCATTTACAAAGTGTCCACAGCCGATGCAGCTTTTGAGGGATGATTACATGGACCATGTGTCCATCGTTCAAATAAAGTCTGTGAATGTAACCCTGTCTCCTAAACATATATCTGTATACCTCTAATTTGATGACATTTTTCATTCACACAATGAGAAATGATTTTTATTAGATTTATCTGCAAAGAAACAAAGTGTTAATACTGAATTAATACTGCAGCATTATATAAACTAAAGCATGATTGAGATTACTTTAGTTAGGCAAAGCGTTGGTTAACGTTAGAAAAGGGTTGTAGTCCTTAATACTGAAAGTCAATGATGATGAAGCATGAGACAGGACAGTTTTAGTTTGTTGTTTAACCACAATGACAACATTATTAGAGAGAGTGAATTTGAAATGATTATACTGTAATGAATTATAAAAACAAAAAAAATCTATTTCTGCTGTTCCTGAAGAAAACAGAAAAAAGTGCAGCTTCTTTTCGTTTTGTGTAGGAATTTTCAAACATGTGAGCTTGAAAGGAATTTTAATCGCAAACTGCGCTGGACATGTGTGGAGCAGTTTTCACATTTCATTTTTCAGGCTGTGTTTTCTGTGTTGTTCAAACAGGAGATTGCTACAGCGTCACCCATCTGGGAACACCGAAAAATACACTGTGTGATAGACCTTAGTGTGGTACAGGACGCCATTCATCAACAATGCAATCAACAGAGAAGTCCGTCTGTGGAGTGCATTTTCAATCTATCTATATACTTGCATGTTTTATAAAAGACTGGACAACAGAATCAAAATATTCACAGGGAAAGTGAGAGAATGAATGAGCCCGTATTGACAAATCCATGAAGTGGATGAAGCAGTTACATATCAAATATTCAACTGTTTTGAAACTGAAAGTGAAATAACATTTAAAATTTAAATAAAATAGAAGGAAGAATTTCATTAAAAGGATCCACTTAAAACAGAAAGAGACTCAGTGTAAATCAGAAATAAAAGGGCGATTGGAGATTTGGATAGAAAATAGAATTAAAGCTGCTGTTTGTATCATTTGAAGATAATGATTTTGGCACCCTCCAGTGGTCATATAAAAAAAAAAAAACAACACAACTAAACTGCAACATCTAATCTTTTGCAGAAAGCCTAACTGTGACCTGATCGTGTCTTCTATAAACACAATAAGGATATGTTGTTAATTTATGTTTTATTCACACAAATAGGTAGATACTGAACATATCAGCAAAATTATCACTGACTATGTTTTTGTTTTCTGCCAAAACATCTTATCTTGCAGTGCAATATCCTCCTTTAGTGATTATATCATAATCAAACTTTTTTAATGGTCATGTTTGGTCTGGTTTTATACAGAAAAAGATTCAAGTGATTTCAGACACATCTTTATTTCCATTTTACCAAAACCACCATCTTTCTCTTTCTCTTAACCACACACAGGGACTGTTGATGCAAACCTCATGTGCTATAGTATGGTGTCTTTAGGTGTTAGGGTTTCTGAGATCCAGACACTTTTAACTCCAATGATAATAATAATAATAATCATTATAATAATAATTATAACAATACTACAATTCCAAGGGTGAATTTCAACTGTGATGTGTCTCCTTGTTTACTTTTTTTTTAACTGTATATTATTAATAGAACTACTGTGTGGTATGCTTTTCATTAAGAAGAAACATTAAGAAGAGTTTGCATGAAGGTTACTCTCAAAAGAAAAGAAAAAGCTGCTGCTGCCAGTTCCTTAAAAAAAGAAAGAAAACAGACTTCTTAAATCCTGAATCTCACTGCTAAGCAGCCGTATGATTCTTCCAAGCTTTAGGAACGGCCTAAATATCCCTGTCTCTCCACCTGAAATGTGGAGTCCACCACTGAGTCAGGTTTAAGATATTATGTTGGCAGCAGCTCCACCTGAAATTATTGTACAGGCAAGGAGAGACAGAGAGAGAGAGAGAGAGAGAGAGAGAAGCAGGGTCTGGAGAGAGTCAGTTGCCGAGAACAGGGCAGCTTTGAACATGGCATGAGTGGATGTATTACTGTGCTTCTTCTGTTTCACACGGCACTGGTAAAGTTGATGGACTCGTGGTTAGCTGAAGACCAAACATGGATAAGCTACCACTACTGCTAGACACCAGACCTGTCATTTCAGACCTCATGGTTAGGGGTTAGGTTTAGGGTCAAAACCCAACGCTTGTTTCACTTATATCATTGGTATCAATTGTTTTTGTAGTTGAAAATCAAGCAGCAGTTCAAAAATGAGCAGTATATTGTTTTAAAGATTCAAAGATTCTCAACATGGTTTGCAGTGGACCAGGGAGCTGTCGTCACAAGATGAGGAAAATACCAATCTATGGTGATTCACATTGCGATCTTTTACACACTAATTATGTAGAGCTGACATGTTCTCGGCCTGGAACGGGGCCACAACCACATAGCTCTAGAGGGGTGTGGATAGAGAGAGTGTGAAATAGAGGGAGAGATAGAGGTGGAGGAGCCCAGTACAAAGCATATAGCTGCAGGAGAGGCTTATGCTTTAGACGGCCATGTCAAAATGCAGTGCACTCTCTGCTTCCTTTATCTCTCTCATGCCTCTTTCTCTGTTCACCTATCTCTGTCCTCCTCTTCTTCTTCTTCCCTTCTCTACATGCTGGTCCTCCTCTCTATCTCCCCTCCTCCCCCCCCAACTCTCTTTGTTTTCTGCCTCTCTCCTTCAATGTCTTATTTTCACGCAAGCACAGGACTATGAAGACAGCATCGCCACAAAGCATATTGGTACTCCTCTCTGTCTTCCTATCTGTGCCTCTCTCTCTCTCTCTCTCTCACACACACACACACACACACACACACACACACACACACACACGAACACACAAAACACCTCAGCATGGAAATTGAAATAATGATAATGTATCCCTCAGTCTGCATCAAAGTATTGCCACTTCAAAAAAATGCCGGCATGCATGAAATGCAAACGTGAAGCAGATGGATTGAGAAGGAGGAAGGAGAAAGGCATAGTGTGTGTGCGTGTGTGTGTGTGTGTGTGCGTGCGTGACAGTGCATGTGTCTTTCTCTCTTTACTGTCCTGCCTTTACTTTGTACATGGCCTGTAGCTTTAAGGCAGGGAGAATGTGTGTGTCTGTGGAGGAGGGTGCGGTGTATATTGTCAGTCAGGGTAGATAGTGGTGTGTCTGTAGGAACATGCCTGTATCTGTGTTTGTCACTGTGTGTCTGTGTGTGTGTGTGTGTGAGAGAGAGAGACTTGCCTGTTTGGGCTTTTGACAGCATGTTTTTCAGTTTCTGTTGTGGTCAAGGGTGCCTATTGTTGGTATGTCATTATGGGAGAGTGTCACCTTTCGTCTGATGCACTTCCTTTACTTTATATTTAATATATATTAAACAATGATATTGTATATATTGTAAGGCACCAATATTTATTTCATTCTGTTCAGAATCGATTCGAATGATAGTGTCATCAATCGCGTAGGGGATTGGTGCCATTCAAGCCGTCTTGAAATACTGATGTTTTGAAAATTCTGTTGCAGAAATTAAGAGGAAATTCAAATCCAAGTGTTACTGGTCATAATCTTTTGCAGAAAGCCTAACTGACCTGATCGTATTTTCTATAAACACAATAAGGATATGTTGTTAATTTATGTGTTTTATTCACACAAATCGGTAGATACTGAACATATCAGGTGTGTTTTGTGTGAGCCTGTTGTTAACTCCCAAGTGCAGCAGTAAAGCGTATGCAGTGTCGCTGTAGCTAGCCACTTAGTTTCCAGTTGCCAGGGCCTTTGTCGCAGTTCTGTCTGGCAAAAGTTCTCAGTTAGCTACAGTTACTCCGCTCATACCTCACTGTGTTTATTGTTTAAATCACTGAAGATGGTACTTTGGGTTCTTACCTATGTATTTATAAGAGCCGCATAGATAAATGTGTGTGGGACAAAACGTCTTTATTATTTTTCCTGTGGACTGAATGCAGCCCAGGACTATTTGTATCGGATAGAATATGGAGTGACAATAGTAATAGTTGAAATTGAATAGTTGAAGTGTCACCTATGATATTCCTAGCCTTCTGTGATTAAAGTACCTAAATATTAAACCACTGCTGAATAAAAATTAATGAAGAAAAACGATTTAAGGTGAACACACTCCAGCTCTCAGAGGTGGGGCAGATGTTTGTGAGTGTGTTTGGAGGATTATATACACAATGGTTACAAAATCCTTGTTGAAGGAAATAAACATGAGCAGGGTGAATGGAAAGATTGGTTTCCAGCACCTACAGGTGTGAGATGCTGTGATTGGTAAGTTTGTCTTGATGCCAACAGCATCATTTATACGTTTCAGCATCATCAAAACTTATTTAAATTCATAGTTTTTAGTGGAGGAGAGGAGGAAAACAGAGGAGGATAAGATAAGCAAACTGGAAGAGGAGGGGAGAGGAGGAGGGCAGACATTCAAGAGTTGTTAATTTTTTTTTGGGAGGGGGGGGGGGGGGGGGGGGGGGGGGGGGCGCTATGGTTTGGTTTATGAGCGTTCAGTGTTCAGACCTAGTGATTACTGACTGATTTTCCTTATTTGTCTAACCTTACTAAACATGCAGCTCTGACAGGACAGGAGAAGAAGAAGGTGAAAGGAGATGGGAAGAGGAGAGGACTGGAGAAGACAAAATGACATTTTACAGTTGCTGTGTATTAATAAAGTGGCTTCTCTAAGGTTTAGTTGAGGTTTACATCTGGAACCAGTGCAGAAACTTGTCTGGTCCAACATAGGGGCCAGCAATGTGTGTGTGTATGCCATCATCTGCTTCTGTTGTCAGTGGAAATGGATTTCAGCTGGACTTTAGTTGTCTCTTGAGGTTGTCATTAAGAAACAGCGAACCATGAGTCACCTGCTTTGTCCTCGGCTATGTTGTTCCTTTAAGACACATTGTGTGTTTATGTCTGTGTGCTGTGTGTTTGTAGTGACTTGCAAAAACCGGTTCAATATAATGGATTCAATTTGTTGCTGCTAATAACTAGCAGTGAAGTGTCAAGGCGGCACAGGCCTCCCCCTTTTTTTTCCACCAGCACACACAAACACAAACACATTTCTTTGTTTTTGGGTGTATGCAGGTCAGTTAGCACCATATGGCAGCTTACGTAATTAGTGTCTAATCGACTTGATGTTTTGACTGCAGTTGTTTCACAGTTCACTAGCTGTTTGGTTTAGCAGCGCTGCTAGCTAGTTACCCCCTGCAGGGCAGCAGGTGAGTCAGCCGGCAGGGTGCCATCTGCACAGGTGGATGTACACACACACACGCACACACATGCAACACACCCCTCCTTGTTATACTGCATATGTGGGGACCCATCATTGACACAATGCATTCCCAACCCAAGCTTAACCAAATGTCTAACCCCAACCCTCACCCTCACCTTAACCTAATTCTAACCTGAACCCAGGAACCAAGTCTTGCCCCTCAAAGAGCAATTTATACTTGTGGGGTCCATTAAGTCCCTACAAGGTTGTCAGGCCCCACAAGTTCAGTGAGCTCCCTGTTTTCAGACCCCACGAAGATAGTAAAACAAGCCAACACACTCACATGTGCATGCACACACACACACACACACACACACACACACACACACACAGTCCTTTCATCAGCCCTTCACTCATCTGATAAGAACACAAGAGCAAATCACTTGGTTCTGAGTGGATATTTGGCTCTCGCTCAGTCAGTGGCCAACACAGAGAGAAAGACACACACACAGGCACTCGCACACACACACACGCACACACACGCACACACACTTGCACTCTTTCAACAATTTGCATCCAGATTTCATTTTCATTTTTTTTAATGAATTCCATTTTGCTGTTGTTTTACATTAGAAATTGCTGATTAAATGCTATATAATGTAAATATTTATAAACCTCAGTGTTGACTTAACTGCTGTTTCCAAATCTAATTTTCGGTACGACAATCATAACATTTTTATGATAAACAACTGTGCAACTTAAGTTACAGACAGAGAATATGGCATGCATATACTTCTGTGCACTATACCCAAAACCCACCTGCAATGCTAACTCCTCCTCCTGAGTGATTGCATGTACTTTGCATGATTACATCTTCTCAAGTATGCAGCACATTTACATTATTACAGATGTTGTAGTTATGCCATATGTGCTTTTTTAAATCTATGTGTGGCTTTGAGCTTCTGGTGCTAACCTGTGTGACAATGGCCAAAATGCGGTTGTTTCTAATTTGATGAAGTATTAAAATAAAAGTAAAGGTTAGCTCACAACTGTACTGAGGCTAACGTTAACTAAACAAGTTTTACCGAATGGACATAGGAGAGATGAGGTCAACTCAGTGAGAGTGAATGCTGATGTATATAGTCCATTGTCATGATGATCAACTTAATATTTTGTCATGATCATTTGTTGTAATGTCCAGTGGTGTAGTCAGCTGACAGTAGTGTAATGTACTGCTGGCTTTAGTACTTCAGAAAGACTACACCACTGATGATATCTGAATCCTTAAAACCAGTGGATCATCTTCAGTGATTTTAAGGTTATGTCATATTAACTCTGAAATAACAGAATTAAATAGTGCTGTACTGTACTGACTGTATTTATGTGCACTGGGGCTGGACAATAATATTCCACTGAATACTGCTTTATCATGCTAATGGCTACTTCCTGCAGGATAATGCTCCGTGTCACAAAGCTAAAGTCGTCTCTAGCTGGTTTCATGGACATGGCAGTGAGTTCAGTGACCTTCCCAGTCTCCAGACCTGAATCCAGTAGACCACCTTTGGGATGTGGTAGAACAGGAGATTGGCAGTTTGAATGTGCAGCTGATAAATCTGCAGAAATGATGTGATGAATCATGTCAACATGGAGCAGAGTCTCAGAGGAAGGTTTCCAACATCTTGTGCAATATATATATATATATACACACATACATACACACACACACACACAAATACTTTATATGTACTGGGCAGAATTATATATGCTCTCCACACATGCTCTCAAACAGCCTCAGTTCTTTGTGGTATTCAGGATTGGGAAACTACAAAACGGGTTGGTTTTTATAACAAAATAGACCCGATGGTAAATGTATGTGCAAGTCTTTCCTCCCAGATACACTGTGTGTAATTACAGTCACATTAACTACTCTGGATATGGTGCACATTCATATTATGTGCTGTGTTGTAAACTCATATATCTGCTGCTTCAGTTTTCACACATTGTGTTACATTTGCAGCAGAGAGCAGCAGTGGAACGGCCCAGTACGTAAATCCTGAGGTGTGTGTGCAGGAGATGGACCGGTCCTGATAGTGTCGTAAGTGCTATACAGTTAAACAATAGTGTGCGGTGAGGAAGCACCCGTGCTGAGGGTGTCATATATTACAAGAAAGGCAGCCTCCAAACAAATTATGGCCGTGTCTTTGTGTTGTTCTTAGCCTTCCATCTCTCCCTCTCTCTCTCTTTCCTAGTGTTATATATTTTCACACCTCAGTGAGTCCATTGCACACACACACACACACACACACTGCTTGTCTGACTGTCTCCTCCGCCCTCCTCCTCTCTGCTGTTCCTTCTCTCCCTCTTCCTCCTCTACTGCATTTTCCTTCTTACTTCTCTTTCTCATTTCATATCACCCTTCCTCGGTCTCCCTCCCCTCTCTCTCTCCTCCCCCTTCTCCCTCCTCTCTCTCTCTCTCTCTCCCTCTCTCTTGGGTCATGTTGCAGCAGCTCCAGCAGAAATAATAGGAGCAAAGGCGTGAGGTTGTTATTTGCATAGAAATAGCATGACGCCCCAGGCAGCTTCAGGAGAAGGACACAGAGATCATTTGTCTCAAAATTTTAATGAAAACTTTTGCTGAGACAGAGATTTCTTTCCCTCTATACCCCCCCCCCCCCCCCCCCCCCCCCCCCCAACACCCTCCAACCCCCCTCTTTCCTCCCAATTTCCATTCTTCGTCTGTACCTTCCATACCGTCCGATCCTGGCACTCTCTCCTCTCGTCTTCCCTTTCTGTAGTAGCACAGTGTGATGTGAAATTAGATGACACATCAGTATTGTGCCGCTGTGCACCACCAGCATGTCAGTCTTAGTGGTGGTTTGTCAAACAATGCAGGATGTGCAGGGGACTGGAGATGTGTCTGTGCTGAGGAAGGTTTGTGGACATTTCAAGCTGGTAATATGTCTGGTAAAGTGGCTGAAAACCACAAAACACACACACACAAACATATGCACACAAAGAAAAACTTGCTATTGAATGAATACAAACATGCAGAATAGCTTTGTTTCTGTCATGTTGGACAGAAAATGCTCCTTGTACTGTTGCAGATATAAATTGATCACTGGGAAAATTGTATCCTTTTTTTTTCTCTTTTTTCTTGTTCAGCTACAAACTAAAAATACGATTGTACAGTAAACTTTAAATTTGATATAAATCATCTGCAATGTTAAGGTAGATTTAAAAAAGAAACTGCAATAGAGATGAGCTGATTTTTTTTTAAATGCATAAAATTTAATAACAATAAGCAAATGTTTTTGAATTCTTAATCAAATTGCATTTAAAATATGAGTACATTTCTAAAAAAAACATGAATTGTTTCTACCATGTATGAGATGATTTCTGAAAAAAACTGTATAAATTGTATTTCCAGCACATTGCTTGATTTAAAAAAATCTATTTGGTAATTTGTGATATGTACATTGATAACCTAGAACAATTATACATTGCATTTAAGATATATAAATCAATCGTTTCCAATTTTATTCACCACATGCAAATCAGAATCAAAAACATTTTAGAAATTCTAATTACAATATAACATTTGGTATGAGTCAGTTTGTTTTATATACATACAGTACATTAGGTTTAGGAAAATGTATAAATAGTATGATCAGTCTTATTGAATTAATGTCACAATAGCCCGCATTTTATAAAGGACAATTACAGCACTTTGAAATTTGTAAATAATTTCTGAAAATATTAATTCCACAGATATTCACAAATAATACAAAAATAATCAAGAAGTCTGACTTCCACATAAAAAAAAACATTTAGTTTTAAATTTTATGTTAAATATTGAAAATATATTGAAAAGGACAACTACAATTTGGATGCTTTTAGTTTTCACTCAAAATTTCAAATATGAATCAAATATGCAGAAAACCACATTCACTATTCATTCTTATGAAATCAACCAGCAGATCAGTGCAATGTAGTTTAATTCAAAAGATAGAGTATATGCTGACTGTACTACAGGATGAAATCACTGGTGCTCTTCATGATTTTTTGGTTACCCAGTGATCTAACCTGTGAATATCAGTGTGTCTCTGTGAATACCAGACTTCATTCTGTTCATGGTGGACAAAAGAAGATTTTTCCTGCCAGAGGTTTTCATGTTTTTAGTTGAATTTTAATAAATATAATTGATCGGGCACCATGTACACACACAGTGTTCATTAGGCTCAGAAAATGGACCGTTGATGAGAACAAAACACCTCTGAGAAAAAAGAGCTCAGCAATTTATTTGCACTTCCACCCTGAGGAGGTGCTGCGGTGGTGGGTACACGATTTTAAGATGTCGCACAATGAAGCGTATTTTTAGACAAACACAAACATCACAGTGAATAGTATACAAAAGCAGACTCATAAAACCCAACTCTGGTTATGTGCTGACTGAGTGTATAAAAAGTCCACATCACTGTATTTACACATCACTGTATTCCCGCCCCTCTTGCCCTTGCTGAGGCTGGTGTGACTGCTCTGCTGCTGAGTTGTATGGCTCGGCCCGGGCAGGGGAGGCTCGGTGTTGGCTCTGCGCTGGGTGTTTGACTGGCTGCTCCGCTGATGTGCTCAGACAAGTCGTGGGGTTTGGTGCCAGGCTGGGTGCCAACTAGGGTTACACCGATATATGAAGCCGATATTTGCCTAATTTTGTATTACATGTTGGATATTGTCCAGTCATGTCGTCTTTTAACGAAGTTAATTTATTCATTTACTAGTTTATCAGTGGTTTAAAGGGTAATTCTGTTTTATTCCAACTTATTTGTTATTTTCATAGTTTAGATCATCAGTTCTATCAGTTATAGTAACATTGTACCTATTGACATAATTGTTGCGATCTGGGAATAGTGGATATTACAAACCACTCTCTGATAACTTTGTTTAGAACACCTGTGCACCTGCTTATTTATGCAATCAGCCAATCATGTGGCAACAGTGAAGTACATCCTCCAGATGCAGGTCAGGAGCTTCAGTTAATGTTCACATCAAATGGTCAAAGGACGGAAACATCTTTTTGATGATGACTTGTTGCGGCTCCTCTGAAATATTTCACATTTTGAACTTTAGATTTAGCAAGATTTAGTCTATGATTCATCCTTAAAATGTCATTTACTAGTTGACTGTTATGCTAGTTAAACACTCACTGGTGTGTTAACTGACACCAGTGAATGGTATTGTAGGTTTGTGCAGGCCAATTGACATAACTCGGCCCTTCAGGCACTCATAGAAAATGTGTGAGGCTTCTCTGTCCAGCTGAATTACTGACATACTGAAGAGCCAGCTCCATTTACTGATATTTAAAACTATTTCAGTTGCAGAGTTTTAGTGTCACTTGATTTAATAATGTCTGAGGTTCACATAAAACACTGCTTTTCTATGGAAACATAGAATATTTGCTCTCTAGCGAGTCAGACAGTTGAACTTATATCAACTGTAATTAAATTTTTCAGTTAGCGTTAAGAGTGCTGAAATTCATAAAGGTGAGACCCTCTTGCACGTTTACTGAGTCAATGCGGCTCCGTCCATTGAGCTTTAACTCCACCAATGAAATTATTTCTACCTCCAAAGCAGCCCTACCTCTGGGAAATGTTTGTGTAACTAAAACTCCGATCTGTTCTCCTTCATTGACAGACACAGACACTCACACACTCACACACTCACGTTTGCACACTCTATAACCCACCTTCACCCCCTGTGGTGCTCGTGAAGGATGCACTTCCCGCACAGCTGCCAACAAACGGGATAGTGGGTGGGTGGTGCGGGGTGACCCCAGACGGTGAAGGGCCAGCAGGCGATCTCACTGACACTCCAACGCCTCCCTCCTCCACCTCCACCTCCATTACCCCACCCACACAACTTACCCAGCTCCGCCCTCTTGACCGACACCTCACTGGGGCGCCACGCCACAGGGTGCTTCGGGGCACAGCAGGGTGTTGGTGGTGGTGATGATGGCCGTGGCGAGCGGAGCATCTCGACATTCTCTACACGGCCAGCACCTGGGAGAAGAGGGAGGGAGGAAATGGGGATAAAAAGCATCCATTTCATTAACAAACACATCACAGTCATCTTGATCTGGTTATCTGATTATATTATACAGCTCCGCTCAGCCGAGAGCAAACTGGGAGAGAAAAGAGACCTCCCAGTATGAGGGTGGGGCGCTGGGTGGGGGGGGGGGGGGGGGCAGTGAGGAGGTAAAGAAGAAGTCTGCAGTAATCCTTGCAAACACAAGCTGGCCTCCCTCCTCTCTTCTAGAATATTAATCGAGTTTCTGACAGGGAGAGGAAGGGTGTGTGTCTGTGTGTGTGTGTAGGATATACAGAGTGACAATCTCAGAGTTTGCTCTCTTGTCAATGCGTATGCATGTGTGCGTCTGTTTGTGTGTAAAGGTGGGGATCATACCGGCATGGCCAAGTCTTCTCTGTTTGCTATCTCGCCCCTGCATCTGCAAGCATGAATCTATGTGTGTGTGTGTGTGTGTGGGTCTCAGTCTCATACGTCTACCAATCCAAGGTGACCGTGTTGGCTGACGCCTGAGGGCCCCTAGGGCGCCACTGACAGCTTTTGGTGCGAGTCAGAGATTTGTAGCCCCACCTCCTCCTCCTCCTCCCCCTCCCACCAGTACCCATAACCCACGAGGGCCATAAACCACCCCCCACCCCCTCCAGGAGCGATGGCTAAAGAGGCTAAAACAAAAGAGGTGAGAGATGAGAGGTGGGTTGGATACAAAGACGCCCCCCCCCCCCCCCCCCCCCCCCCCCCCAGCATTTGGGGACAGAGAGCCTGATGGATGGGGATGGGAGAGAGGGAGGCAAATCTGACCTTGAAGGTCAAAGGTCAAGGGTTGAAGCTGGGGGAAAGCAAATGAGTTCAGTGGCCTCAACGCCATTTTTTATGGAGCTGCTGATATCCCTCAACACGCACGTTTAAGCATTTCACCCGAAGATGCACAGACACGCGCGCACACACACACACACACACTACTGTACTGCACAAATGTCATACATATCTTCTGAAAACATACCATAGAGTCTGGGCTCACCTCACCTCAGTTTGTCCACCCATCTGCTTCAACTGACTTTCATCATATGTCACCTCCTTGCTCATTCACCAATTTCCATATTTACTGTCATCAGGTGATCCTATCACTTACTGGCTGAAGTCCTCACAATCCTGCCGCTCATGTTCATCCTTATTTGGAATAGTTGCCACATTCTTTTCAAACCACAGCAACATGCTCAGAGCAAAATGCCCGTACATGCACAACACAACAAGTCTGTGTGTTTTAACATGTACATTTCTGTCCAGTTGTGCACTGATGTCTTTTTGTGTCCCACTGTGACACCATGTGAAGGCTGAGCCTGTGTTGCATGCAGCACAGCTCTATACAGGACTAGCTTTCTGCATTCACTCAGGTCTGTGCATGTGTACATTTTAGTCTGGTTCAAAACCATCATTGTGACGACATTTTGGTCGGTTCTCACAACGTTAAAAGGGCTGTCTGAGGGTTAAGACCTCAGGTTAGGGGCTAGAGACTGTGTTAGGTCAATTTATTTGTTATAGCACAAACATTGTACATTATTGTACATGGATGTGTCCTTAATGTATTATGGAAGTGTAATGGAAGTGGAATAAATAAGAAGCTGTTTATGTGGAGTAAATGACAGTTCTCCGTGCACAAAAGAGCTTAGCTCAATGTTTTAGAAGGTGGAGATGCTCTGTATATACAGTTACAATTTATGTTGTGAAGCTAACTTTAATTAAAAGGAACTTTTATTTAAGTTTGAAGAAAAATTGATTTAAAAATATCTTGTAAAAGCCAAAATTAGGAGCATATGTGCATATCAAACAATAGTTTGACCTTGAATCATATGTTGCATCTTCTTTATGAAACAATAATAAAAAAATATTTGAATGAACATTACACTTGAACAAAATACTGTTGAATAAGAACAAAAATCTTTTTGCTGTTTGTTTTTTAAGCAGTAACTTTGCAAACTTTTTTTACTGCTACATCTGTTGTAAAGTATATTTTAACACCACCCTTATATTAGTGATCTGATTGTGATGCCACGTGTGGATGACCACACCACCACACTCAAACACACTTCCTCCCTGTTAGTGTGTGTGTGTGTGTGTGTGTGGTGTGAGGGTGTCAGCACTCTGGGTCTGCCCTGCATGGGGGGCAGAGGGTTGTGCCAGGGAACAGATGGTGGTGGCTGGGTAGGAGGGCAGCAGGGCACAGAGGCAGCGGGCACAGCAAGAACACTGCCGATCCTGTGGCCTTGGCTAGGTGAGAACAAGCAAAATCCTGATGCAGGGTTTTTCTTCCTCGCTGGAACAAACACCGCGTTATTCTTCTGGTAGGAAAAGTTGCACCCACAGCACAATGCTGGTGGAAAATGGACGCCAGCCAGTTGCTTGAGATTCTCTCAAGTTGTTTGCAAACATGTTGTCACCACATGGATATTCTTCCGTCGTGGTTGAATGATGGCTCTTTGGTACTTTATATATGGATCACTGGCTTTTTAATCATGAACACATTAAAATGAACCCTTTCTACAACACAACCATTCACTGGACATCTGGCTTCCTGCTGGTCTGGAGACTGGTTTCCCCAGAAAAATGACAGCTTTGGTCGTTTGTTCAAATACTGAAAGAGTATGAGTAGCACCTGGCTGAACAACAGTTGTTCAACGCTCTCTCTGGTTGAAATGGTTCACTTCTGACCAAAAGCCAGCATCACTGACAGGTGTGGTTGGTTGTGGTTACAACCACACCCAACAGGGATGTCACAGTGTACTGACACAGTTTGTAATACATGCCTACATTACCGCAGCAAGTGGAGAAGTTATTTCTCTGGGGTTAGAGGTATAGGGCCTATATTTAATTTTCCTAAAAAGTGACCATTTGTTGTTGTGTTAACAGTAATTATAGAGAAGGCAGTGTCGGACTTTGACATGCTAGACCAGCTCACAGTGGTATGGTGGGTGCATTGTTTTAGAATTATTGTGCCTTTTTTTCAGCTCCTTTTCACCACATGAAATAAATGGCAACATTTCCATTAACTATGGTTTGTGTTACCTTTTCAAATAAATCAAAACGGAATAATAAGAAGTAATAAATGTCAATATCGTGTTTCTTAATATCACTGTATTAAAAATATGCAGCTGTGCTGTATGGTTGCTGCTTGTCATGGTCACACAACATGTTCTCTGGCTTGGGAGTTTTTCAGGAGCTAAGCTGTCAGAAAAGCAGTGACTGTCAAAGGAAAGCGATGGCAGGATATGACACATTAACAGCAGATGTAGCAGTAAAACTTAATATAAAAATTATATTATATTATATTATATTATATTATATTATGTATTTGGGGGTTGGGTGAGGCAGGGTACCATGACAAAAATATGACAACAGTCAGCACTAGCTCCTTGTAACCATTACCATGATCTTTAGGTAGTTTTGGTTACTTAACTAAATCTTTATAAATACCTGAATCTTTTTGGAAGGTAGTGACAGTCCTGCTGATAGGTTTTGCAGATCAGAAGATGTTTGGGTCATTGTTCAAGGCAGTGACAAAGGTCCTAGAGTCAGAGTCACTGTAAAACCAAGGTAAGAAAAAGTAATGTAGCGACAGTGATATGCCTCATGTTTAGTTTGAATTATTGCTGACTAACTAAATGTAGACTGAATGAAGTTTAGAACTGCCACAACTCACTCTGTCTATATCATTATCAGTATTATTTGATGTTGCCCTGTAAGGCCTTTAGTTACCGTCTTGCAGTCTTTGTGCTAAGCTAGGCTAAACATGTTGTAGACATAGAGTGTTTGTGTGTAATGGACACACTGAGAAGAAACTGATATCTATGTTTTATTTGCCGTTTGGTAGGACAGTAAACAAGTGTGTTTCTGGAACCCCCACAGTACAAAACTTTAATCTTTGAAAAGTCAAACCACCAATTACTTATTTACCATTTTACAAAAACTTAATTAACTTAAGAACAATAATAATACCCCAAGACACAAATGTTTTTTTAGTATAATAAGGTTTACTGGTGCTCTGTGCATTGCACCACTTATATGGCTAACACCTGTCACCTGAGGCAGAAAAAGTAAACTGGATTATTATGTAGTAATGCTCTTAGTAATCTATCTGAGTATATATTTTAAATACAGCATTTATTCATTAAACAGCTGCTGCATGAATGAGATATTAATAGACATATATATGTCATCTTTCCCTTTGTGGAATCAAACATCTGTGGAATTAAAAGCTGAAAACTGCCTACAAACCTGCTGTCTTCTGTCCTCTCGTCCTCCGTAAGCTGCAGTGAAACGAGTCCGCACAGTTTGTCACGGCGCCTGTCGATAGTCAGGAGGGATGGCACATCACCTTGGGACCTCCCTGGGGGGCTTAATATACACAGGCCACCCAGGACATCCACAGACGCCATCAATGACCCCCAACACACACCCCCACTCTCTCTTTTTCTCTCTCTTGCTGTCACACACACTGATGAAATGTTCTTTAATACCCAATCGACAGTATTGACATCCCCTTGGGTAGTAGGGTACTCCTGAGGGGCGTAAAGTATTGATTTTGTGGGACTGTGGGTCCGTGGTCCCCCGGTGACATGTCCCCAGTCCCGCTGCTATTATTGGGAGATTAGTAGGGCTATTACACCTCCCAGGCCAGATGGACGTGACACTGGGAGGAGTGGCAGCTGGATGACCCGCTATTGTGAACTTCTTGGAGGAGAATTAGCTGTTGTCAAGAATTTGAATCAAGTTCTGGGTTTATCCACATCTGTCAAAGAGAGCGATCTAACCAGGATTCAACAATCAGACCACATGGATATTTAGTTTAAACACACTGGGCTGGGGTGTGAGGTGTTCACATGAAACCAACAAGTGAGGAGTAGATGAAATAGACAAAATGGCTTATGCTGCATTTGAGTCAGGTCAGAAAAATGGGAAAAAAAGGAACAGATCCTGTTGTCATGGCTCCATATACTATTTCAAGATAGTTACCAGTAACACCAGGCTAATTTAGGTAATTTTATCACAGCGCATGTCTGTAGTAGTTTGATGACAAGTTTAACCAGATACAAACACTGTTTATGCTGAACAGCTGATTTTTAAAACATAGGTCTGTATGTCTATATACATGTGATGCTTTACTGAGTATTTCTAGAAGCAGGGGGCTGTGTGTCAGAGTTATAATAACAAGAGATACTCCAGCCTTAATGTTTGTATGAGTCTTTATAGATAAATTGTTAAAAATCACGGTTTATAAATAAATAAGTTGCAATTTTAGGATGTGACAATGCTAAAGCAAAGGTTTGGTTTGTTCAAACACACCTCAGTGAGGTTTAGGTAAAGATCATGTGGTTTGGGTCAGATTGAACACCTCATTAATGTTAGATGTTAATGCTTGTACAGACTGACCAATGGGGTGGGGGACACACACACACAAATAAATGTGTGTGTGTTCATGGTAATGAAGGCTCATAAGATATATCAGGCTTTAGATACACTCACCCAGATTGGCTGGGAATAAGAAAAACATTTAAAAAAAATGAAAAAGGGTTTTATGTTTAAATTACTGCATTGACTATACAGTGTTAAAACTGTCAACCATGATAGCTGGTAAACAGCTAGTCTGGTAGTGTGTCAACAACTAGTTCATTTGCCAAATGCGAGATACCACAGCCTTCTTAAATTACCCTATGGGTTATCAGTAATCAGGAGGCTGATGTGAACAGTATTTCCAGTGGTATAAGATTTCTAATGGCATGTTCCTTTAAAACACCACAGTTCCTGCAGATCCTTGACTGAAATCATCCAACCTTCGTCTGAAAAAGTCATCCGGTTTGTGCAGATCTCCTGGCCGTGTTGCCTGAAACCCACTTGCAGCCTTTGTCCCTCTTCCTTCTGACCTCCCACAAGTTGAGATGGTAAGCTGGAATTCACTGTGGCTCAGCTGAAATGGCGATTATTGGCACAGTGCTCTGGGTTCTGCACCCTGCCCTGTGGAGCCAGGATGACCTCTGCAGGATGGGAGGGATGGGGGGGCCTCGGTGATTGATTAGCTGGCCTGGGAGGACTACCACTCCCCCACTGGCTAGGGCATATGGAGCTGCGTGTCCTATGGACAGCTGTGTCTGCAACACTCATCCTCACTGTATGTGTGCGTTGTCTGTGTGTGAGAGAGAGTCCAGCCTTGTGTTGGTCTTCTCAGTGGCGTGTTCTCCCTAAGCAATGCAGCTCTGCATGCTGTTGTGCAACTGTGCACAATCAGGACTTTAAATGTGGATGACGGACTGACTGCTTAGCAGAGAGCACAGAGGCTCAATCTCAGAACTAGCAAATAGTCAAATTTACAGCAAATATAATTCAAAACTCTCTTTAACAGTTCATAAATATATGAAATACAGCAAATACAGTCCAGCATGTGGACATCGGCATCACAATCTTTTAGCCAAACAGTTCTACAGTAACATTTTGGACAATACTATGTTTCCAACTTTTATAATGCAATCATGTACACTGATCCAAAGACACCTCACATAAACTGAGCATCCCATCTAACTGTCTAATCCAGTCTACCTAACTAATCCCTGGTCTTCAGGGTCACTTGTGCACAAAAACCAACAAGTTGGCAACCTTGTCAAGACCAGGGACGTTATACCAGGCCAACTGCGATAACCACTTTCACCCCACAATACACTCACAAGCAAACAAAAGAAATCCTACAGTGGAGGCAGCCCAACAAGTGTTCTTGTACAGCAGGAAACAGGACAAAGAAAGGTCAAAACTGACCTTTCTTTGTCCTGTTTCTTTGCAGAAAGAAACAAATTTGCATTGCCGCAAAATGACTACTTCACTCCACAGCACCAAACAAATCAAAGGAAAGCTGTTCTTAAAGTCCTTGTGCAAGCTTCCCAAACAGGGGCGAAAAAGGGAATCCCAGGTCCTGACGTCACTACACAGGGAACTCACTCATACTACGTCATCCCTCTGCAAGCGTATATGGAAGTGTGGTCTATGGTGTGGAATTATAACAAAGTGCTTAATGCTAAAATGAGCGTCTTAACAAGAAAAACTCATCAATTTAACAGTGCTAACTGTTCTCAACTTATCTGAGAGCTAAGCTCAAATCAGGCCCCAATTTGTTATGGTTCAGCTCTGAGACCGTAGCAAAGGAGGGGAGCACAAGTGAGGGATTAACTAAAAGAAAGGAATTTTATTTTACAGAGATTAATTCATCTTTGACAAATGTAACAACAAATGGATTCTAACAAATGAGACTGAAACATAGTGCCATGCAAACTAAGATAATAATCGTAATAAATAATAATAATAATCATAAACAATTCATAAAACTGTGGTGTAACACGAGGTGGTTGCCAGGGGAGAGGGAACCTACAGATTACCAGGATGAGGTGGGTCATATACTACCTGGAAACAGTGGCCAGCTACCTCCATTTCCACGATGGCCTCCAGATCTAGCCAACCTGGAAACTGAAACACTTAACACACAATCCCTGTAGACCTATGTACACATCATTTATGTACATGTTATTTGAACATAGTAAGATCTGTTATTGGATGTGATATTGTTTTGTCATACCCATGTATTTAAGATGTTATGCGTTTCAGTCTTGACACACAAGGCCCAACCCCAGTGGAAATATCTTAAGCACAACCTTAGCCATGTGCTTTAGTGGGCTAACCTCAGGTATACCTCACTGTACCCATAATTAATTTGTCACAATTACCCCCCTTATTTATTCCATACTTGTCACGCACACAAATTGTAGATGTGAGATTGTGAGAATAAAAAAAATATGTATATGTATATATATATATATATTTGTGGACATGAAAAATGTCACTGAACATAATGCAGCATCATCCAGTACCAATGTGCTTGTCTGCCGGACACACAGACTTTACTACTCAGGCTCTATTCAGCCAACTATATTCACAAGCTTTCCAGTCTGCAGTTCTTTCAAATTACACTAAGGCAAGTCTTCACTGCTTTATTGAAATTAAATACATATACAGTGTATATCCCTATAGACACAGAGCCCCTCATAACCACCTCCACCTCCTATCAATCATGCCATCACACAAACGCTTGCACCAGCAACTTCTAAATGGACTGACTTAATATTTTAATTTAGTGTATGTGGTTTTAAAGAGGGATGGTTGTCGGGGTGTGGAGGTGGGGGATGAAGCAGAGGAGAAGAAAAAAAAACATGATTTGCAGAGGTAAGTTCAAGTGGATATCTGTCTGGGGTTAAAAGTGAAAGTAATTCATTACAGGGAGATAGTGCTTGGCGATATTCCTCATCTTGACGCTTTGCAGCGTGGCAGTTGAGAGGGGTGAGGTGAAGGGGGTGGGGAGGTGTGTGTGTGGGGGGGAGTTGAAATGGCCAGTGGTGGCGGGAAGGGGCTGGGGGTGAGCAACATTTACCGGCCCCACTGGAAGAGGAGGAACGGTGATGAAGGGATAAGGGCCAAATTGATGGTCATATTTTACAGTGGGTCAGTGTGGAGCATGGTGTCCAACACTGTAATTACAAGTTTGGTTAGAGGAGAGAGGGAGAAAGAGGGGAAGAACAGAGACAGTAGTCTTTGTCATGGCCGTAAATGAACAGCCAGGCTTAATTGAGTGGTAACCTCTGAAGCTGTTGTGCTAACACTGCAGAGAGATGGGGAGATGGCGGGAGAGAGGGGTAAAAAAAAAAAAAAAAAATGAAAAGAGAGAAGTGCTGATAAGGCCTTTTGTGTTTGTCAGTTTGCTGCCTTATCCTTCCCCTCCCTCACACTACTGAGAGCAAGTATCTTACATAGAAATACACTGAACAGATTCGCTCTGCAAATTATAAACGGTAAGACTTGAGCTTGAAGGTTTATTATCGACCCTGGATGTCATAGTGCGACTAATATTTTTTGGCGTAAGCGTACTTAGGCCACACCTCATGGCTGAAAGCTCTTATTGTGCAACGACATTTTAGCCACATGTCTGTTTAAAAGTCCCAATAACAGATGGATTGCATGAAATATGGTCACCATGGTCCCAACAGAAAGATTTCTAATGACTTTGGTGATGAAAATTTTCACTTATCCAATGACACATGTCAACGTGTACTAAATGGATAGGCAGACAATGTAATTCAGACATTCAGGGTTCCCAGGAATTACATCCTAATGAATTGGATGATCCTCTGACTTTTTATGCAGTGTCACCATGAGGTTTTGGGTTTGAATGAAAAGTCTCAACTGAAATTCATCTGTTCTGTTTATTTAAAATCAGTCTACAACTTTAATGTGATCACTCATTTGGTTTATGATCAAATACCTGCAAAACTACTGATACTCCCATCGCCCTCAAGCTTTGCTTTGTGTGTAGTGCTGAATAAAATGTTCAAAAATGTGAACATGGTGACATTATACCTGCTAATCATTTGCATATTAGCTTTGTCATTGTTAGCATGCTAACATTAGCATTCAGCTCAAACTGTTGCTGTGTCTAACTACCACTATCAACATGGTTCACATTTCTCCGTGTGTTGAAAACCCATGGACATAACAAGAAAAACCCAAAAACAATTTCGACTTTTTTTTTGTTTGTTTGTTTCCTTCTGTTTTTCCTAGAAAATATCCCAGTTCATGAATAGTATCAGTCACAAGGAAAATGATGGCATTTCTGAGGAGCCCAGCCTATCCTGATATACCAATGGCGTGCCACCAGGACCAGTAAGGCAAGCAGACCAGTTTACAGCTTGAAATAGACATCAGTTAGAATGATACCAAAGTGGAAGCAATTCCATAAAAGGTCTGATATTATTATTAATATCAGATATTAATTTACTTCCCTCTTGTGGCTGCGGTAGGCTATTAAGTTGACTACCTGCCATTGCATCTATCATTTCTGTCATTTTCATGTGTTTGGTATGGTATGTAACATAATACCCAAATCTTTTTGCAGAGTTCTCCGGCTCTTCTTGCCTATCTGTAAAAGCTACAGAGCTACAAAGTTAAGTTATTTAGTGAAATCAGAGCAAAGAAGCCTTGCAATTCAAAGAGCTAAATTAAATTCTTTCGCAGTGTTATTAAATAGTATGGAAATGTTCATCTTAATACTGTTTGGGGTCGTTAACATGCAAGGTAAAGCTAGCATGTATAATCCACTTGCACTTGCTAGAAGTTTGTTTCGTTGTTTTCAACAGGGAAAAAGAAGAAGAAGTTTATGCTGGGTCCTTTATGGTTCATCAGTGCACATTTGAGTAAGAGATAAATCCAGCTACAGTAAGATGAGACTTTATAGGAGTATATACTTGTGGCTGAGGTAGAGCTTCTCTTTGCTTTTGGTTTGATCGCTAGAGAGCGCTCACCTGTCGGCTGGAAAACGTGTCTTAAAAAGTTACAGAAGGAAACCTTTTATACTTCTCTATGTGTGTCTTTCAGCGCCTCACTCATTCCCTCCTCCTATCTTCTCCATTTCTCCCTCTGTCTTTCCATTCTCCTCTTCCTATCTGTGTCTCTTTTCAATTCTCCTCTGCTCTAATTTTCCCTTCTCATCCCAGCCTGTCTGATTGTGGCGTCTCATCACAATTTTGGCAGACATTTCTTTTCATTTTCTTTCCTCATCTCCTGTCTTATTTTTGGCCTCACACCCCCAACCCCCCGTAAAACCCCACACCCACCCCACTATCATTTTTTTTCTCTTTTCTCCTCCGTCTCACTCTTTTCCTGCAATCTTTCAGCTCGTCATTTAGGACGGCTTGTTTCTTTCAATGTTCTGAGGTAATAATGGAACATAGTGGGCCTGCCGTTGGAGAGAAGGAGAGAACAATTTGTTCCCTTTGCAGTGAGCGGGGACGGTTGTGATCAAGGGTGTGATCTGCACAAGGCACAGGCCTGTGTGCAGACGCACACACACACACACACACACACACACACACACACATACGTACACAAACACATACACACAAAGCGATGATGATGAGGCCATTTCCTCCCTCATCTTCAGATCCTCATCTAACTGCTAATGAAAAACACGACAATTACCCACAACTCTTTGCACCCTGGTCTTCAGTGGTCGTAATCTTGGTGCTGATATGAAGTCAGCTTGTCGTTTTGTCTCCACTGTCCCCCTTTTCCTTTCCCATCTGTACGTCCCCTTTCTCCTGTCCATTTAGAGGGGATATGGGGTATGGGAGTGTTCAGCGACAATGATGACTGCTGCTGGATGGTTGTAAGAATGTGATTGGAATTGGAGATATGATATAGCATTGCTTACATGGGCCAGTGGGGGACTGACAAAGGCTATGTTGAGGGTAATGAACAGTGGATTAAGGATGAGTAATGAAGCAACGAGGATTATCATTTGGTACCATGGGAGCATCATGAAGCCTTCATTTCGTTAGTGGAGTCTGGGCATGTGTGCGTGAGTGTGTGTGTGTGTGTGTGCTCTCAATCTGGAAACCTAAACCCTAGTGCAGTATCAGATTTAATTAGAGCCACCATTTCCACTGTCGCCAATAAATGAAGACGTAAATGATTTTCCAAACCGAAGGTGGTTTAAGTGAAAATCAGTAGATTCCTGACCTCACTGTCTATCAGTGTGTGCAGTGAGATGACTGTAAAATTCAGAATTTTAATGAATCATGTACAGTGCTTGTGTGTTGTGGGCATGATTACACTTTTGCATATTTGATGAGGCGGTGTGCCGCCGTGCAGTCCACATGACGGTGCATCATCTCCTGACACTGTTCTACCTCTCTGCACCAGGTGACAGGAAGGAGTCAGTTATGATGGCACTTTAATTAATTTTGTTTGTCCTGCTCGCTGATAGACACGGACCGCTGGGCATCCGTGTTCTTGCTGTTGGGACTGATGCCGAGAAGTAAGATAGTGGATAGTGAGCATGCGTGCGCGTGTGTGTGTGTGTGTGGGGGCGTGTGTGTGTGTGTGTAGGGAGGCAGAACAGGCTAGTTTGAGCCAGCTGTAGTTCTTTGACTCTAAGTCTAGTTGTTCAGTGTCAGCATTTGTTCTTAAAGGCATATTTGCAAGTATTAGGTGATGTCAGTCAAAATGTTACTTAGGCATTTCCTGCCTAAACAACTTCTAAAAAGACATCCTGCAAATCTTACTTGTAACTGTCATCGCTGGATTGTGGAGTTGAGGTGCACTCACACCATGACGACAGAATGGCTAAAAAGAAAACCTCTCATTCTCCAAACTTGGAAACTGTCACACATGATTTTAGGATGATCATCACAATTGGTATGGAAATTAAAAGAAAAGTCTTTCGCTATTATAACTTGTGTTTTATTTTCTGTACTCTACACTTTTACCTAAAAATAGATTCACTTTGGCAACAACTGTCAGACGATCAGACAAGTTATTAAAAAAACAACAGTTTAGCCAGATTATCTGGACCATTTTATTTGGAGGTGATAGAGAGAGGACTCATAACGTTGACAATAATGCCTTATTATACCATTTCCCATTATGAAATTTTTATGAAATTTGTGGTTGGTCAAAGTTGAAGTTTGGGTAATATTTTTTCTATTCTACCTTCTTTTTCTGTTTCTGCTTCAAATGCATGAGTCTAATACGTGATCTGACTTTTGGGAACGATCTCCGCTGTTACTGGTGGTGCAATATTATCATACACAAAAGATGCAGTGGCCATAGGCACAAAAACAAAACCCAAGTTAAGTTTTACTTTAACCCTAAATGACATTTTTATATGTGTAACTAGGACTGGGTATTAATTGATCCTGCTTGATACTAATACTACACCAAAGTTTCAGTCCTGTTGTCTTTTTTGAGGCCTCGTTTCCTCTGCAAAATTCTTTCATCAGACAAAATGTCCAAGTTTTTTGATTTTCAAGTTTTCCAAACGCAGACAGTAACAGAGAAACATTTTCCCCAATCAAAGAGTTTAAAATCATAAAGATTTTGAATCTAATCAGGAACAATTTAGTTAAAGAACAGGTAACAGGGCTTAATTTTTTTTTTTTTTTTTTTCAGTATTTTCAGTATTTGATGGTTTACAAAACTAAAAAAAGTGGTGAAGCTCCAAGTTAACTAATTTTAGAAAAGGGAAAGAAGAGAGATGTGCAAGAAAAATAATTTAAATATATCACTACATGGTGCAAAAGGACATAAAAAAAAACAAAGTAATAGCGTGACTCTGTTCACCATTTACAGTAAATAGTGTATTGAGGACGATATGAAAGTTTAGACCAGTTCAGCCACTAAGCCTGTGCACACTGTGGTCATCAAAATCAATTCAACACCTACTGTGAATTTCAAACGGATCATTTCTGCCTGTGTGAATGTTCCAGTTTTGATTTCACTTCATTTTTCAGCAGACCAGAGGAACAGGGAGTTTTTGTCGTTTCATGACAAAATATTACAGCTTTATATGTGAGCCAGCACCAAGTACAGTGATTTCAGCTGAGGAGCCTGAGATTTTGATATGGCAGGGCCTCATTTCAGAGGTGTGATGGCTAAACTGGTGTTATTGCATATACATCGGTGAACTATACATTTTTGCTAGAATATTAAAATATGCAAACTTATTTTTGTTAAAGATCTCACAACAGAGTCATTACTCCTTATTTTAACAGTTAACAAGCTATATTTCAAAGCCTACACTGATCTGTAGTATTCTGTATTCATAGTTCCAAGCTATGAAACATTTGGTTTGGTGTGTTGAGTAAAAACAAACTGTGGTCACTACAGAACACGAACAGGAAACTGATGCAGCGAAGAACAGAGACATTTTGTCTTCTATGAACCGAGGACTTACTGTAAAGTCAGACTCTTCTCTTCATTATCTATATTTAAAGAAAATGAGTATATTCAATAGCTAAAATGAGCTCATTCATTAAAATATCTTTTTTTGTTTTTTTTGGAAACATTGGAAACATGTTTCAATATTGAGTCTGCCATAACAGAACTCAGTGTGGACCAAACTGAGGATCATGTTTCATTATCACATCAATGCAAAGTGATAATGAAACAGTCTTTCCCTGAGCTCAACCCAGGTGGTTTTGTTGCCTAAACCTAACTGCAGGGGGGGGAGGGGGCTCTGGATGCAAACCCAGTCTCTGGTGTGACACTCATACAGTTTGAGTGCGACCCCAACCACGTCTTGGAAACTCCTGCACAAAACGTAGAGCTTCATGTGACTAGCACTGTTGTATTTCTATATCTGTATCCAGCCATTACAAGTATGTACAGTGAATATATTTATATTTGAATTATTCTATGCAAAAAAAGATAAGGTAAATAAAAAATAAACAAATGCTGTCAGTGTTAATGTAAAATGCTCACGTATTATTCACACATGCTTCATTAAGCATTTAAATTATTAGACAGTTGTAAACAATTTTTTAAATGAGTACTACTGAAATATGCCATTAGATCCAAAAAAAAAAAAGTCCTTATATTTGCTTACAACTACTTGTCCTTCAGTGAGCGGTCAGACTGCTCTAGAAAAACGGACTCAGGGAAGCGGATCAACGTGCTTTAGCGCCACTTTGATTATTCATAGAAAATGCAGACTAAGGGACTATGGGAGTGAAATGTGTTTGGGTGAAGAAAGAGGGAAAGAAGGTGGGGCGGGCATCGATGGACATAAACAAACAAATAAATAAACAAATAAACAATCATGGTGCCCCCTCACTGCACACACTGCAAGGAACCAATCGACACCCTGGTTTAACGCCCTGGAAATTGTGTGTAATGAATAGGAAAGGATTAGAGGGAGCTCTTGCTAGGCCATAAATTGGCATTTGTAAAAGAAAACTCTTTTACTAGGTGGGCCCAGCAGTCTCATTTAGACTGGGGGGGTGTTGAACACATTAAGATTATAGCTGGACTGCAAGCCTTGCTGATGGGCACCGTCAGAGTGCAGAATTTTTCACTTACCATTTACACCAATCAGCCACAGCATTAAAACAGGTAAGTGGTTTTAATGCTGTGGCTGATCGGTGCAGATACCTTGTTTCCTGTCAAGGGAAGTGGTTAAAATGTAACTTAATAAGACTTTAACAGTCTTAAATTCAGATGCTGATGTTTGACCAGAGCAAAACTGACAATTTGTGAGTAAATTTAAGGTTGCTGCTGAATGTTGTTTTCTTTTTATGATGCCATGTCGTGAAGAAACCATCTCAAAATCTGCATTGATACATATTTTGATATTGGCAGTGGTGACGTGAAAGAAGTGGCTCTTAGCATCAAACCTAAAGAGGACTATCACCGGATCCTGCACTTTTGTTTTTACGACCTGGAACATTTGACTCACTTTCATCAACCTGCTTCAGGCTGCTGCTATTGGCAGCTTTGAATAAGCCCACTGTCCACTGCGTACCCAGCACTAAACAACAGAAACACACAGTAAGCGGCTAGTAGATGAACATGGTGGAGCTGTTAACGGTAAAGAGCCCTATATTTATCTGAGAAGTTAGAGAAGACTAAAACTGAGTGAATATTAGACTATTCATTCAGGTGGATACAAACAAACATGACTCCATTTGAGTGCCAATGTTCCTCTGGATGTGTAAATGGGCAATTGTTTATTAACCATGCTAGCCATACCATCTTATAAGATCATAACACGTCAACATTGCGTTTACAGCTTGTTTCTGGGCCCCCAGGTAGCAAAAGAAGAACAACAACAACAGCAACAAAAATGCAGCCAAAAATTTACTAATGTCCTTTTATTTTATCCCCATATCTTTACCAACATATTTTGAAAATGAAACATGTCAAAAATTGACTTGTATCTGAACGTAATGCAATGTTATCTGTTGAAACACTGCATTGGCCAATCAAATGTATGCAGAAGCCCATTCCTGTTAGAAAAACAAAATGTCACCATGACAACGTTCCAGTGGTGTAAAACCCTGTCCCTTTGTTTTACAGTGAAGACCGTTGTGCAGTGTTTTGGCATCTGATAGGCTCATTCAAACTGGACTTATAGATGCCTCTGAAGAATGAGCAGTTCACGTGGGCTGGGCTGGTGAGCTGCAACAGTGAGCCAGTCCAGTGTGATGGAGTGATGTGGGGAAACACTGGACAGAGCTGGTTCTCAGGGGCTTGTGCTGTGGAGGAAGTTGGAACATATAAATGTGTGTGTATGTGTGTGTTTGTATACACATGCACACATATCTAAGCACTCAGTCAGCTTAGACACAGTATGTCTCACTCGTCTGTTTATGTTTGCGTTGCACTCACCAGCCCGACTGAGAAAATTCTTGTAAGTATGCAGTTGGAATAATAACGACCACACCAGCTAATGAGGATAATGGCTCCAGTCATTACCACGGCACGAAAAAAAAAAAAAACAATGGGGAGGAGAGCAGGGAGTATGGATGTTGCTGGACGACAGAAGATTGCATAATTTAGTTTCTTTTTTTCTCCTTGTCCGTCCCATTCTCACTCACACTTTCTTACATTCCCATCCGTGTATTTCTTATCTTTTTTTTCCATCATCCTACATTATACACCTTCTGTCTCTCTCCACCTCCCAGTCTTCCTTCCCTCCTTCCCTCCTTCCACCAATCCTCCCCCCCCACACCCTTCCACCGCCTTCTCTCTTTCTGGCTAATTTAAAATTTGTCAGACGCTTGCATCTTCTGGATGGCTGGCCTTTGATATTTTGTGAGCTCCATTTGGCACAAACAAGCCTGCGGCCCTGGTGCATCCTGCTGACTGCTGCACTAGTGGCAGGCCCCCGCCATTTATCTCAGCCCCGGCCACCCAATGCTTACTCATTACAGGAACCTCGGCACCAGCTTAACCCCCACCTCTCCGCCAAATGTGTGCATGCAAACATACTTAAAAACAGCTTGCTTGCTTGTGTGTGTGTGTGTGCGCATAAACACAAGCAAATGCATATCAGCAAACAAATTCATACCCCCATGGACACATGGGTAGGAGCATGCAGATGCAGGGACATGTGCTTGCAAATTCAAACACACACACACACACACACACACACACACACATATGCTCGCACACACACCTATCCTTGGATCATTGCTCATATTCTTAGTGCCCCCCTACAGAGGTAAATGCCTACATTACTCCATACAGTATGAGCCCATCGCTGTATGTGTTGAGGTTAAATGCTCCATTTTTTCGCCTCCCCATCGGCTCTAAGTGCTCTCCACAAGTGTTTCTATACATGTTAAAGAGCCTGTGTGTGTTCCAGTATTTAGGGTTTCCTGTGCCTTCTAAGTGTGTTTGCTAAATTGACTACTGCATATGCATGTTAATGCCAATGAACCAACAAACCCCCCCCCCCCCCCCCCACACACACACACACCCATACACTCATGGGGGAAACGTGTCAATCAGCGTTCTTGCAGAGATCAATCCTGCTCTGATTAGGTTTTTCTGTTCTCTCAGCTCTTGTCTGACATGAACTCTCTCCCTTCCAAATGCCAGTATGTTGTTTCTCCCCACGTCACTTCACTGCTGAAATCCAAACAGACATTACGTATGATTGTTCATCATAATGTAGGTGAGGGGCAATAAGTAAAGCTAAGGCTCGATTAGCTCAGTCTGTAAGTTCACTGCTAGTCTATCTGGATTGGTGGTAGCAGGCAGGAGTGATGGCTCGTTGGCTGAAGTGCATGAATACACACAAGCTGAACACGTGCTAGAACTACAGTGTGCTGTTTGGGGGGTTTAAATTAAGTTCAAGTGCTCAATAAAGTGTGGAATATACTCTGAGCACCAAGGTTATCAATTAGAAAGGGTTATGGGAAATGGGAATACAACATGTTGAGCAGCAACATGTAAATTTGTAGTTTCTGCTGATTTTTATAGAAACATGTCCTCAGAAGACTCTTAATTCATGAGACTTAATCCATGAGACACTCTGTCATTAGCCTAGCTGTGGTTTAAGGTTTAAGGAGAGTTATGGTTTAAACCTGGTCAAAGTCACATGATCACTTACGCCGCACTGCTGTGTCCTCAGCTACTGTGTCCTGTCCTCTGAAGCTCAGGAAGTCAGTGTATCTGAGCTTTAACTTAAACCTGCTGCAGACACAGATACTGAGTGCTTAAAGGAGCAATGTGTAAGAATTGGACAACTGTTGAATTCATACTCCAAACAAACAGGGGGCAGCATATTGCCATAAAGTCGGTGTGTCTGCCCCTGCTGTAAGAAACAAGAAAATTAACTCTCCAATCCTTCCTCCTCCCCTTCCCCGGTGCATACCCAGTGCCAGTAATGGAAAGAGGTCAAGGCTGATGAAACACAGATATTAGTCAAATGTAGGGCTCTAAATTGGGTGTATGCAGCAGGAAGTGAATTGAGAGTGCCTGTCAGATAACTGCAATATTACAGAGTATCTGACAAACATGATAACCAATTGTATAGCCATTAATGCATCACCAGGCCAGGGCCTACAAGGAGGACGTGTGATTAGTTAGTCTGTAATTTAAATTCTTGGATTTAAATTCTTTTTAGTGTCTTTCACTAGTCAAAATAGAAATATAGAAAGAAAAACATCTTTAAAACTTAGCGAGGACAGAGGAGGCTCGGTGTGGTTCATACCAGGTAACTGCCCACTGTCTTCTTTTGTTGTTTTACAGTGAGACAAATGAATGAGTGTGTCTAAATGTGTTTGTGTGTGTGTGTTTTGTAACGGTCTATACATCCATCTAACATCACAACCCTCACCTCAAATCAAATCCATTGTTGGCAGGTATTGATTTGCCTCAACTTGTTTCTGCCACATGTAGATGTCACACAATGACACACACACACACACACACAAACAAACACATACACACCTTCACATGTCTTTTCTCTCTCTTTTTGTATTGTGCTTCCTCTCAGGAAGAGGGGGCAATTTTTACAGCAGTGAAGCTTTAAGTGGAGCAGAAAATAGACATTGACCTATCTGTTAATAGTAGCTTAATCGCAGCCCCTCTCTGTCAGGAGCTACTCTGGACAGGCTGTGTGAGGACAGCAAGGAGAGCACCAAGTCTTTGTATGGCTGAGTGTGTGTGCAGAAATAAATGGTACGTTTATATAACAAATGAGATTAAACCAATTTTGAGCATTTTTGAATAGTGACCATTTCACTCAGATTTCATTCTCCTCTGGCTTTTCTTTGTGTGCACTGGGAGCTGCTTTCTTTGGTTTTGTTGTCGCTGACATGCTTGGTTTTGGCTAGTTTATTGTGTGTGGATGTGGATCATTGTTCTCCAAGGAGTTAAGGAGAGAAAGGAGATAAAACAACATAAAACAGTTAAATGTTCTGTGTGTGGTCAAGTTGATTTGAACCAACCTAATAAAAAAGAAGTACAGTCTTAGAGGGATTGGGAAAATGTCACATGTGAGGCTAAAATCAGAGCTCAAATCTGCAGTTCGGTCTGTTACAAACAAACTGCTTGAAACTACCTCTGAAAGTCTGCAAGTGGACATGTGAACCGTGAGATGCGATCAGAGCGGGATGCAGCCGTATCTGCTGGACGTGAGGGCTTAGTTTTCTGCTGCACTCACGAGTTACGCTGGATGAAGGTGTCTGCTAAAAACTGTACGTAGGAATAACAGAAAGGAACAGAAAGTAGACAGGATAAACACTAATGAATATCCTGACACAATTTTTGTCTATCATCACTGTGCTATTTCCTTCCTCATGAACACTGTGTCATTAAGAGGCATTGTGCTACCGAAAAAAAAAAAAAGCATACAAAGACATAAAGGCACACATAATCGTTACCTCATTTCCTCCTGGCTTTAAGACCTTAGAAACCTTTGAATATGGTCTGGCCAAAAATATTTCCCTTGATGGAAAATCTGTTGGATAACAAATAAACCTTTAAACACAGCCCCAATACTGAAGTTCAAGACTGCCTTACACATTCTCATGTCACCTACAAGAAGTTTGTTGGAGTTTAAAACCAATGTCTCCACTGTAAAGTCAAGCAGAGAACATTGGCACTGACAATTTATTTTTATGATGTTAAATGTCCTGCACCATATACACTGTGTGTTGGTCGCACTCACTAAATATGTCTAAACAGTAAATGTAAACTTAAATTTAAGTGTAGTAGATTAGTTGATGCAGTTAACACATGTACACGATGCTTGTATTTTACTGTTATATTACTTCATTACGTTTTACTTCGCTTCATTTAATAAAATTTGATGCATTGAATAAAACACCAATGCAAAAATGAGTTGAAATTCCATGAAAACGCCCCAACACTCCTCTCCAATGAAGTAGGGCAGCCTGACAGGCAAAACTAAGGGTAAAAAGCTGTGCAAAGAAAAATGCCTTTGTGTGGTCTGAAGCATACTGAGGCCTTTACTGACTGTACCTGTGGTTAGTGGCAGCATTGCCATGATTAGTTTGGTGTGAAACACAATCAATATCAAATGTATCATCACGTGGTTCATGTGTGGTATGTTTGAGCTGGAAAAATCAACAGAAAACAAACACAAAAAGTTCTATTTGCTGTGGCAGTGAGAAGCACACATACACTGTGGACTGCTTCAGACTGTAGCACTCCATATCTGTTTACATCAGACATCCTGGCTGGTTTGACCTGGACATTGCCTTCCAATATCCATTCTGAGACACTTTCTCAGGAAGGATGGCGTGTCTATAAAAGTGATGCATGTCCCACCATAACACGGAACGACCACGAGCCTGCTGCCCTAACGACATTCAGAAATGACTCCATAGACACAGGTACACATGCAAAAGTTCACGTGTGTGTGCACACATCACACACACACACACACACACAAGTACGACTCCCTCAGCCCCTCCCATCAGAGAAGTGAAGCCTTTTAATTATCTGCTGATTACCTGTTAGATCACCTTAGCTAATGGAGAGCAGCTCCCCGGGGAGCCATCCAATCTAACTCTCATCACACACAATGGGCTCCTCTTCACTGGAGAGACTAGCCTCTGTGTGTGTGTGTGCGTGTGTGTGAGAGAGAGGTGTGTAGTGGATGGATGTGTGTGTATGTGTGTATGTGTGTGTGAAAGAGAGAGTGATAGAAAGAGAGAGAGTCCCTTTGAGGCAGATGCTGAGATTAGTACTGAAAATAGCCATCTATTTATTCTTTCATACACTAAATTACCATAACACCCAGCTCCACGTGCACACACACACACACACACACACACTGTAGGGCACTTGTGTAATCTGATTTTGGTGGCAGGCTTCCATTTTCATCAGAGTTGCAGTTCAGATCAACGCAGAATATTTTCGTGACTTGCTTCCATGCAGCACAGGACCACTGAATCCAACACTTTGCATTTATTGTTTTCACTGTTCATTTACTCTGTGTTTATAGTTTTGTGCCTCTGTTCTATAACTGTATATTGAAATTCTGTACCTGAAGTAAATGAAATGCCAAAATGCCGTGTAATAGCAGCAGGACTCATAACAGCTTCCCAAAATCTGCACTGTTACAAAAAAAATAAAGCAACAAAAGTTGACAACAAAATCAAACTGAGGTCAATCCATAGAAGTAAAACTACTACTCTGAGTGAAAGTCCAGAAAGTATTTCTCCAGGAGAACAGGACACGGTTCAAATCCCCTTCATCAGTGAGTCTTAAAAGAAGACTTCCTTTAGAGTTCCAGGAGAGACTGTCTTCACTGGAATTAATGACACAAGGCACTGTATCAGGATTAGTTGTTCCAAGAAGAACCCTTTTAAAAGGTTCTAAATGGAACCTAAGAACCTAAGAGGATTGCAACAGGTCATTTTCAGGGTTTACATTCTTCCATTTATTCTTTCATTGATATCATATCAATACTTTCATCTTATCAGCTTAATAATTTTGAACAGGACCTTCAGATGTGTCAGATGTAGTAGTCTACAGCTGTTATTTCACTATATTTTACTATGTATATTTAATCAACATTTAAATCAATATAGGATCAGACTTTGAATCAGCAGATACTCACTTCTCTAATTTTAAAGCTGCATTAATTGTTTTTTTTTTTTTTTTTTTGTAAGTCCAATATATTCACTCTTGTTTTAGCTCTGCTTTGGTTTCCACCAACTCCTAAGGGAAACTTCTAGTTCTCAGCTGGAAACAACACTGATGGTGAGAGTGTACTGAGTCATTGGTGCCACTCACCAGTCAGTAGCTTTTCATCGAGGATCCCGTCATTAGAGACTGAAAGCAGCTCAGCTGTGTTATACTCTACATTATATCCTGTTTAAACTCTCACTGCAAAACAACGAAATTCTCAAAAATCATTTTATCTTTAGGTGATAACTCAGCCAATAAACTTACAAGGAATAATTGTAAAAGCCTTGCAGTAAATAAAACAGTTCAAGGCAGCAACAGACTGAAATTATTTCAGTGCAAGGCTGAGCTGAAGAGAAAAGCAGCACCTTAACATCACAGCGTTATGATGCTTACTCAGGTGCTAATGTACACTTGAATGGTGATGCTCAGCTTAGGAAAAAAAAACAAAAAACGTGGACTACATGGTCAGTGACTGCAGCACAACAAAATACTTTGAATCAGTGAAGCTATTTGCCTTTTTTCGCCTCTGTTTCGTAGAAATGGTTTTGCATGCTATCAAAGCGTATGTTGAATGAAACTGAAGGAAACAATATTCTGATCTTCAGTGTTTTTTTACGAGCAGAATGTATTATTGACATACATATATAAGACATACAGATTAAATTGAGGATGAAAAGGAGAAATGTATTTGAAGACACTGTTGTACATAAAAAAAAACTGGACCACAGAGAGATGACTGAAGGTGTGTTCAGACCAGCAAATCCTGCAAATTAAATGACAAAATATATTGTTTGT